>NC_136754.1:28087720-28687720 GCF_936440315.1 Barbus barbus
TTCTTATCATAAATATATCAAAACTTAATTTTTGATTAGTAATATGCATTGCTAAGAACTTGGACAACTTTAAAGGCGATTTTCTCAACATTTAGATTTTTTTGCACCCTCAGATTCCAGATTTTCAAACAATTGTATCTCAGCCAAATATTGTCCTAATAAACCATACATCAATGGAACGCTTATTTATTCAGCTTTCAGATGATGCATAAATCTCAATTTTGAAAAATTGACACTTATGACTGGTTTTGTGATCCAGGTTCACATATGTCCAACATTAAACATTGAGGGTTCAAAAGTTTGAGATCACTAGTGAAAATGCTTCTGTAATCTTATAGTTTGAAATAAAACAACAAACGTGTATACCATAATTTATTATCATTTTGATATGTCTTCTTTTTGCTTTAACGACAGCACGTTATTCAGCATTATTTAAGAATGTTTGAAATATCAAATTTCCAATGGAATCTGACCCTTTGTGCAAATTACATAATGCAGAATAATAAATATTTCATAATTTTACATCATAATGTTTCATTGCATTTCATTTTTTCTTCAAAACCAGACTCTAAATTTGGATACAGATATATGTATATGATAAATAAATGACACAGTACCATGAGCCCTTAGGTCCCATGTAGACAAACCGATAATCATCCACTTCTATTGTGTCCCAATATTCATTCAGCCAATCAGAGGAGAAGTAAATTGGGGTCTTGTAAGTATTATGTTCAGGAAAGTTCCTAAAATGAACATAAACATATTCAACATTATGACAATAAAATCATCTATTCTTTCTTTATGTTACTACAGTGTTTCCAAACTAGTATTGTAGAAAGCTATTGTACAATAACCCATGCTACATGCTTTTGAAGAGCTGTACCTTTGCATATGCCAGTCTTTTAAGTAAAGACATCCTTTCGGTGAAGAATGCCCATTCTGAATGTACTCTCTCCAGTACTGGATAAACTCCTTAAAAGGCATGATCTGCTTCGGGTTGGAGTTGTATTCTTTTGCACTGCAGTTTGCAACAGGAACAGGAGTCTCATCTGCATATTAAAATGAGGCCATTTGTGGATTTAACATATTGAGTACACATTCATACATTTACATTTTTTTATCACTATTTTTGCAACTGGTTATATTTCAAAAATTGGTATTCGACAATACACAGCAACCCCCTTAGAGAAGCTGAAAGGAAAATGTTACAGTAATACGCAGTTATCACATATATTTCCTCAATCTTGATTTTAGAGATGAAGTAGGAGCTATTTATAATTAATACTAACTTATAATGCATGAAACATTGATGCAAGAATGATAAAATATAATTAAAATGCATTCTTTGCTCACCAAATTCTTGCAGAAGTCTTTGTAAGTTAGGTTTTCCATCAGCTGTGACCCATTTTTTTCTGCAGTTCCAGTCTTCGGTGAATTTTTTGGAGAACATGCAAGGTTTGTTCGGGATCAAGTAGCTCTTGAAGAATTTGGAGTAGGGTATTTCTCTCTCTATGTACTCAATGAAATGAGAGGAGCAGTGCTGTTGATGGATCTGCCTGGGCATTTTGACCAAACTGCAGCAGTTATGAAAGGTTTCCCTATCCATGACATGAGCTCAGTTTATTACACACACGTTATTCCATGCTTGATATAATGATATTAAAAACAAAACCTTAAATAAAACTCAATACTGTTGACTTAATAGCAGAACACATTTTATCAACCTCATGCTTCTCTGATGACAGCTATGCGTTGTTATTTTTAGGCTATAGAAGCGCAACTAATATATCTTACGCTTACGTGTAATTAAATTATCGATACGAGGCGATTATCTTTTTCTATATGTTTATAAATCGAAAATAATTGGGTTTTTCTGCGCCAGGCTTGGAACGTGTCTACCCAGTTTCCCACCGGAAAGGAAACGTGTGCACACCAACCCAAAGATTAGCTTTTCTTCGTGCGTACAAAATGACCTACATAATGCAAAAAAGCAAGTTAATTGAATATCATTATATTACCTGTAAATAAATCTAAATCGACGCCCTTAATTAGCCATCGCCACATTATATATATGTGTGACGTTGAGCGGAACCTTTATTCAAGTTTTTTTTTTCTTGCACGTCGGAGTGTAAACATGAGCGCGCTTCAGTCTTCGCTTCAGCTGTGTTTACATCGCTACGACGCGACAGGGAAACAGAGTCGGATGTTTTTTACATTTCGTATTTAGGTCTATGTATTAAACGTTAACGAGAAAACTGAGGCGGAAGAGTAGATGTCTGACTACGATGCGTAGAGATATTATTATTATTTTAATGCGTGAAATACGTCACCCCCTGCTGTAGCTGTCACTTGAAAGTCAACACCATCCTAAAAGGTATGATATAAATGATCTCCGTGCTGTTTGTTTTGCGTATATCACACCACTATCTACTGTTACTGCGCATACAGAACCAAAAATAAATGTAAAGGATCTTCAAATTATGTTTTTAAATCAAAAATTGGATTAATAAACCACTATTTATTTTGTGATTCCAGAATAATAAAAACGAAAGAAAAGAAACATTTCAATTCTTCAACTTCATTTTGTGTGTGTGTTAAAATAATTTAGACTAAGATTAATATTAATTATATTAATTATTATAATTTTAGTGCTGTCAAACGATTAATCGCGATTAATCGTATCCAAAATAACAGTTTTTGTTTACATTATATATGTATGTGTACTGTGTATTTTTATTATGTATATGTAAATACACACACATACAGTATATAGTTTGAAACTATTTACATGTTTATGCATTTAGATTTTCATATTCTTATATATATTATATATATATATATATATGTGTGTGTGTGTTTGTATTTATATATACATAAGAAATATACACATTATGTAAAAAAAACTTTTATTTTGGACGCGAATAATCGCGATTAATCATTTGACAGCACTAATAAATAATGGAAATAAGCTTTCAAGAAGTTATAATAATCAAATAATAATCAACAAATAAGTTTGTTTTCCTCTTGTCTTCCTCTTTTGTTCCTCTTAAGAAAGAAAATGGTACAGGGCTGCTTTTCCCAAAAGCATCGTAACCTAAGATTGTAGAACTATTATCACCAATGGAGCTACGATCAACTTAAGTTTACGATGCTTTTGGGAAACGCAGCCCAGGTTTGTCGCAACATGTGGTTGAGAAAATAATAAGTATGCTGTTCATGTAAATAAAAGTGACTGATGATGACTGCTTACTAATTTTCTGTATACACCATTCACTTGGCAGGTGAGCTCCCTAAGTCAGGGCAGCTTTGCCAGATAATCAGAAAAAGATGAGCCAGGAGGCATCCATCCATAGCTGGCCCGGCTCTTATTACATCAACAGCGAGAAACGCTGGGCCAGCGGCATCCTCTCCTTAAGCCGCACCACCCTACGCTTCAGCTCTGAGCAGAATCAGGAGAGTCTCATTAGCCTGAGGCTCTCCTACATCATGGAGATCAAGATGGAGTCATCCAGCTTCATTTTTAGTGCTCTTACTGTGTTGGAGCAGGGAAACATCAAGCACTGGTTTGGGTCTCTCAAGCCTTGCCGTACTGCCGTTTACCACGTGCTAGAGCACTTCTGGAGGGAACGGCTGCTGTCCCCCACAGAGCCCCGTGGAGCTGAAGCTCCTCTCAGTAAGGGCCAGGAGCTGATCAGCCTGATATCTGGAGCCCAGCGGAGGCTGGAGGATACTGGAAAAGTCCTGAACCACCAGGGAGAGCAGTTTGACAACATGATTCAGGGCCTGGACAAGATCGAGTCAGACCTGAGCGTGGCAGATAAGTAGGTTTTGCTCAGATTCAGAAACTGTGATGCATAACTTGTACTAGAGACATGAATGATACGTCAAATTTTAATGAGGTCTTTCACGGCTTATTGTGCTTCTAATAACTAATTTTAATGTTAAGCATGTCCCACACTATACTTTCTCATTCATCCATGTTTCTTTGTCACTCTAATGTGTAAATAACCTCAAAAAAGTCCAGCTAGCTGAAAGCTGTGCAGATATTTTTACATATGGACATAATCAGGAACGGTTTGTTATCGGTTCATTACATTTATGAAGCAATTACAAATAGGAAATGTATTTTCCTAATTTCTCCAATACCGAAAACAGGTCCAATAATGTCAGTTTCTTGATTCTACAGTCTTTCATAATTGAGTGATTTCATAGTTGAGTTTGTTGCATTCCTCATTTGCAAGGCACTTTGTTTAAAAGTGTGTTAAATTAATAAATGTATATTATCTTCATTGGGAAATCAAGAACATCCACTGTCACCATACACCACAGTCATGTGTTGTTTTTATAATATTAATAATGACTTAATTAAATTATGTCATTTTTTTTCTCTTTTGTGCAGACTACTCTCTGAACTTGAGTGTCCTTCTTGGTGGCCGTTTGGCAAACTGCCCTGGAAGAGCCACCAGGAGGCCAAGGCTGAGGCAGCGGCCAAAGCGACCTGTACTAAAGCATCGGCCAAGGGCCAAAAAGTCATAACCGGCATTCCAGCTATTGTCTCCCGTGTTGGTAGCTCTGGAACCATGAAACCAGGTAGCCTGATAGTGTTGGTCTCCTCTCTGGAGGTTCGAGATGCAAACGGACAGCTCCTCCATTGCTTTGAGAAGGAAGAGGTGGATGATGTCTATGTGCACAGCCCCTATGAGATCAGTGTTCGGCAGCGCTTCATCGGAAAACCTGACATCTGTTTCCGAATTCTCTCTGCCAGGATGACTAAAGCTTTATCTGTACTGGAGATGCAGTATAAGAAGAAAGTTGAGATCACACCTGACTATGCAGCATTTCATGCGACCTTTGCAACCACACCAGGAAGCCCAGAAGATGGAGGAAACATTTGGAGTGCAGGTGCACTTATTTTGACAGTAACTTTTTTCATTGTTAGTACTTCAGGGCCAGCTTTTATTTTAATCTAAACAAAAGTAGATTATATGGCAGCAGACATAACATGACTTAAAATAATAGCTCTCTGCAAAGTCCTCAGGCACACGAAAATGTATACTTATATTAGTCAAGGATACATTTAATAAACTGATCAAATATTACAAGGAAAAAGTCCATTTTTAATTCTAATAAATGTTGCATTCTTCGAGCTTTCAAATAATGATCCTTAATTTGCAGTTTACCAGAAAATCTTTGATTCTTTGCACATTGTATTCTTTTTTTTTTTCCTTGCCATTTGCAAGAAATTCTAGTGGGTCGTTCCATCTCAACCCATCCAAATGCACTCCCAAAACTGTGCATGGTATCCTTAGCAGCATGAAAAATAAGACTTCTATTAAAATTATGAATAGGTTATGTATTGAAAATGAGCTAAGTTATATACAGAAACTGCTAAGAGCATTACCTTCATAATAAATTAAGCCGATATAACAGTTCAGCCGCAGCGCAAGCCCAGTGACCGTGTGAAAACTCCCATTACATTAATAAAAAAAAAATCAGTGTGCTGAGCAAACTGCGGCACATTGAGAGTATTCTGACTCTGACACACAGGAGTGTTTGAAAGCAGCTGCCTGTCATCAGGGATTGATTGGGATTTTATAGCACTAAGAGAGTTATAAAGTAAGCAGTTCTGGCCTTTTTATGGCCTTTATGTAGTTTTTATGGCTTTTTTGTAGGTAGAAATACTATCCTTCCATGCAATGAAAATAGCTCTATTTTTATTTTCTTCCAGCTGTGCTCCAATTTCCGAGTTTACTCTTTATACCAATGTGTGAGACTGTTCTTCTTAATTTTCTTAAAGGACAACTTGGTCTAATGTGCTAGAAAAGAGAGAGTCTTAAGTTTCTGTTGTAACATCTTCTAAGTTATATCTTATGCTGAGAGACAAAGCAGACAAATCAGGAAGTGTAATAACGAAGCAATTTTTATTAGTAGAAGTGATAGTTCTACCATATTTGTAACAAGGAGAGATTTTGCAGTCTTCACTAAACCAATACATGAGACTAGATAATGATCTGAGATATCATTGCTCTGCTGCAAAATTTCAGTGCCTACAATATAGGACAAAATTAAGAGTTTAAACCCCAATAAATGCCAATCCCAATGCATCTTTTTTACTATCTACATGGATTTTAGATCATGATTTTAAGATCACCAACAATTAACAATTTAACTGAAGCCAGCACTAACACAGATAAAAAAAATCTGAAAATTCTGTGTTCTACATGGTGCCTTGGAGGCCTGTATACAGTCAGAGGCCAGTAGAATTGTCAAAAGGGATTTGTTGTTTTTACTAGATAACATTATATAAAACACTATCACTTCAAAATAAATTGTACTTGAAACCAGACCTCTGAGTAATACTGAAAATATTACTATAAATTGTAGCATCACCTCTCCTGTTGCCCTTCAGATGAGGTAATGTAATGTCTGGGTTTAGCCAGGTTTCTGTCAAACAGAGCACATCTAGCTTATGATCTGTGATGATATCGTGTACCAAAAGTGCTTTTTTAGAAAGGGATCTAATATTCAGCAAGCCAGGTTTTATCAGTTGTTTGTCTGCATTATATTTATTCTTGTACTTCAGACATTCCCCTTTAAATACAATAAATATCAGCTGATTGCAAAGTGACCCACAGAGGCCTCACACACACTGCAGCTAAATTCAGTTGTTGATTCACCTTTTAGTGCTTAACTTTAGTGTTTTACACACAGTTCAGCGGTTTACAGGAGTGATAACTGCATTCCACAATCAAATTTTTACAGGTAGTGACAACCGCATTTACAAAAATTTACACGGTGTGTAAGTAACCACAGTGTGTATGAGGCCAAAGTGACATTTACAAATTGAAAATTGAAAAACTATTTGGACATGGAGCCGCATTGAGATCTGTGGGATTAAAAATGAAAACTGCTAAAGAAAAAAGTTTCTTAAGAACCAAGATCTAAAATTATATTAAGAGATGTTTAATAGTTGAGTTACTGGCAAAAAAATAAAAAAAATTAAATAAAACTCAGCAATTAAAATAAAGATGCTGCCATCAGTAATTATTTACCCCCCTGTAATTTGGCTCACAATTTCAGGTGAAAATGATCATTTTGACCCCCATCTGCAAAACAGATTTCTCAGTAAATATTCAGTATTTAATATTTTGGGTTTCATCTCTATTTATGTTTGTCTTTCTTCATATATATTTAATTTTATATTTATATTTAGTAATTTATATTCAGTAATTAAATCTTTTTTTTATATAATATGAATATAAAATATACAAGTAAATATATACTGTATGTGTGTATTTATATATACATAATATAATCGTTTGACAGCACTACACATGATAAATGCAATCTGAAATGACAGGCTTATAAATGAAACAAAGCTTAATCCTTGACATTTTAAGGTTGATATTTTTCACATTCAAATTTTCACAGTGGATAGATATAACACTGTAAGCCACAAAGTATTTCTACCACATGGTGGCAGTCACGCTCCAACATCTACTGCAGGTCATTAAAAGAGAGAGATCCCATTGTACACTTCTTAGTTAATGTTTGCCAACATTTTCTTCTAATCTTAACAATAAATCTCAAGGAAATATATGACTTGGTTCTGTGTCTCTTCAGGTCATGGGCAGGATACGGAGGTGCCAGTGGAGATACCTGCTGGTGAACTGACACAACTGCAGCTTCACGTGCTTCAGCCCACTGTAACTGAGGCGGAGGCACAGGAGCTAAAACAGGTTTGAAATCAGCTGGTTTCAATTTTACACAAACACACATCATTTTCAACAACAGACACATATCTTAGAAGGATGTGGCCTCACGGGGGCAGAAATGTTGAGATCACATGATCAGTTAAATACTGATTTTGGTAACCCTTTCTTGTTGGACACTTTTTTTCATTTCACAAATTACTCCCGAATTAAAGGGGTCATCGGACGCTCATTTTCCACAAGTTGAGATGATTCTTTAGGGTCTTAATGAAAAGTCTATAACATACTTTGATTAAAATGTTTCAATGGTAGTGTAAAACAACACACTTTTAACCTTGTCGAAAACAGCTCTGTTCACAGCGACCCGTTTCAGTGCATGTCCCTTTAAATGCTAATGAGCTCTGTTGACCCCGCCCTCTCTGACACTGTTGATTTTAGCCGCATTTAGCTGCGGAACTTGCTAACTAGCACATTATTAGGATAGGTGATTTGCACAGATTCATAACAAAAACCTCATACACAGTTCTTCTGTAGGTGAAGCTGGATCACCAATGATTCGCGTGAACATAAACGCATTTAGGTAGATCGGGGGCGCATTCCCTTCAGAAACAATCGCAATCCACTGTGTCTTCAGCGGCTCAGATGCCGGCAGTAAATGATAACTGCTATGCTCATTATTACATCCAACAACAAAACACCTCAATCGCTTAGGAGCCATTCTTGTCTACTGATGACAGCTCACTCAGGGTGGGTCTGTGCTAAAACACCAGTGTCAATCAACAATCATGGGAGGGGCCTGTGCAGAACTACATCACTCCGCCAAGAATCTCAGAACAGCCTGATCTGAGAAAGTGATCATTATTTTTGGGGATTAAAAAAAAAAAGCACTGGGTGGATTTTTATCATTATAGGGTAGATGTGTACACACATTTATGTTCAAACAACATGTAAAAGTGATTTTTGCATCCGATGACCCCTTTAAGCATTTTTTTAATAGTCTTGATAACTGTTACTTGTGTTTAGCTGCATCCATGCCTTTAGGTCTCAATATACAGTTAATATAAGGTCATGTTGTTCAAAAGTTTACACTCCTGGCTCTCAGTGTTGTGTGTTTCCTTTTCAAGCATTAGTACATGCACTTAGTATGGTGTGAGTCCCTCAGTTATCCTAAGTGTGAAATTAAGGATTTCATAATCATATAGCCAGTAATATATCCTGGAAAAAGCAAAGAATGTGAAAGGCATGGACAATTTTTTTCTGAAGACCAGTGGGCAGTTTAACTGCTTAGGACAAACAAGGGACTTGAACAACTATCACAGAACTTAAAGACAGTTGTTGATCATCCAGGAACCGACGATTGGAATCAGACACTTAAAAATGTATTTGTTCGTAAATTTTTGAAATGGAAATTATTTTGAATGTAAATTAAAATAAAATAAATTAGATTATTGTTTAAACTCTATTATTATTCAGTGGCTCTTGGCCTTGCAAACCTCTCCATCACACATTGTGAACTTTTTCAGTATTGCTAGGCAGCTGCTAGAGATTTACTCTGCTGTCCATAAGGTGGGATGGATGTTAGAGTATTACTAAGTGGTTGCAAAAAGTCCCAAAAGAGTCTATCCTATGATATTCTGGTCCCTCAATGGCTCAGTTTCCTCCTTTGAGTCTATGGGATTTTGATTTTCAGGCATTTTTTGATTGTTTAGAAAAGTAACAGTACACCTCTCTTCAACAACCTGCACAATTTTAGGTATAATTTATGTCAGTAGTAGTTACGGATTGGGACATGTTACATTTAACAGGCTTAGAGGTTTGTTAAAAACACAAAAACTGAGCGAACATACTTACACTACAGCGTGACGTGTCTGTGGCTTGTGTTTTTTTATGAGACAGGAGTGGGAAGCTGACTCTAGGCATTCCCCCACCACACAAAGATATAAGGTCTCAGTGCCATCATCCTCAGACGGCCACAGTGCCAGCTGTAAAACCCTCTCAGTGCTCAGCCGAGGTGCTGCATGGTACGCAGCAACCAGACATAAACACCGACGCAAAAACCGTAAAGCGTTTTTCATTGAGTGCATTATAATGGGGATGTGCGGAATGGTGCTCTTCGTGTTGAACCATTTCAAAACACAATGTTATTGCTATGACCAGAGATAATTGATGGTTGGTCAACCATCACAGATATCACTTTTCAGGATGGTTTTGGGGTTGAGAAGCACTAAAAACAAACATGTTAAAATGCCATGAGGAGATGGAAAATAAGTTTTAAAGGAATGAGGCAGGGCAGCTTGTCTTATAGAAGACTGGAATACGTAGACTCAGCACAGGCTGTTTATAATAATGCAAAATGATAATAAAAAAAAAGCACTGTAACCTGTCACTCTCCACAATAGGAAGGAAAACATACAACATATTGCTAGTGCTCAGTCTCACTGTGCCCATAACAAAAGACATATTAACTTTTTATTGTAACTATTATTATTCTATATTCACAGGCCTGTTTTCAGTGATTGAGGATGTGGGGTGCAAGGAAAAGGGTATAATACCTTATATATTTTTTTGTTTGCACCCCACATCTTTAATCACTGAAATTATTGGCCTTATGAACAGAACATTGAAAGTTTACATACCCTTGAATCTTAATACTATATGTCATTTTCTGGATGATTCACGACTGTTTTTATATTTTGTGATAGTTGTTCATGAGTCCCTTGTTTGTCCTGAGCAGAAAAATCCTCCAGCTCCTGCACATTATTTGGTTTTCCAGCATCTTCTTCGTATTTGAACCCTTTCCAACATTGACTGTATGATTTTGAAATCCATTTTTAACACTGAGGACAATTGAGGGATTCGTGCATAACTATTACAAAGGGTGAAAACACACTGATGCTCAAGAAGGCCACACAATGCATTAAGAGATGGGGGGTGTAAACTTTTTAAATTGGATGATCAGGGTAAATTGTACTTATTTTGTCTTCTGGGAAACATTTATGTAGCTTCTGAAGTCCAGTACTAAATGAAAAAATATGATCGTTAAACAAAATGAGAAGCATTTACACATCATCATCCTGTTCAAAAGTTTACATCCCCCGGCTCTTAATGTATTGTGTTGCCGCCTTGAGCATCGGTAAATGTTTTCACCTTTTGTAATAGTTGGGTAT
Source organism: Barbus barbus (assembly GCF_936440315.1). Classification (NCBI taxonomy): domain Eukaryota; kingdom Metazoa; phylum Chordata; class Actinopteri; order Cypriniformes; family Cyprinidae; genus Barbus; species Barbus barbus. Next base: position 28,098,600 of record NC_136754.1, read on the forward strand.
GAGTCCCTCAGTTGTCCTCAGTGTGAAAATATGGATCTCAAAATCATAGTCAATGTTGGAAACGGTTCAAATATGCAGAAGATGCTGGAAAACTGAAGAATGTGCAGGAGCTGGAGGATTTTTCTGAAGAACAGCAGGCAGTTGAACTGCTCAGGACAAACAAAGGACTATCACAAAATATAAAACAGTCGTGGATCTTCCAGGAAGTGACACATAGTATTAAGATTCAAGGGTATGTAAACTTTTGAATAGGGACTTTTTTTTTTATAAATTCAGTTATTATTTTGTCTTGTGGAGTATATGTAAACATCTGTTATGTGAAGTAGCTTATTCAGGACTGTACAAAATAAAAAATAACGTAATTTTCATGCTCCCTCTTATTTTGTTTCAATTATTAACATTTTGCACATTCTGCAAGGGGTATGTAAACTTATGAGCACAACTGTACATGCAAACACACACACACACACACACACAACATAACATATATAAAAACTAGACAGATTATAGATGGATAAGTGGTATTAGATTTAAAGATACACAGACAAAAGTCTAAGAGTAGCAAAATAGATTAGGCTTATTGTAATTTTTATCACATTTACACCTTGTATTAAAATCCATATTGGGTGATCTGATCAGAAAATGGACCACAATAAATGCAAGTGTAAATGCCTGAATGATCTCATTATTCAATCCATTCAAAGATAGTTAGAAACACATGTGACTGCATCGCTATTATATCGACTTGATGTCTGCCGAACACCAGCATCTAGACTGATCTAGACTCCTCTGTCAATCAATCCCTGTACCAAAACAATTAGTAAAAAATTAAAAAGTCAACCCCCAATGTCCATATTATATCTATATTTTGGACTCCAACCCCAAATATTCATTATCCACATGATTATGTTGTGCTCTGTTTGTGTAGATGCTCCAGCAACTGAAGAATCTAGCCCTGGAGGCTGAGACAGAGCTGGAGCGTCAAGACGAGGCTCTGGATGAATTGAGCTGTTCTGCTGACCACACCACCATGAACATTAACAGACACACTCGCCGCATGAGGAAACTACTGTGAACTTAATGCCACCAGATTAATGGTAAGATATGCACAGGTGTACACAGCAGTGTGTTTCTCAATAGAGCACTCTTTATACTTGAAAAATTCATTTGATCTTTATGAGTAAGGTTTGGCTACTTAGAAAGCTGAAGAGCTGAAAGCACTAATGTGGTTGGGGACGGATGTCTGATCATGTTACCATACAATAGCAATAGCATTCTCATAAAAGTTAAGTGTCAAATAGGAGCCAGGTAGTTTTGAATGCTCACATGTGTATTTGGGAATTATACAATATGGACTTGGAGGATTGTGTGCTTAGGGTAATATATTGTTGTAGACTTAAAGGAATAGTTCACCCAAAAATGAAAATTATTTTCTTTGCAAACAAAAAGTATTCTCGTAGCTTTGTAAAACAAGAGTTGAACCACTGATGTCACATGGACTGTTTTATCGATGTCCTTACTAGGTTCCTGGGTCTGGGAATATTTCAGTTGCATTGCAGTCTATGTAGGGTCAGAGAACTCTCAGATTTAATCAAACATATCTTAATTTGTGTTCCAAAGGTCATACGGATTTGGAACGACATGGGGGTGAGTAATTAATGACAGAATTTTCATTTTTGTGTGAACTAACCTTTTAATAAGCTGGTCAAGTCATGTCTGCCAAGAGATAGATGTGACTTCACGTTAGAACAATACATTGACCTGGCCTGAAGACTCAGCTTCTCCCTTTACACTCCCTGTGGTCCCAAGTGTGGTGGTCTCTGCGCTGCTTGTGCTTCCAAGTCTGGTGGTCTCTACATTCCCAAGTAAGGTGATCCTGGAGGCCCCAAGTCTGGTAGTCCCTCCACTGTCAGCTGCACTTCCTGTAATGACAACCGCCATCTTGTGTGTTTGGGGCTCCTCTGAGGTGGCCGTGTCCACTGCAGCATCCCCTAAGCTGTCTTTTTGCTTGGTTACAGACACAAGAGTCTGTCTCTGAACTCTCAGTGCCCCCTGTAGGCTTTGTTAACTCTCAGGGCTACCCTCGCACACTCTGTGCTCTCTGTCACGGCCATGGAGACCATCCATAAACTCTCTGTGCACCCTGCCAGCTCCGCTACATCCAATGAGGCCAATCCTGACCTCTGCCATCAGCTACGTTATGACCATATTTGTGTGTCACATTTGTGGCATTTTTCCGCTATGGCCACAGAAGTCAACCTTGAAATCCCTATGATCTTTGTCTCAGTTCTGCCGAGACCACTAGATTTCTTGGTCCTACGCCTTCGACAGAATATAAATACATTTAGACCACTTAAATTAATGATTGTTATCGGGATGTGAAGAGACTTTCAACCAGCATAACAAAAAATGTTTCTGAAGACAATCACCTTTTGCACCTTTAATTTAATGGATGCGTTGGGATATTAACATTTATTAACATGCTGAATGCGCTGCATATTAGCAGTGTTTAATTTCATGCTCAAATGCAATGTTATTTGTTATTTGAGACTGTCATGTTGCTTTTAGATTTTTCTTTTTGAAAAATACTGATGTTATAATAATGCAGCTTTTTCGTCATATTTGTTCAACAGTAGGCATACTTCAATTAAAATAGTTTTCATACTTCGTATGCCTTTGAAAATGCGCAGGCGATTTCAGGAATCACTTGAAAATATAGCACATATCTGCCATAAACATTAATGCCATAAGCATTATAATGAGAACTTTATATGATGTGCAATCTATAGTAAATTCTGTGTGCTTTCCTTGTCCGTGTTTCAGCGCACTGTTATGAAAGCGCATCACAGAGCTCTCTCGCTATAGCTTGTAACTTAAAGTTCACTGGCATTTGCATCCTTTTGTGCAGATACAAGTTGCAATGTTATGTCTGTTATGTATATAAATTATCTTATTATATCATAGGATGTGTCATAGAACGGGCTTCAGTTTAGTGGCATAAAATCACTCTTCAGATTCACTCCAGGCAGCTATCCCTTTTTAGATGCTTCTTTTTTTAATAACATTGCTGTGTCATAATCATAATCTAGCAGTATTCATGTTTTCATAGACAGGTTTTCATGTCATATTCTTATTTTTAACAGTCTTCAGACATTTTCATTATCTCCAGAGTACTCGATTAATCGTTTTTGAAACCTATCGATGATCGAAATAAGAAGTTGCCAAAAATGGCCATCCTTACTCCCAACCCCATCAGGGTCTTCACCGCCTCCAGCTCTGTCATGGTCTCCAGCTCCGCCCTAGCTTTCCGCTCTGCCCTGATAGTCATGATCTCTTGGGATACTCGGCTCCACCCTGATGGTCATCTATGCTGGCACCACCCTGGTGCTCTCCATCTCCAACGACTCCACCTTGGTTCACCATCTGCACTTAGATCCGCTCTTTGTCATGTCTAAGTCCCTAAGCGCTATAATGACACTTATTTTCTGAAACTGTAATTCTAACAGGTTTTTCTCTAACCAGTAGACGACAGTATTCTGTCCCGATACTTTCAATATCCAAGTCATATGAACTTTTTTTTTTTTAAGATTTGTTTTTGGCATTTTTGTATTTTATTTAGATAGGGAAGTGTAATGAGTAACAGGAAGCAAAGTGGGAGAGTGAGGGGGCATGATCGGGAGAAGTCCACAAGCTGGGATTTGAACTCGGGACGCCCACAGCATAACAGCGCTACATGTCAGTGCGCTGCCCACAGGGCTATCAGTGTCGACAACTCATGTTAATTTAGATCATCATTAAAGTGTTTTTTAAATGCAATATTTCATATGCAAACTAATGTTGTTGTTAGGTAAAAAAGGTACCACAGATCCCTCAAAACACACCATAAACGTAGTTGAGAAGTAAAATAAAAAAATTATATTTTGTATTATTAAAAATGCAATAATACAATATGTAATAATTGCCTAGTGAACTTTCACTCGCCGCTGTTTTCCATGATGTCTGACAGTGTCTTATTGTTGGATCAAGTTAAAACCGTATCTACAGGAGCATTACTGTTGTTGTTTTGCTATAGTTTTGATTGCTAGGTTTACTTTCATAATGTGACTGTTGAGCTCTATTGAGGATCACAGCAAATGTCTTTATTTTTTTCCCCAGGTCCACATAGATCTGCAACCAGTGTCATTTTGCATGGCTTAGCAACTTCACCCCACTGAAAGGAAACAAATGAGTGAACTATGGCATAATTTAAACACTAATCAATTTATTGTTGTTGTGTAAATTGTGACGTTTCAAAATTTCACAAGATTCTGTACATTGTCAGCCCTTTGACAGTAATGCATCCTATCGAATCCTGCTTAATTGTCATTGTTTCATGTGTGGTGATTTTTTAAAATTACTTTGTTGATATGTGTAAACTCATAATGCTATATTTATTTACTGTACTTTTTGTGATCAAGGTAACTGTAAAATAAACTTAGACACTATTGTCACTATTTGTTGTCTCTCTTCTGTGAGGGGATTGATTCGTTGATAAACAATTTTCAGTTTAATAATACAACAACAACTGCTTTAAAGCAGCTTCACAGTATTAAACAGAAAACTAGCAGCATATGTTGCTTCTGTAGCTCCAAAGAAGACAATCATGTCATTATTCAACAATTTAGTTCAATGTTGATTCAACGTAGGTCAAGAACTGTCAATGTTGCAGTTCATCAATTATGAAACAAATCCAAATTAGCTATAAAGCAGATCTACTAACAATAATAGTGCCATTATTGATCTCTAGTTAGTTCAACATTGATTCATTTTACAACAATGTACTAAAAATTGATGTTTCTTTTTTTGCGCTTTTGAAAAGTTTCACATACAGACGACAACATTGTCAAAACGATCCCTGTTCACACTGATCCTTGAAAAAAAACTAAAAACTTTGTATTATGCATGCCAGGCCAGTAGTTGGCGATGTCAGTTTGTAAAGAAACACTGCACACCTGCGCACATACCTATAGACTGAAAACATAATACACATGCACATGATGTCACTGTTTACACAAATTCACATTTCTGTAGTTTACAAATTCGGAGTTGATAATGATATCTTTAAAAAAAAAAACTTGCAGTTTAAAACCAAATGTCTGTGCTTTCAGGGCCCCAAAATGCCAATGTGTAAATGGATGGCTAAATAGACTGACAAACTTGTGGAGGAACCTTGTTATTACAGCATTCTGTTGGCACAAGAGGTTAAGCATCTGCTCGCCACCCTGATGTGCGACACATTACATTTACATTTAGTCATCTAGCAGATCTTTTATCTAAAGCGACTTACAAATGAGGACAATGGAAGCAATCAAAATCAACAAAAGAGCAAAGATATGCAAGTGCTATGACAAGCAAGCATCTTTCTTCAAGCAAGCATTACACAATAGACCGGCAACTGGGGGTCACGTCACTTAATATTTCACTAGGAAGAATCTCCGACAACTCTGTCTCATGTACACATTGCATGCATGAGAAATGATACACAATGTAACAATGTCTCCTCTGCCTGATTTTTCCCTTTCCCTGTATCATGCTCTCTCATTGGCTGTAGGTCATCATCAATGTAATTTCCAGTCAAAATTTTATTACATCCGCCATGCTCTTAATGTCACCTACTAGTCGTTGTGTCTCTTCACTGCCCTTCATAAATCCTCTCCTGTGGCCTCATGGGATAGTAAACTGTCCATAAATAAGTATAATTCAGCAGAAGTAGGAGTCATCCAAATACTTTTTGCTTACTGTTTTTGGAATACTGTCAATTTAGATATACCGCTCTTTTGGCATTATGTTTTTCACATACTATATAGTAGGGAAATATTCAATATTTCGGACATGAGGATGTTTAGCCTCCTAAATGTTCCTATGGAATTTGTGATGCATTAGAGCTTCTCTCAGACCGCATCTTTGATTCGCTTCATGTGATCGTCATTCACATAAACAAGCACCGGTTTGCCTCAGATTTCGGGCTTTTGTCGATGATCTCCTGTCAGCAAGTGAAAACTGTTCAGTGTATATCCAGCATAAGTGCAGTGTTTGCTTGCGTGTTTCACTTCTAAGCATTAACCCCAAGGATACTCGCTTGACTGCGCTCCTCTCCATTGCGTGATAAACAGCAAGCTCTTTTGGGATTTTCTGTGTAAACTCTTAACACGTACCTTTCAGCTACTTGGATTGGGTAGCCTGAAGACATGGAGAGAATGAACACATACTGGTGTGGTTAGAAGCAGCCATGCAATGTGAGGAAGTGGCGGTGGTCTGGCCCAACCACAGTCGCTGTACTTGAGATCCGGCACTGCCTCGCAGCGGATGGTGCGGAGACGCTAGTGATTTTTACTGGCCTTGACTTACTGGTCTGTTTACATGATGGACTTGGGGTGGGCAACTCTGGGAAGATGGGTGTCTCTATTGATGTTAAATCAATCAGTTTCAGCCTCAGTTATGGGAAAAGGTTGATGAGGGTGCGGACTTTGATTCTGTAGAGTGGTTTTGCTTGGTTCCAGCATACAGTTTGGTTACAATGATTATGAAGTTGAGTACTATTGGTTATAAATTTGCGCTTTTTCTTGAGTTGCTTTTTCTACATAGGTTACTTTAAACTCCAAATATGCTTGTTATTACCAAGCATGTCAAAAATAATCATGGATATGATGTTAATGCGATCCTTTTCTTTGAAGGCAACCACATGAATTTCCATGCATTTATATGGCATATGGTGGAAGATATATAGGACTGCAATTAGCACAAACATGCAACAGACAGGAATGACACCTCAAATCATGAAGATTGTTGTGAGAGCTGTGCTAAAAATCATTCAGAATACCCTAGCATTGTGGCGGTGGGGTTTTATTCAGAATCTTGTAAGGCCCACTAAAAACTGATCTCCGAAGTCTGAGACATTTATTTTTGTCTGTGGCTCTAACTCATGCAAATATACATACACAGCTTGCACATGAGAACAGCCCAATTAGAACATGTCTGAATGTGGAACCTGACTCATTTGTTGGCTGCTCCAGGCTTGCTGCAGGTCTTTCTTCCTCTCACTCTGGTTTGCTGTGAGAGGTTTGGGTTACAGGAAATCAGCCTTGTTGTTTTATGTTGGACCTCAGTGAAGAAGAGAGTAAAAAATAAATTAAAAAATGCTCGTGGAAGGGTCCATTTGTGAGTTCTGGAAAAGAGATAAGGCGATCTGTAAACATGTTGTTTCTAAAATGTCTAGTTTGATTAGCTGCATCTTGCTTCTGGCAAAACCTTATTTTTCTCTTCCATTTGACACTTCATCTTTAAGTAGCTATTACATTTATTTAGACATGTCATTAATTTGACCAAATACTCTGCTTATTTACGATTTATAATCATTCCAAACTCATTGAGTCAAGGTTTAGATCATTTGGTACAAATGTCTTTTTCGACACTCCATTGAGGCCTAACAGCCTTAAGCGGCTGTTTAAAGATATTGGCTGTTTGAGGGTTTGCCCCTTTGCCCTTAAGTAAGAAACCTATCCCAAGAAATCTGCAGGTGTCTCTCTGTGGTTTAAATGGGAAGTTACCTAAATCCCAGATTGGTTCAAATGCCTTTTAACTCTCTGGTTTTGCTCATGTGGCAGTCAATTTTTATTTTTATAATGAATCCACTGTATTTTAGTTTGATAATGTTTTTTTTTTTTTTTAAGTATATTTTGTAATTTTATGGTACCAATTTATATTTATGGAACAGTCAATTTATTAGCTGTTAACAACTTTTTCTAGCATAGACCTAGAAATAAATTTACAAATTAAATTGTTGTAAATCTTGAAAGCTTTGGAGCACAGACTTAAGATTGCTCTCTTATTTAAGGAGTTATAGAAGTTTGTTTGTTTATTATTATGAAAAATGCACAAAAATACTTTTTAAATTTTTTATATTAAATATATATTTAACAAAACATGTTTTACTCTGAAACTACATGGAAAACAAAGCTATAAATCTAAACAAGTTGTGTTCCAAATTTGAGGTTCCAAATTTGAGGTTGAAAAAATCAGGAAGGGGGGCCAACATTTTTTCACACCTCTGTATATATATAGCCTGTATATGGGATGTGTTTTCTAATGTCAACATACTAAAATTATCAAAATAAATAAGTATGAAAGATACACCGGTGACGGCAGAGTTGCACTTGCCTCAAATTTCAAAAGTAAAATGCATAGTCAACAAAACGTTTTTGCCAAATGCATGACAGAATTTTTTTTTTTTTTTGAATAATTACTTTTTAACTGTCCTCTTAGGTTGTGTTGAGAATGTTCCATAGACTACTAATTAAAAATATGCAAATTTACAAACAATGTAATTTACTGATATTTTCCCGATATTTAAGCATTTTACCATAATCGGATATCGGTTTTGTAATATCGGATTCACCAATAAACGCCGCCATCTTGTGGGTGTTTTGAGAATTGTGCGCAGGATCGCCATTGCAGCGCGTCTGAGGGGAGACAAGACAACAACAACGGCGTGCACAGGTAGTTGATTTGCCCTAGTTAGTAATCTTTATTTAACATAACAGCCAAATTAGATGTATTAGATTAGATGTATTACATAAACGCCTGATGTGTGGTTTGTGCAGCTTGGCACTAAGAAATAGAGACGAACTCACGGAGTCACGTAAAATAATCCGTCAGTCTGTCCCAATAAAGATGTAACTTTGCCTGAATTAAATAATATGCAGCCATGAAAGAGCGCATGTTGAAAATAAAAGAGCTGAATTTAATTCTCTCTCTGTTGATATGCTCATCATTAGTCTCGTGAAGTCGGAGACACGTAGGCAATCTGTCAAGTCCTCTCCCAATAAAGACATAACTTTGCATGGATTAAATAATACAGCCATGAATGAGCGCATGTTGGAAATAAAAGCACTGAATTTAATTCTCTCTCTGTTATGCTCATCATAAGTCTCGTGGTGAGTCGCTTTCATATTGCTGTTCACTCACCGGGTTGATGCTCAGGAAATGCTCCAGCACAGCCACCGCATGTTACTTTTAAGTCAAGTCAAGTCACCTTTATTTATATAGCGCTTTTAACAATACAGATTGTGCCAAAGCAACTTTCCAATATCAAAATAGGAAAATAGTGTCAATTATGTAAAATGACAAGATTAAACACTCAATTTTCAGTTAAAGGCATTTCATTATTGAATTCAGTGATGTTATTATCCAGCTCAGTTCAGTTTAAATAGTATCTGTGCAATCAAGTCGACAATATCGCTGGAAATGAAGTGTCCCCAACTAAGCAAGCCAGAGGCGACAGTGGCAAGGAACCAAAACTCCATCGGTGACAGAATGGAGAAAAAAATTGGGAGAAACCAGGCTCAGTTGGGGGAGCCAGTTCTCCTCTGGCCAGACGAACCAGCAGTTCAATTCCAACTGCAGCAAAGTCAGATTGTGTAAAGGACTCATCTGGTTGCCAAGGTCTTATCCCGATGGCCGTTTAGATGACAAGGTCTTCACTGGGGATCTGTCTCTGGGGCTCATCTAGGTGTCCTGATCTCCGCTGACGTTTAGGGCTGTAGAGGTCATCTCTAGGTGCTGATCCACCATCTGATCTGGATACGGACTGGATCAGGTGGCTACGGTGACCATCTGATCTGGATACGGACTGGATCGGGTGGCTACGGTGATCTCGGAATAAGAAAGAAACAGACTAATATTAGTGTAGATGCCATTCTTCTTACGATGTAACAAGTACATCGGGTGTTATGGGAAGTGTTCTCAGTTCTGATTAATGCAGCCTAACAATCCTTTAACGGATTTGAATATTAGAAGCGTATTAGTGTGTTATGTGTACACCAGGTTAAAGAGATGGGTCTTTAATCTAGATTTAAACTGACAGAGTGTGTCTGCCTCCCGAACAGTGTTAGGTAGATTGTTCCAGAGTTTGGGCGCTAAATAGGAAAAGGATCTGCCGCTCGCAGTTCATTTTGATATTCTAGGTATTATCAAATGGCTAGAGTTTTGAGAACGCAGTGGACGTGGAAGACTATAATGCAATAAGAGCTTGCTCAAGTACTGAGGAGCTAAACCATTCAGGACTTTATAAGTAATTAACAAGATTTGAAAATCTATACGATGTTTAATAGGGAGCCAGTGCAGTGTTGACAAAACCGGGCTAATGTGGTCATACTTCCTGGTTCTAGTAAGGACTCTAGCTGCTGCATTTTGGACCATCTGGAGTTTATTAAGTATGCAGAACAACAACCCAATAAAGCATTAAAATAATATAACATTGAGGTCGTAAATACATGAATTAACATTTCTGCATTTGACTTTGAGAGCATAGGTCTCAATTTAGATATATTTTTAAGATGAAAAAATGCAGTTTTACAAATGCTAGAAACGTGGCTGTCAAAGGAAAGATTGCTATCAAATAGCACACCTAGGTTCCTAACTGATGATAAAGAATTTACAGAGCAGCCATCAAGTGTTAAACAGTGTTCTAAGTTATTACATGTGGGGGTTTTAGGTCCGATAATGAACACCAACGTTATTACTCGTCATTCAGTTTTTTATATCGACTATGTATTCTGTTAGTTTCTCAATTTGGTGTGTTTCACCGGGCCACGAAGAAATATAGAGCAGAGTATCATCAGCATAACAGTGAAAGCTAACACTGTGTTTCCTGATGATATTTCCCAAGGGTAACATGTAAAGCGTGAAAAGTAATGGTCCTAGTACTGAGCCTTGAGGTACTCCATACTGCTCTTGTGATCGATATGATACCCCTTCATTCACTGCTACGAATTGATGGCGGTCAGATAAGTATGATTTGAGCCATGCTAATGCACTTCCACTAATGCCAACAAAGTTTTCTAGTCTATTCAAAAGAATATTGTGGTCGATAGTGTTGAACAAAGATCCATTAGCACTAATAGAGAGATACAACCATGATCAGATGATAAGAGCAGGTCATCTGTAACTCTAATGAGTATTTTGTCTAATTTAACAAGATTCACTCGTTTAAAACACCCTAAATTGTATTAACATTTACTATAGAACCATTATTTCACTAATAAACATCTAAATAAATACATCTCTATAGAAATTAATTATTTATTATCTCTGCGAGCGATCACAGTTTGAGTATAGTTCTATGTAAATGCATAGATAAACCACTCTGTCAGCAGGCATTTCATAATCTAGAATGACATATTATTAATATTACTGACAATATTAGTAATAATTCTGATATAACATGCCAGTTGAGAAATGCAATAAAATACAATGTTTTGTTTGTTATATTCCAATATTACAGAGAATATTATTCAGTAAATTAACATTATCCAGTGAATTATTCTTCACTCTTTAGCCTATTAAACAGCTTTTAAACCTAAAACTGCAGTTTAAAATGAAGTTGATATGACCCCTATGCTTTATTTATTGTATCAGTTTGAAAACATTAGACATTCTACATTTATTTTGCTTAGTGTTAATATTAGTGTTGCTGCTGATGCTTTTTTATAAATAAAATATTTTTTATTGTTGTAATATGAAGATTCAATTTAACATGAAAGACTGCTAATTTTCAACAGTTTTTTTTTTTTTTAAAGATGACTAAAAGGAGGAAAAACCAAAGTAAAGTATGGACTTACGTTCTCAGTCATTTATTTACTTTATAACAGTAAATAAATATTGGTTCTGCATATAGGTGTCACGAATCTGGGCCATGCTCTTCCGTTAACTCGCCACCAGATGTCACTCACTCACCACATGGACTCGTACAGCACACTGGACTACAGTTCCCACAATACATTGCACTAACGACACGCACAGCTGTTCACTATCTCGCCCACACCTGATCATCATTACAATCACCATCACACACACCATATAAGCCTGGGACTTGCTCTTGCTCAGGGGCCGAGTATTGTTAGCGTTTATCACTAACCCAGCGATAGCAACTTTACAGAGCCATTGTTTTAGTCTTGCCTTGTTTTCCTGCCGTGTCTGACCCTGCCCGTGTTTATTGGATTTACCCCTTGCCTTGCCGTTTGGACTGTGTTTGCTCCCCGTTTGGATTATTGCTGTCGACTCTGGATTATCTCTCTGCCTTGCCCCTTTGGATACTGTTCGCCGATCATCGACCCACGCTTGCGCCCCGGATTGCTCTGTCTTGCCCTTGCCATACCTGTTTGCCCCTGTCTGACCCTGCCTGTTTTCTGACCATGTTTAGTAATAAAGCTTTGCATATGGATCCGCACGTCTCACGTCTCGTCAGCCCCGTAACAATAGGTTATCAGGTAAACATGCAAATAATTGGTATCGGTTATAAAAAGTCAAAATAGGTTTACACTGGCTTGTTGGGGTAATATTGCTTGTCCACTAAAAACTAATCTCATTTGATTTTGCATAAGTTTTATAGTTAATAATAAAAAAAATTATAAAAACAATAATAATAAAAAAATTATAAAAACAAATTACATTACTTAAACTTTGATTTCCTTCAATAAAACGTAAATTGAGTAAGACTGGGTAAAATGTGTGTGGATATGTATTAGTAATCTGGCCCCTTGGTATAAAGGAGAAAAAGTGCTGGCCCTCGTCATTATTAAAGTTGTCCTTCCCTGATCTACTAGAAAGATTTGGTAAATACTGATTGTTTATTTCATTTAATTAATTTAATATTTTAGTTATTTATTTATTTATTGTTAGTCATTTTTTTACACAATTATATGTGGATCCTTCCTCATGAGAGAAACAAAATTCCATGTAAGTGCAATCTTTAAAAAGCCTTTATTTGTAGAGCTACATTGGAAATTATACATTTAAACATTGGTCCAAACAGGCCTTCAACAGTGTTTCATCATTTGTTTTATTTCCATATAATTGAGCACACGTCTGTCATTGGCTTACAGTCCACACCAAATCAATTGTTGGTTTATGTACAATGCATCGGGCACATCTTTGGCCATTGCATCTCATCTCACACCATGAACCATGAACTTACACAGATATTGGTAAAATTCCTTGTAATGTGTTTTTATCATGTTTTGATGTGTCCACAAGAATTTGTCATCCACATTCCTAACAGCTGCTCTGAACTCTGTTTGTTAACTTAAAATAACATCAAACCACTTCATAAATAATTTCTTCAATATAATCAGTCACAAATAGGGTGTTGCATTAGCTTTCATATGTAATTCATAACATGCCAATACAACCATGGCATGTGACAAAGGCAACAAAGACTGATTTAAGCTGATCAGACTACAGCATTTTAGTTGGAAGTACTAGTGGGAAGTAATACCTTGCAAAGATCCCCGTCTCAGCATGAATGTCCTCAATGTGACTGTAATGTACATGCCTTAACACTGAAGGTCCATGCAGAGATGAATCCGATATCATCAGCCTCCTGCAAATATTATTGTTATTATTCCTTTGGTCATGAATAGGTCTTTTTTGTTTATTTAGAGATACTGTATACTTGCTCCACTTCATCTTAGCTGATCTACACACAGGCCAAGACTAACAAACAGTAATGTTCACCCCTATGCATTCACTCCATCCGACTGCTTGAAAAGCCCGCTCATTACTAATATTTTAAATCAGATACAGTATACAGAAGATCGTAATTTGTTTAGTTAAAACAGTGTAGGTGCAAAGTATTCCTTAGTGGGTCAGGCATTGAAAATATGATCAATAATGAGTTTAATTCTCTTTATTATCACACCATGCTTAAAATATAATAATATAAGTCCTCCACTGCTCTGAAAGTGGCAACACTGTCCTTTTTTTCTTTCACTAAATTAAGAGCAAATACTTTGTAGGTCCAGCAGACTTCAACATGAGATGTCATTACAATTTATTTTTATACCAATGCACTGATCTATCATACAATACGCACTGAATGTCTTCACAATGAAAACAAATTTCCAACTTATTCATGGCTCTTGTGAAATACTCACTCATTCTCTGCGTGACTTATGATCCATTTCTGCCAGAACACCTCCTATGACCATTCACTGAGTACTGACAAAGCACCTTCCCAGAAATATATCTTAAAAGTGGAAGCAATCAATCTAGGAAAGTTCTAGTTGCCTCAAAATGCTTTTCCCTCAATATCCATCCATTTTAGAGTAGCCAAGTTTTTTATTAGCCATAATATTACACACAGTTTTATGAGTTTTCTTTTTTTACTTTAGTTCATATGGAAAGTTACTTATAATTAGGTGGAATTACTTGAGTGTCATTCTTAATGTTATGAATTTGTATTACAAATAAAAGGCAGGCAATACAACAAACCCAAAAACATTTAGAAGGGCGAGAATTATTTTTTACGATTGCTTATGGTTAGTGATATGAACAAACCCCTAACCCTAGGTGAAGAATGAAGCTTTTGCTAAGAGTGAGGGCTGGTACTTAACTTCTTAACTATCAGATGTGAGATGTGAAAATGCATCTAGTATTTAAGCTTTCGAATTATATATAATTGATATCTAATTAATGATATCTAATGATTATTAAAATATATGATGGGGAAAAAGCAAATAAAAAAGTGCCAAAGCTGCTTTACTTAAGGAGCAAACTTAGTATTTAGCATCATGCTAAAATGTGTTGCTCAGTAACAGTTTGTTAACTAATTAGTACTCTCACAGCTGACCCTTCACAAAGACCTTCATTACTGTTGCTACGTCTGACAAGCTATGACACTCTCACACCACACATCATGTTCTCATGCAATGAAAAATACATTGCGGAGCAAAGAGAAAATTAACAACATGCCCACAGACAAGACAGAGCAGGTTACTTTAGATATGAAACAAAGTCTTAGCTTTCAAATTTTGCCATTTTTTAAGAAATTCAAACAATAAATACCATTTTGAATCTCTTTAATGTGTTGTGACAGATCACTGTAGCGCCACAGTTCAAGCGGCACGAGAACCAATTATCTCTTCCTCTTTACTAGTTATAGTACAAAATAAACAGGAACGAGCATCATAGGCTATCGTATTTCTACTGCCGAAAGACGTCAATAAGCACCATTTTAAAGTTCAATTTCATCAATGTTAATCTACTGTCTTTTTTGGTTTGTGTCAGACAAAAATGGCAGTTTCAGCGTTATGATTGGTCAGATTGTCTGTCAGTCAAACTCCCTATGAAGGGTCAATTGAGTTCTGTGATGAAAAGTGTATATAAAATGTTAATTAATCTGTAAAAAATCAATTTCAGACTACTTAATTTGGCTACTTCAAAATAACTTAATTCAATGATTTGGAAGTCACATTAGGAAATTATGATTGTGTTTAAATACTTTTTTCAGTGCAGATTTGTAACTCCTCCCACACCATTTCTGGTATCGCCGTGAACAACACCTCAAATACAGCAGACACGGGCTGTTACTTTTTTTAAAAGAAAAAAATCTAACTGGAAACTGACTGATTTTCGCCTGCTGGGTGGTAAAAAGTGAAAAAAATCCATAGACCTATACATCCATTTTTGATTTTTGATTTTATGAGAGGGCCCCCCAGAAACCCAGATCCTGCTTGTTTTTAGTGGCCCTGGCTGCGAATGGAAACACTTAGCTCCCACAATAAATTATTCAGCCTCAGTGATGCCATAGCGCACACCACTCTCCACCTCTGCCGGGCCACAGGGTGAGTCATAAAGGAGCGTTCAGGAGCATGTGGCTGGGAGGGGGCTGCACAGTTATCAGCGGCAGGGTGGAGATAAGGTTTCAGGCCAAGTCTTCCTCTCCAAGGGTGGAGGTGGTATTCTTACACTTGGAAGCCAAGAGCCAAGAGACTTGGCTTTGTACAAAGTGCTTTGAGCTTGATATGGGGAAACTTGTGTTTAATGTGTGATTGTTGTGTTGGACTGCTACAAACAAGTGCCATGAAAGCAAGGAAATCTTAAAGAGAAATATATTAAAACACAAGAACCACTATTTCCAAGATAGTCAAATAAATAATTTATCAGATATGCATATATCTGCAAATATGCATATTTAAACTTTCTTTTCTGGAAAAAATGGAGCAAAATATGTATGATTCGCCTTACACTTAGGACATATTCAAATTAGTGTTTTTAATTGAACACGTAGGCTACTGTTTTTATTGAACACTTACTATAAAAATAATATATGAATATAAAACTATCCCCCGGTTTCATAGACAAGGTTTAAGCCTAGTCCCAAATTAAAATGCATGTCTGGGCATTTTTGCATTTTTGGTGAATCCAGAATAGCTTTGTAAATCAATAAATGCCAGTGCATTTGCTTCCGAACAGCAAATGAAGACCAGTCAATTCTATTATATAGTATACAATGATGTGTAGATAATCCGTAATAAATCTTAAAGCACCATGATACACAGCTTCCAACGAGGCAAGAAGATAAGAGGCGGCATGCTGATACACCACATCCCCATAATCAAGAATCGGTAAAAAAGTTCCAGACACAAGCTTCTTCCTTGCATTAAATGAAAAGAAAGACTTATTTCTGGAATAAAATCCTAGCCTCTTCTTCAACTTTAATTGCAAATAATTAATATATGAATCAATACGTAGTGTGTCGTCAATTATGATACTCTGACACTAATGCGATCAGTTTCCTTTGCAGAGTTCGGAGAACAACAGAACCATCCAAAGAATTTCTAGACTTTGATAACCCCATCAATTTTGTTTTCTCAACATTTAAGACCAACTTCAAAGTAAAAAACCTTGCTTGAATAATATCAAACGCTGATTGTAAGTCACCCAAAGCTTGTTGTTTTGTAGGAGCAGAACAATAGATGACAGTGTCGTCTGCAAAAAAGTGGAGCCTTGCATTATCAATGTTAACGTCTAAACAATTTATATAAATAATAAGAGCCCCAACACAGATCCTTGGGGGACTCCCATACCCACTTCCAATAAGTCTGATTTGATACCTTCCACTTGCACACACTAACTGATCCTTGCTTAACCTAAGCCCTGTCTGTGAAACTGAGCCCAAGTATGGTGTTAATTTCATCTAATGAATATAAGTGTACTGGCAGTATAAAAATGATTAAATTATTAGTATTCTTCAAAGTGTATAACTAAAAATGGGTCAGCTTACACCCAAGAATATGTTGAATATGAAGTATTTAAAAAGCTTATCAAAGGAATAAACACAAGTCAAGTATAATACCTAATTATAGTATTCTAGATCAAAAGATTAAGTACAAGTAGGCCAAATATACTTTTACTTTAATGTATACTTGCTAGTGTACTTAAAGTATATAGGCCAAGTATATGTTTTTGTTTTTCTTCCAAATTTCTTGGACACACACACACACACACACACACACACACACACACACACACACACACACACACAAAGATACATCAAGGAGCAATTCATATCTTGGATTTGGGAAAGGCTTTATTAATTTTGTGGCATTTCAGAACCAACACTATGATTAGCTTGCTTATGGTTAAGTTTCATGGGCTGCGATTGTCAAAGTTAGGCTGAATATATTTTATTATAGATTTTATTAGTTTTAATTTCACAATTTAATTTGAAAACACTGCAACATGAGCTTTGAAACCTTTACAGATTTTTTGTTTGGAATCAGTGCTTCGGACCGCATATCAAACGTGTAGTTCCCGTTTTGCCTTTGCATAGTTACCGTTGAGTGCTGTCAAATTGCTTATAATTTCCCTCACCTATTCTTAGTTATTCTCTTGTTCATTGATGGGTGTTTTCTTTTGTGGATTTTTTGTGCTTGTTGTTTCAGTTCTGTTTTGCCTGCCTTGCCCTGTGTTGGATTTTCTGTTTTGTCTACGACTCCCTACTTTTGTTTAGTTTGTTAACAACTGGATCCTCTTCTCTGTCTCTTTGCAAAAGACCCCAGCGTTACAGAGTTGTTGATCTCAAGGTAAGCCCACGAATAAGGTTCAGTGCTCATACTGATCCATGTTCAGTGCTCACCCTAGGATGCCTATATAATCACCTGATGTATAATCCTGCCAAATTTTACTATAAAAATTAACAAAACATGGGCAGATGTTGGCTTGGATATTAGAAAAAAAATTATGTTAAAGAAGTGCCTAAAATATAATGCACTGAAAGCCAGAAAACTGTACAATATACTGTAAATGACAAATTCACATAGTATAATAAGTTGTTTTTATTTTATTTTCAGCAAGACATAAGGACATTGAGGCTTTAGTACACATGATCATCAAGCATTCATAGTCATTTTCAGTGGTGGAGGATGAGGGCCTCACACAGCAGCATATGTGCTTCTGGCAAGACACGGACTGAAGAACATGGTTGCTGTAAAGTACAAAAACAAGGTGAAGGTAAAAAAGTGAGGATGGTGGCAGCAGTGTCAATTTGACATCTGATATGTGGATGCCCATGAATATGGATTATTGTTATTCAGCTGTGTGTTTCCTGAAATACACAGCTGAGCAGATTAAAGAAGCAAAGAATGTTTTACTGGAGTCATGGGGAACAAAACACAAAGTTACTTCCTTATTCCAGACCATACCTCAATTGTACAGATTTTTGTTGTCTTACAAACAGCCAACTGGTGCACAGTGGTAACGTAATCCAATCAATGCGAGTTATGTAATCAGATTACTTTTTTCAAGTAAGTAGTAAAGTGAGTTGTAAATTTACAAGATAATATGTAAGTTACTTTTTCAAAGGCAGGTTACTTTGTTTTCCCATTTATTCACTGACAGCTCCCTGTGTTGAGAGAAATCGGGAGTCAGGTGCAGAGGCAGAGGCTTTTCCTTCAGCCAGAGGCTTATAATTTTCACTTTTGGTGTACCTTCAGCACTTTTTACAGTTGCCAAAAATATAACTTTTGGGTTTTCTGTTATTAAAAATAAACAAGCACGCCCAGCACAGGCGACAAAAAGTAGCAATGTAATGGATTACTTTCCATAAAAAGTAACTAATTATTTGCTTTTTAATGAAGTAAGGCAATCTTGTAATGCATTACTTTTAAAAGTAGCTTTCCCCAACACTGGTGGTGAATCAAAATGCTAAAACATCTGTTCATTTCAAACTAGAATGGTACCACAATGATTTGTCTTTTGTCCGGTCCAGCTGGTATCACCTCAGCAGACTGAAAAGATTCCTGGAGTTGCTCATGGGAAAACAGATTGGGCGACAGAATTTTTGGCAATTCAATCCACTACAAAATGCTTTAGAACCACAGTGGAAATAAGGTGTAAGACTTAATAGTACAACTAATTTGCCGTTCCATGCCAAAAGAACTACAATGTCTTCCTGGAATTGAAGTGCACACCCACTGAAACATATGTCCCAACAGTTGATTTGTAGACATAACTTGGATTCAGTAAGTTAGGTATGAACAATGACTTTTCCAGTGTAAGTCATAACCTTGGAGTCCAGCAGTTGAAACAGATTACAGCAGTGTTCGAATGACAACAAATGTCCTCAAAGATTACCCTCTGGGTACATTATAAAGGGAAGAAATATGAAAAGTTATCCAAATGGGAATGCTCACTGTTGTCAAGAGACAGTTTAGTTAAAAAATATTACTGAAAATCACAGTTGACATAATTTCCAAAACATAATGCAATTTATGATCAACAGTACGCTGAACAGTCCAAAACTGTAAAAGCTTTGAATAATAATGAAAAACTAACTTTGAATGAAAAATGTGTTACATCTGGAGTTGTGCGCGCTGGACAGTCAATGTTTACACAGCAGGATGTCCTTATGAATTGGTAATATTGGCGTATATGATATCACACCTGCGTAGAGCAATTTCTCCATAACTTATCCATGTTATGACTCTCAGCTGAGTTTCATTTTTACACTTTGGATTGTTAATGTTGGGATACTTGCAAATGCACTATCGCCATTAAATTGATATAATTGTTCTTTGATCTTTTGAAGAACAAAAAAAAAAAGGAAAGGTTGTAATATGACAGCATACAACTTTTACAGCTCGAAACTTCCTCACCAGTTCATAAAGACCCTTTATTGGTTAAAAACAACAGTCTGGAATTATTACTGTCACATTGACATATCAACAGCTTGGCCTGTTCTCCCAGTGATGGTGTGGGTTTCCTCCGGGTGCTCCGGTTTCCCTGTGTCAAGTCACTGTTATTTATATCACTTTATACAACACAGATTGTTTTAAAGCACAGTAATAAACAGGAAAATAACAGAATCAATGGTGCAAACTTTATCAAATGTAAGACAAATTCAAGTTCTGCTATAAAGCAGCTTCTACAGAGACAATAGTGTCATTAATCAATTCAAGTCAGTTCAGGTTAATAAAAATCATTAATTACGAAGCATCTAAGGATCCTCAAATGCAAACTGTGTGTGTTTTGCTTCAAGAGGGCAACCAAACATTAGTGTTGTTTTACTTTCTTTCTATTATATATTATATGCATTTATTCTTCATTTATTAATTTATAATCATTTATCATTTACATGTAATCATTTTATTATTCCATTTAATCATATTACCATTTATTATTTAAACCATTTATATTCTCATTTCATTGATTTATTTATTGATTACTCATTTATATTATTGTGAGAAATCTGGATTATTATTTTTATACAATTTTTAATTGTTGTTTAGTCTCATGACTGTGTGGTTTCAAGGGATATTTGTGTTCATGAATATACACTGTAAAAAAAAATAAGGAGATTTTTGAGTTCTCTCAACTTTTTGTTGTATAAACTTAAAGCAACAATTTGAGAAAAAGCTGGTTTCCTTAAACTTTTTAAGTTTGATCAACCCATTTTATTTTAATTTGTTTTTACAATGCTGTAGAAAAATCAAAAGTTGAGAGAACTTGAACATTTAAGGCAACACTCAAACATACGCAACTAAGTTTATACAATAAAGTCCTTTTTTATCATCGTGTCTCTTGCTTCTGCTCTTCACTGGCTTTTCTCAGTAAATTTCTTGGCTGAAAGAAGAATAGATAAATAGATTTTGGGTATTAGATAATTTTGCAGACTAGTTGTTCTGTTACCAGACAAAGCAGCTATTTTCTCACAGGATCAGGCGTCCAGGGCTGGATCTGATATTCCTGGCGTGGAAGCATAAATGCAGAAGTGCCAATGTTTTAAATTTCACCCAATTTTAAATGAAAACGGTTATGTGTGTGCTTTCCCCTGAATGTAAACAACACCGATTACGTTGATTACGTTCAGGGGAAAGCACACACATGTGTCGAGGTACTCTCCAAATTGTCGGAAGATGCTAACTTGGGGAGAAGAATTGTTGAATAAATTATATTACTTTTGTTTTCTCTGCGCACAAAAAGTATTCTTGTAGCTTTGCAAAATTGTTGAGCCACTGATGTCACAAGAACTGTTTTACCGATATACTTACTACACTTCTGGGTCTGGGAACATTGCATTTGCATTGCTGTCTATGCAAGGTCAGAGAGATCTCAGATTTCATCAAAAATATCTTAATTTGTGTTCTGAAGATGAACGAATGTCTTACGGGTTTGGAAAGACATGAGGGTGAGTAATTAATGACAGAATTCAGTCAAGTGTCTTCTAAGCTGTCTGGTATGCTGAGGAGTTGAGACAAATGAAGAAGGTTATTAATGATAGTTTTACCATATTTGTAACAAGGAGTTGATTTTGCAGCCATGGTTTAACAGAGTAAGAGACTAAATAATAATTTGAGATGTCATTGCTCTGCTTTGAAATTTTGTAAAAGCGACTTGGAGATAGTATTTTTGTTACTCAACAGGTGAGTGTGGTATTTTATGAACTGAAAAACTGCCATAAATCGCTCTAACAGCGTTCAAGTTAAACTATTACATTTGATTTCTCCTGGTTCATGCAAAAACAACGTCCTTCCACAAAATGCATGCCGTTTTTTAGTGCTAGATGGCCGAATGTTACATAATGTATCTTTAAATGTGCAGTCATTTTTTACTGCACTAGAACATAAAAATACCATATGTTCACATACTTATTTCTCTGAAAAACAATGCTAAAGATAGTCTCTAGTATGATATCTAGGTGAAAGAGTTTCTGTGTGCTGAGATTTATTTGTCTGTTTCCTGACCTGGGGC
Source organism: Barbus barbus (assembly GCF_936440315.1). Lineage (NCBI taxonomy): Eukaryota > Metazoa > Chordata > Actinopteri > Cypriniformes > Cyprinidae > Barbus > Barbus barbus. Next base: position 28,120,668 of record NC_136754.1, read on the forward strand.
CCTGTCAAGTACCAACACTATTTCTGTGTCAGATTTCTAGAAAGAACAGCAGTACCACCTCTATTTAACAAATCAGATCTACCTCAGAAACTTGTCTACAAAACATTTTATTCTGCAAGCACCACTTTCAGTGACAACAGTCTGCTATGTACCTCATCACCACATTAAGCGGGCAAGGGACAGAGCATATTACATTGTTTGACATTGTACTTGTAAGTTCACACACCTCTTTAATCCAAAAGACACGCATTAAAGATGAATTGAACATTAAATTGTCTGTAGATGTGCGTGACCGTGTACGATCCATATACTGGACTGCCCATCCATCCAGGGTGTTCCCTGCCTGTGGCCTGAGACACTGGGGTAGGCTCCAGTATCCTCGCAAGTTTTGATTAAAATTCCTGCTGCATTCAATGTTTCTGCATTAAAAAAGTAATATCAATAAGTAATTCACTATTTATAGTTTCTTCCAGGTCAAGGGTTGTAAATAAAAATAGCTAAAGTTCTATTACATTTTACTTATGATTTAGAAACCTTTTAAGACATCAAGAATTTTTTTCAAAACAATATTCATCCGGCATTTAATTGACCATATACCCTCTCAGGCCAATAAAACACCATTAAATTTGTTATTGTCAAGATCCTTCCCACTAGAGTGATTCAGAGTGTAATACGTTTCAGCTTTACAGATGGGAAAAATCACAATGAAGGTCGATTGCCTTGCAAAATTTTCCAGCTGCCTGAGATCCCTGAGCACATTGGTGAAGTAGTTCACCAATTCTCCTCATCGGAGCTTCTATTGTAACATTCTGCTTAAGGCTCAAGTCCTCTGTCTAAATCTCCAGAGGAATGCTTAACTCCAGTCTAATGCTCAACCAGATGTCTGTTTATGAATCACAATAATCATTATCTGGAGACCTTTCCAAAACTGTCAGAGGTAGATTCATAGCGAAATTATATCCTGTCACATTACAATATCAGATGCTCATTATTTGAGAATGGAACATTTTGGGAGTGATTGTTACCCAACACGCATTTAAATCAGGACCAAATATGTCAAAAGAAATCATATCAATCCTATTGCCATAAGAATCGTATGTATTTTCAGGCAGTTGCAAAGGGAGTTTTATTTGGCTTCTTAAAAAGACTATCACAACCAGAGCAAAGTTTTACCTTCTAGATCTTCATGATGGGGAATTTATTTCCTCTAGGGGATTTTCAGAGAAGACACATCTAACCAGTACAGTCTATTTATCAACACATCCTCAGACCTCAGCAATTTGATGAAACAGCATCACACCTCAGACCAAAAGGCTTCAGGTCTCAAGAAAAACAAAACCTTTAAAGCATAGGAACTAACTCATCAGGTGAAACCTTAAAACTTGCCATTGAAGTTCTTATTGTTACTACTACTACTACCAAGGAATAATTGTATTTTGTGCAAGAGCTACATGTGATATAGAAGACATTTTACTTCCAAAAATTCTACTTTAATATCTGTGAATGTAAGGTCAGAAATTAGGAAACAGACACACGGTTGGTGATGAACCCATTAGCAGGATTTTATTACACAGAGGTGAAATACTTAACTGAACGGAGTAAAAACTAATAATGAACTCACAACAGTGGGATGATAATGCAGGCTCATCACAGAGTAGTGGTGAATGGACAAAGAAACTGTTTATGATGGCAGATGAGCATTATTATGGAGAGCGGTATATTCGCTTAAGAAACCTTTGTTTGGGTGTTACTGGTGAGCTTTTAAGCAGTCTTTGATTAGGCTGTGTTTGTTTGCTGATGGATGCGATTAAAGGGATAGTTCACCCAAAAACTACTCTGTGGCAATTTGTGTTGATCAGTTTGGGGTCAAAAAGACACAAAATGTTTGGTGTCAATATGTCAAAGTTTTGCAGAGATGCAGCTGATATACTTTTGCATAATGGCATCAAATTTGTTATAACTTTTTTCAGGCATGTTCTGAACATGGTCCAAGTTGAATTTGGTGAAAATTGGACCAATGGTCTTGGAGGAGTTTGAAAAAGCATGATTTCACCGACAAACCAAATAGTGGACAGGAACTTCGTCTGAATATGGAACAATTGGAATCAGTGTTCTTGACATTAACCAACGAATCTATCAAGACCAGTCTCATGACAATAGACAAAACTACTAAAAGACTATTAGCATTTCTATAATTTTCATTACAATGTTCTGTCCCAAAACGTTTTGCATACTTTTAGGTTGTGGTTCTGGGGACATATGCTGAGCTTCATAATGATATACTGTTGTGTTCATAAAATATATCATTGTACACCAAAATTAAAAATGGGCGTAACCCAAAATGGCTGACATGGGAGAACTGGGTATCGTTCAACACTGAATCTAAAGAGACCAGCCTTGTGAATAAACTCATTACAAAATAAAGGTAACTTGGGCTGGAACTGAACTGTGCAGGTAGGTAGATCTCTGCAACCCTGTCTAATTAGAATCAGCTGTGTTCACGCTCTTTATGGAGGTTAGCATGGCATATCCTCCTTTGGCTGCAGGACAAGTCCTGTAACTAAGAGCAGTATGTATGCCGGGATCATAGAATCTGGGAGAAGACTTCCTATCAATGCACAAGCTGAAGCCCGGTGAGTGGAGATTATGCCCTCCGACAGTCAGTCTGGGTTGACAATGCTTCAGCTGAGCAGGGGTGGATTTGCTTGATTCCTCGCCTCCTGTGTAAGGTGAATCCACTTTATTTCACCAACTGTAATACTGGTTCAGTGTTAGTTTTACTCTATTGGGATTGGACCATATGAAAACTGAGCAGTGTTTAACACTGATGGTTTTGCTGTGTGATAAAACATGTAACTTGCATCATGTGTGTGAGTTTTTTTTTATCTATGAACACACACTAAGAAACATGATAAGTAATGCATACATGAGTTTTGTTGTGGTTTTGCTGGGATCATACCAGCACCCAAAAGGTCCATCAGCACTTCAGCATTCCAAGCTCATCCCAGCTTGCAAAACATACCTTATGCTGGTCCACCAACACACCTGCTTCCCATGCTGGGCACCAGCAAACCACCAACCAGCATCCCAAACATCCCAGCATGTAAAATATACTGGATTTTTCGGCAGAGAAGTCGGATACCGTGGGTGCAGGGGCACAGCGCCTGGCTATGCAGGGTATGCATGTGCATATGGGCCCACCGATTGTGGGCCCACCGAGGGGGACCTATTAATTAAAACAAACATATTCTTAATTTGTGGCCACAATAAATTTGCCATATAATTTTTCATTTTGGAAAAAAGTAATAGATTAATCAGACCAAAGATTAGCCATTTAATATAACCAAAATGAATACCGTACCTCGTGTAACACCGTCTACATAAGAGCCAGAAGCAAATTCCAGAAGGACTGCGGTAGAACTGCGTCATTTTCTAAAAAAATATGTGCATATCTAGCTTAAGCAACAACTGCACTGTTTTAATTTTCTTTCTTTCATTTTAATTCTCTTTTATTGAAAGATTATCGAAAGTAGCCATTCTTTCCATTGAGAATACACAAAGCCATACATTAAATACCAAGGACACTGTGGATGTATTATTTGCTTATTGCCCGAAAGAACAGCCCAGAAAAATAAATTTAATTAATTACAACTAAAATGTTTCTCTTTCTTTCTTTCTTTCTTTCTTTCTTTCTTTCTTTCTTTCTTTCTTTCTTTCTTTCTTTCTTTCTTTCTTTCTTTCTTTCTTTCTTTCTCTTTCTTTCTTTCTTTCTTTCTTTCTTTCTTTCTTTCTTTCGCCAAGAGTGTGTTTGCCTTAATTAGTAAATATGGCAGCGTTTAGTACCATAATATTTTTAAAATAAAGTCGAAATTAAAGTTGTGTTCAATTGCGTGAATAATGTTAATTTGTGTGAAAATTACACCTACTCCAAAAAAAAGAAAAAAAAAGTCTGTGGCGGTTAACTGAAATTATTGATGAAAACAATAAAACAATGTTGGCAAAGTTATATTGTTTTATTGACACCAATTGATCGATTATATGAGACATTAGTTTTATTAAATTGTTCTGATGTGATTTTTTTTAACGTCTTCTGATATTCATTCATGTTTCATGCTGTAGAAAAGAGTTGATCGATTCACATATGCCGCTTGAACTGAGGTGAATGCAGTGATCTCATGCAACTTGCTACGCACCTGCATGGGCATCCTAATGAAATGCCATTGACTTAACTTTGATTGTGGTTACAGGATCATCACTTTCGTCGCCAATCAGGCTTACACCATCAACACCAGACGCGAGCGGCGTGGTGCAACGTGACAAAATCCAATAGAGGTTCTATTAATTATAATCAGTGACGCTGTCTACACTGGATGCGGCGCGATGCGACAACTGTCGCATCTGGTGTAGACACGGTATTACTTGACTCTCTGTGACTTGAAGTTTGTTGGTGTTTGTTTGGGCAGTGTGAACATGACAGTTACTTGCAATGAAATTCTAAATCCAGCAGCCAACTTGAGCCAACTTGTTTGTTGGAGTTTGTCTGTGCGGTGTGAATTGGCCTTTATATGTTATAAAGCAGTTCAGTTAGCAATAAGATAATTATATTTCAACTGCTTTTGTTCTGTGCGCCAACAAAAAGTGTTCCACACAAAGCAAAATTGATGCAACTCTGTCGGGTCTCGGGTCTGATCACCTGTTCTTTGCTGTCTCTGTGTTCATGTGTTGTGCACGTGGCGTTGTTTTGACAGCTCGCCACGTGCGCATTGTCAGCGTGATTGTTTCCCCGCCCTCCTTGTTTCTCTGCTCGTTAGCTCATCTTGCATTCACACCAGGTTCTAGTCATCTCATTAGCTTCCCCTTTATAGCTCCCCTTGTTACTCTGTCTTTTGTCAGACTGTTATGGTATTTCCCATTGCTCTGACTGTCTTGAGTGTGTATCGCTTACCTGTCTTGTCTTGTCCTGTTCAGGCTCCAGTGCTCGTAGCTGCTAGTGTGTTATCCTGCTTCTATCTGTGTGCATTCAAGTTATCCGTGGACTCTCTCCGGCTGCCGCCGTACCTGGGTCTCTGCCAGCTCAGTTGAGGCACGCTCCAGCCGCCGCTATCCACCCTTCGGTGCGGTAGGAATTCCTGATCCACGCAAGCTGTCTCCGGAAGCGCTCCACGCTTGTTATTTTCTGTTCAATAAAGCCTCTGTTGTACCCGCATCTGAATCCAGCCTATTCCCTGACACAACTCCAAGAAAATCAGAGTGGTGTTTTGTTGTTGAACGATTCAGCATTTTTGAATGAATCAAGTCAATGATTCAATGACCCATTGATAAAGACAATGGTCACTTGCTGGTAATGTTTTTATTTAAACTAACATAGAGTCTAAGCAAAAAAAAAAAAAAAGAAAATGCTGTTGCCACAATTATCAGTCAGTCAATACTCAGTCTGGCCTTAGATAAGATGACAAAGTGTTCTTTTTAGGAGAACTATGTCTTTAGTAATTATTTAACTGTCCTTTTAACACAATTTAATAGCCCTGGTTTGGCATTGGTGGTCCTGTTTAGTGCATAAAAATGGGCCCACTCTCTAAAAAATTGATGGTGTGTGTGAACTCTTTCTCTGAAACACTCATCCCTCAACTATGACATTAAAATCATAAGGAGTGTGAAAAACTGTACTGTTTTTACCCTTTGCTCTCCCTCTTTTTTTCTAAAAGCACGAGGCCACCCAAACAAAACTGTGCAACATTACAACACTCCATAGCATTCCTGCAAACCCAGAAAAAAACATGCTAACCCTTCTAATAAGCCTCAGTTTATGTCCAAGTTCCTGTTGTGTTTTATTCCCCGTCTCAGGAAATTTAAACAGGCTTGTAAATTTCTCCACCTGTTTGGAAATGTCTTTCATGCACTTGGTCTCTGTGTAGAATCATAAAGGAGGCAGCTATTAAATATATAACATTTGCTTATGCTGAGCGCTCCTTCTGGGCAGAATGAGTCATTCCAACAGATCTCTGCTAACCATTCATGTTATTTTACATCATGTTTACAGTCAATGTCAGATTCACAGAGAACACACCTACTAATGACATGGGCTAATATTTGTCACCATACAAGAAATGTTGGATTTTGCCAACATAAATCATGTTTAATTGCTTGTCAAATGACTAATATAAACTGGAACAAGAGAAACAATGAGAATAATCAGACTTGTATGTTCAACAATACAACACAATACAATGCATCTTGAGTTGTACTGACATATAAAAGTCGTCTGCGGTAATGTCTATAGGGGAAATGTATAAAACGGAAATTTGAAGATTGTATTTTTTGTTAAAGCATGAATCATTCAATACAAAATTATTTATTAAGTTGTCTAAATCATCCTTTTGAGGAGGGGCTGTACTGTTTTAGGTGAATCAGTGTCTGACATAATTCCTACAGCTGGAGTTTTGTTTTGCTTAATTAATTATGGGTAGTTTCATCACATCTTGTCTTGTTATCCTCAAAATTGGATATAACATTTCTGCGAAGGGGAATAAGCTGACAATTGGTTTAAGCTGGAATAGGAGAAAGTGTTTTACTATCTAAGAACTTACACACCTTTCAAGTGTTTTAACATCTAAAATCTGGTAACCTTTAAAGTCAAGAAAATCAGATGCTTGTTCTTATTGTAAATGATTCATAGGAGGATGTAACTAGTGCTTTAACACATAACTGGAAGGTAGGTAACCTTCACAGTATGCCTGCACATTAAAACATGGTTATTTGCATGTGTCTGGTAAGTTTTATTGTAAACTGTGACAATTATTTATTTATTTTAATCTTGTTTTTCTGTACATCTAAACCGTCAGGGGCTCTTCATTATGTAACCCATCTCTTGAACCTCTTACCTGTCAATTCTACCCTGACTGAACTAAAATCTGCCTTCAAGGAAACAGGAGAAATGAAGGAAACACCAGACCTCAAACAGTCAACCACAAACATTTGTATGGCCAAAGCCTTCTGAGTGAATACCAATTTAGTTCAAGGAATTCAAGGAAGCAATGCTACAGAACCGTTTAATTCGACATTAGTAAAGAATCTTTCCATTCTTTTTCCAGACTTACTGGAAATGTCAAATGTAAACATTTTTGTACACATGCAACATACACGGTTGCAATGGAAATGATTAATGCCCCTCAAAAGCTTACAAGTTTCACTCATGTTCAAAGGCAGTGAGGGTCCTCATACATACTGTACAGAGAAAGTTGCAGTCAATCCTGACTTTTGAAAATGTTATTTATTTTCTTCAGTTTTTTAAGTTCTTGGAAACTCTTATCATAGGATGCTCCCTCGCCCCCTCTATAGCGTACACCTTTCCTTACACACTATGTAAGATTACTATATTGGTGAAGGCCAAAGCCTGTCCAGAAGCCACTGCAGGTCTGATTTGTTTTGGCTAGGCTCCGCTCTGACATGCCTGGGAAGGGCAAGGAAAGGAAATGGGTGGACCAGCAACTCTCAGCTCCCCCAGAGAAGGCCTGAGAGAAGCCAATGAGAAAGAGTGTGTGTTTTTTCTCTCTACTTTGAGCTTGTAAGACAGAGCCTGGGCCCATCTGGATCTAATAACCTAGCCCAAGCTGCTGCCCAACAAATTCAGACTAGATTGCCAGCCCCGCTCAGGGAACACTGCATTGAGTGCGGTCACATTCGGCAAGGGGGGTTAGTAGGGAACGTGCCATGCATGTCAGCTCCATGGTCCCCAAGCAATTGTTCTCTCAACATTGATGAGCACCAAATGCAGGCCCTTAAGAGCACCCTTGGGTCTTGTGGTGGGTATAAGGCCTGATGACCGTTATGGTGCGGGTTTGCCAATGGTTGGCAGTGTAGCAGTTTATCTCAGTCTGTTGTGGAAATATGTTGACTGGTTTATAAAAAATAAAAAAAAAATTAAATGAATCTCAACTTTATTCTTCAAATTTATACTCTAGACCAGGGGTGCCCAATCCTGTTCCTGTAGATATGCCTGGAAAGTTCTGCTCCAATCCTAATCACACACACATGGACCAGCTAATTACGATCTTCAGGAACATGATATCTACAGAAAATGGTTTGCACTGAACTCTGCAGGAAGATGGATCTCCAGGAACAGGAATGGGCATCACTGCTCTAGACTAGTGGTCCTCAAATCCATCCAAATGGTGGACTACTTTAACAGTAAAATAAGAATTGAAATTACCTAACAGCTGAATCTTAAGGAAACCACAAAAAAAAAAAAAAAAAAAAAAGTTTTATACTCTGAAAAGAGTCTCAGTTTTACCAATCTGTAAAGCGACCTAAACCTTTAGTATTTTAGGGTCACTGCCCTGCTTAAAACATCTATCTAGCATAAGCTAAGATATTAGTTCATTGCACCCTTCCAAAAAAAAAATAAAAAATTCTGCACTTCCATTTGTATCTGATATTTACATTGGTAGCTATAGTAATGACCTAAGTATCAACACAACAAGTTACTTTCCTTTACAGCACCTCAGTTAGCTGTCATTGTGGAAATAGAGGACAGAAAACTGGAAATTTTGACTCTGTCCATGCTATTATGACATCTTGATTCTGTGTGGGTGATGTGAATGCATGTAGTGTCTTGAGCGTCCCAAAAAGGCCACTCAAAATCTGATTTGACACTCTGAATGTTGGTTCATTTAAAAAAATAAATAAATCTAACTTTAATTTCAAACCACATATAAATATGATTTCAAATCTGGTTTGTAAACATATTACTTCATTTATTGTTTTCCAAACTACAACAGAACATTTAAGTTGATCTTTGCTGCTTTGCATGTCTGAACAAAGACTGAAAGTTTTGCTCATTTATACAGTGAGAACACACTTTAGTTTATAGGGACCAATTCTCACTATTAACTATAATCTACGACTTTTTAAGGGATCTAAAATATGGCCATGCAGAATAAGGCATTAATACTGTGCTTTATACATACTAATAAACAGCCAATATGCTAATAATATGCATGATAACAAGCATTTAGTTAATAGCGAGATCTGGTCCTTAAAATAAAGTGTTATCAAAAGTGATTTACGTATAGTTATGTAACATAATTTTTTTCAGAAACGAGGTTGGTATATGCAGTTCTATCTCACTGTCACATGAAATTTGTAAATGTTATAGGTGTACTTTTGGAAGAGTGTGACAATTATTTTAAACTTTCATTCACTGTGTTGAAGATTTGACTCACACATTAGCACTTGTGTTCTAAGCGCACTGCTCTATACACATTTTTGTTTTCTTTCTTCTTTAGCAAAATAACTTAGCTAATGTCAATGACCCATTCTCCAAAACCCCACTTTCCAAAGAAAGATATGGCAGTAAATCCAACACCAGCAAACCTGAACCACAAGCAGAGAGTGTTTCTGATTGGCTAGTTTTGTAACTGGCTAAAAAGTACAGCCTTTTTCCCCAATCGCTATGATATTGTGATCTCTGGGGCACGTTCAGGCTCACACCGGTGCCCAACGTTTTGCTACGGTTTCCGGTTTGAACGACATGTTTCCTGGAAACGGTGTGCAATGGGGTGTGAGATACATTTTCTCTTGTTTGGTGGATGTGTCAAAAATCTCAGCCCAATCAGCAGCAACGTGTATATAAACCACGCGGTATTAAAGAGACAGATCGCACAATGGGTCCAAGTGAAGTCATTTAATATGTGTCCGCTGCAGCTCGGTATACACAACAATTGAAGATATTAGAAGACATTTTTATCCTAAGAGTTTTATAGTAACATAGCATATCAACATGATGATGATGAATTTGTAAGTAAATGTAATTAACATCAAAATAAGTATATTGTTTGCACGTTTATTTACATTAAAGGCAAAATAACTGAAATAATAAGAGCACAAGTATAGATCTGGAACTTCTTTAAGTCTGTCTAAATATGTAGTAATTGCAATGTCTTCTGGTCCATATCCTTTCCTTAGCAAGGTGTGCTAGACACTGATTAATGTAACATAAAAATACTATACATATTTATATATTTTGCTATTGTATTGTGGAGTGACACTTTCATAAACCTTTCTATGCTCCTCAAATTATATATTGGTAAATATTACATTATCATAGCACAACAACAGCGATCAGCAATAATGATAAGCCTAATACTCACAATAAAAATAATAAGGTCATATAGATCATAACACAGTCTCAGAGGTAAGAAGTGGATTATCCTTCACCTGAAATTTCTTTTCATCCTGAAATGCGAGGCAAATGTTGGATCACAATAATTAGGAACCACAGTTTCCACAAATCCCTTCACTCGATTGGGATGTTCTTTTATTATGGACGGCAAGGGCAGTGACTGTCGCATCGACCATATTTTGTAGTATTAAACACGTATTTATATCGATTTCATCAGGCTCTGAAAATTCTTCACAAAGAATGGCCTTCACAGCTGCCATAGTTGCAACTCTTGCTTCATCAGAACAGGGTGTTCAACGCACCACCGTTTCCGTTTAATAAAAGTTTTGCACCGTTTTTTCAGGGCTGAACGCAGCCATGGTGTCTATAAGTCTCTGTATGACTTGAAATAGTTAACCCTGGGTCATTTTACACCCCTGAGTAAACAGAATCCTGGGTTATCTTGCTTCACATTTCATACGGATCATATTTTACTCTGGGTTAACAATTCATCCTGGGTATTCAGAACCTAATGTTTCACTGTGCATTCCAAATCCTTGGGTTAACGTTCTTATATTTGCATATTTGTGTTGTCAAAGTCATTGATTGGACGAAGCATGTGACATGTTTACATAAAGGCTATAGAGTTGCACATCTTCTTCTTATATACACTGTATTCTCAACTCTACTATGAAGTTTTCCAGAAAAGACTTTTCGGACTATAAAGGTAAGAATGCAATGGTCTCATCTTCATTCCATCACACATTTTCTTTCACCATTTGACATTTTTCCACTCAAACTCTGAAACGACTGCTGAAACACATAGTGTTATGTCCAAAGCATGTGAATATGAGGCATACAGTTGCATGTCTGTTGCCGCAACATTCTAACGTTGCATCGTTTCACACTGTACATGTTTGGCACCACAATGCAGGGTCAACACCACAAAATAATTAACATCCTTGCTCTGGAGCAAGGTTTTCTTTAGGTTTTCTAAAAAGCGGTGCTAACCCCATGCGGGAATTCGCTCAGCACAACCTTCACAGTGCATTATGGGTTTCCCCTCAGCGCTGAGTGTACATCGTTGTACACTCGTTATTGTGGTGCATGATGAACACCCGCTATCATTTCGGACACCACTACAAATGGCTGTCCCCTCAAATAGTGCCCTATTTATGGGTATGGAGTGATATCGAACATAGCCAAACTGTCCTTCAGAATTTATCTACAACCCTAATCTAACACACCTGAACCAGCTAATCAAGGTTTTCAGGGTGACTTTGATGAAAATTGCAGGCAGGTGCGTTGGAGCAGGTTGGAACTGAATTTAGCAGAATAGTGGGGCTCCAATAGTGCTTCTCAAACCTGTCCTGGGGAAACCCACCACTGCCCATTTTGGATGTTCTTCCTCATCTAACAAACCTGATTCAATTCATCAGCTCATTAGTAGAGATGACAAAAATTAAGTGTGACCAATGAGAGACACATCCTAATTGTGCAGTGGGACCTCAAGGACAGGTTTGGGAAGCACTGCCCTAGATAATGCTGGAAATCAAAGCAGACTTATCAGAGGAAGATTCCCTTTGTCTTGAGACATACTAGACGATTTTCAAATCTTAACTGATTTTAAAACCATGGGAAACAACAGACATGAAGACAGTTTCAACTGATTTTTAGCTTTATAATCCTTTGAAAGTGCACACTAGATGATTCGACCAGATACCACACACTTGTTGATTGTGGAAACGATTTCACAGTGACATGAGATCCCATGGGAACCCGTGAGATCAAACGTGACTAGAGAAGAAAAACATTTGGAGGACAATCAATGTTGTCAGCTGGCTCTCCTTGCATGCATTCTGTTGTACAGTGAAAAAAAAGAAGAAAATATCGATTATTGGTGATATTCCTTTTCAAATTCTTCACTTTCGTAGCATGTTTGTAGTTGCCAAGTTTCAGCTATAGAAGCACGCAACATCCAGAATGTGACGCTTGCTCGCTCTCATTGGCTATCGGCGGTATCACATCAGAGACAGCCCGATCAAAACATGTTTGATATTAATGATTTTTGTTCAGGGACACTCTGTCTCGATCAGGAGCAGATAATCGTAATGACACCACACATTAGAGGATTTTTTAGACAAAAAAATTGTTTGCGACGAGCCTATAACCAGTAACATTGTGCCTCAGAGGGTGATGCTTGGACCCTCAGTTAATGATTTCCCTTGATTCCATATAGGCGTCAGACACTTGTTACACCTGAAGCAAATACAATCAATAATACATCTGAAACATAGTTACTCATTCCCCCGCTTTCACAGACAAGGCTTAAGCCTAATCCCAGTCTAAAATGAAAATCAGAGCCGTTTCAACTGAAAGCTGTTTCAACTTTATCCTGGCTTAGTCTGAGCCCTGTCTGTGAAACCAGGCCATTGTGTCTCATTTCCTACAAAGGGAACCAGTAATGTCTGAAGACTTGAGTTGTTGTCACAATTGTCTCATGACAATGAAATTGTTTTATAAAATTTCTCCTTGCAAATTTGCAACAAACAGCTCAATAATAAAGTAATTCATAAAAAAAAGAAGTATATTGCCATTGCCACTGAGACTTTTGCAAGTTTCATGTAAACTGTTGAGCAAATGTAATGGATATTATCATGAAATGACCACAAATATAAAGGAGTATTTTAAGTAAGTATTTTATTTGAAGTATATATATATATATATATATATATATATATATATATTGCATTTGAATATATATATATAGGCACTGTAATACAAATCTACATCACTCTCCTCTGTTTGTTAATGTAATATAATACTATTAACAGATACAGAAGAGAACAGAGCATGCATTAAGAGTTCTGTGCCTCTCTCTTATCAGATTTTCAATTCTCTCAATTAAAGTGGTCATATGACGTTGCTAAAAAGAACATTATTTTGTGTATTTGGTGTAATGCACTGTTTATGCGGTTTAAGGTTAAAAAAATACATTATTTTCCACATACTGTACATTATTGTTGCTCCTCTATGCCCCGCCTTTCTGAAACGCACCGATTTTTACAAAGCTCATCGTTCTGAGAAGCGAGGCGTGCTCTGATTGGCCAGCTATCCAGTGTGTTGTGATTGGCCGAATACCTCAAGCGTGAGACGGAAATGTTACGCCACTTACTGTATTGTGATGCCGTGTCCCGGAGCGATGAGACAAAAACAATAAAACCCATTATAAATGAGGCATTTGTTGCATCCAGTGGAGACATAATTACTGATTATAATGACTTATACTGTCTTTTTACGTGTTGCGTTGCATCGCGCTGCGTAAACATTACCATGTATTTTGTATTATGCATTTGTGATCGGAGAAACGACAAACAACAAGCACTACTCTACACTGCTCAAATCTTGCATTTGAATAGTCAGTGGCAAATTCTTTAAATAAGAAAACGTATTTACAGGCTATGAGTCAGAAGCGCCAGACTGTCCTTGCAAAGTTGGAATTGCCCCACTTTATAGAAACAGCCTTTGAACACAGCTGGCAGGCTACTCTCAGGTTCAGGAAATAGTTTTGCAAATCTCCCACACCATGACGTAGACATGTGGGGGCGTGTCCATGAGCCGTTTTAGGTGGGCGTGGTCAAGTCTTAACTTTTATAAAGAATATCTCTTTGGTTTTGAGACTAGTCTTTGCAACTTCAGGGATCTTATCTATGCACAAACAGCTTGTAACACTCCAAAGAGAAAGGAAAACTGGAAATCACATCATATGACCCCTTTAAAAAAATCATTACATTTTATCACTTTTAAGGTGGGTGGGATCATTTGCTGGCTAACAGATTGTCGTTAGCAGCAACATTGACTGTGCAGCAGAAGGATAACATTTCAGACAAGACTTACACGGGGTTCATGATTCATCATATCTCTACAGACCCTTGAGACGAAGTGTTTAGTAGAAGAGTTAGTGATAAGATGTCGCCCTGATAATTCCACACAGGCTTGCTGTGTAAAGAGAAACATTTGGAATGTTAATCCTTACTAAATTGTTGTCGCTGTGTAAATATTTATCATGGCAAATTTGCCATTGTTTAAAAAAAAAAAAACACCATTGCACCAGTTCCCAGGCTTCCAGTGCATTTCAAAAGCTTTTGGTAAACAAAGTACTGATATGAATTACAGAAAATGCACAACAAGCTCATCAAAGAGAGGACGGTAACCATTTGCTACAGGTTTACAGATGAATCAATATGTTTTTTGAATTATGAGAATTCTTTAAATGGGCCTGTGACCAGAGATGCTGGGATATGCTCTAGCATCGCTGCGACCCTACAAAGGACATGGATTGTAAAATACTTCTCCAATGCATAAAATAGAAATTTTAAGGAATTTATTCATGTCCTGCATATAGGTTCTACAGTGAAAACATGCAAACATTTTCAGTTGATGCCAAAACAGGGTTCTTCTCTCTTTGGAAATATCCTAAACCTAGATGCTGACGGGCCAACCCTACCAAATTAACCAATCATTCACTGGAAAAGTAAATACACAAACAACATCTCCAGCAGTTCTCATTCTTGTTTGTCTTGCTTGCTTGTTGCAGTTTGAGTCACTTGTACCTTTCTCTGTCCATCACTCCACCCAGTGCCTCATGGTTATAACTCTCGTACATGTCAATTAACTCCATAAATAAACAAAAACAATCAGGCCAAGAGGTGTGGAACGGTGAAAAGACCTTCTGCAATTCTCCAGATGGAAGTCAGGCCTGACGGCATTGGGTTTGACAGTAGACAGAGGAGGGAGACTTGTTGTTTGGAGTCTCTCTAAGTGTTGGGGAAAGACTGAGGTGGAGAGGGTTGCGCCCAATAACGCAGGTGACTCATGGGATACTGTGGTTCATGGTCAGGTCAGCACAGGCATTTGGCTGCTCTGATAGCTATTGGGTTTGCAGCTGAGGTAAGAGAGGTCTGTGTGTGGCTCGCTTGTTCGCAGGGGCGGCAGTGTAAACATAGCAGTGATCGCCACGGGAATGTTCCAGTATCTAATGTGTGATCTCTAATGAATGTTGACTAAACAAGTGTGGCAACACACTTAATGAATATATAAAAGTAAATTTTCAGCTGCATTAAAAGACAATCAGTCATGTTAATCAGGGTTCCTGGACTTGTTTAACACCTCTTGCTGTGGAGGGGACTAAACTTAGAGCCACATGTTAATTAAATGCCTAAAGTCATGCTGAATAGGGTCTGGACTACTAACACGAAAGCTTTGGTTTTAATCTTAAAGCCATAAACTGTGTGTCCCAAATGACGCACGACACACTCTGAACGTATACACTCTGTAGTACTTATGTATTATGTACTAAAACATGTAGTGTATGACTTTTATATGGTTATTTTGTCATTAATAATTGGAGTCCGATAGCCCCTCCCCCTTTGTGATGCAATTAAAGCTGCGACAGTTGAGTGCATTTTTTCCACCCCAGTTCCAAAATCCTTTTATTTGTGCTTGCCAAGGTTCTGCACGATACTCTTGTTTTGTAAACATTCTCAGGGTCTGAATCGAACTCAAATTGGTATGGCAAAATTGACACCATCTTTAATATTTACAGCATATTTACAGCTATATGAAACTCATAGTTATGGTAAGTGTGACATTTCTGGAACACTCTAGTGGTTCGCCAATCACAACACACTGGGTCAGCTAACCAATCAGAGCACATTTTGTGTTTTGGGAAGGAGGAGCTTCATCAAAACAGTAACTCAACAGAGCATTCGAGACAGGCTGGGATGAGAGGTTTTAAAAACATTGTACAATCATGCATGAAAACCTACACCCCAAAAATCAAATCAATATTTTGTGAAAGGGCATGATACGACCCCTTTAAACACTCATTCCATCTGTCATGAAATGGTTATGCCAGTGGGTTGGGTTAGATGCCTAAACAAACAGAGCAAAGTTTTGACAGCTATATTCCATACCTGGTGGACATTCCAGAAAGCAGGGTAAACTTGCATCACATGAACTCTGAACTCTTAGTTAGTTAACCCAAACATTTTTTTACTTGATAAGTTCCAGAAGTTCATCTGGGAGTAAGTTCTGTCAACTCATAGTATGCCAACAAACAAATACAGTCTCCACAGAGTATCCAAATAAAGGAATCATGGAAATAGATGCTAAGTGCATCATACTACTTTCTTCTTCTTTGGTTTAATGACAATTTACATTATCAGTGCATATCGCCACCTACTTTTTATCTTATATTTTAATCTGTAATCTTTAATCCTTTTATTTATTTATTTTACTGTGAACAAGAATTATACTGTTAGTCTGATGCTTAATTTATAAATGAAAAAAGATTGACTGAAGCAAAAAAAAAAAAAAAAAAGCCTGTGCTTCCACATGCAGGTTTATTAAAGTTGTCATCGGATGCAAAATTCACTTTTAGATGTTGTTTGAACATAAATGTGTGTTGGCACTGTGTGTACACATCCACCCTATAATGATAAAAATCCACCCAGTGATTTTTTTTTTTTTAAATCCCCAATAATAATGATCACTTTCTCAGATCAGGCTATTCTAAGATTCTTGGCAGAGTGGCGTAGTTCTGCACAGGCCCCTCCCATGATTGTTGATTGACCTAGTGTTTTATCTTAGACTCGCCCTTAGTGAGCTGTCATCAGTCCACCATTGTTTCGACTCCGGAGCAGGGTTAGGCTCCTAAGCAATTGAGGTGTTCTGTTGTTGGATGTAATAATGAACATAGCAGTCGTCATTTACTCCCGGCATCTGAGCCACAGAAGACGCAGTGGTTTACGTTTGCTTTCGTAGGGAATGCATCCCCCAATCTACCTAAATGTGTCTATGTTCGTGCAAAGATTCGTGATCCAGCTTCACCTCCAGAAGAACTGAGTATAAGGTTTTTTATGAAGCTTTGCAAATTGCCTAATAATGTGCTAGTTAGCAAGTTCCACGGCTAAATGCAGATAAAGTTTACAGTCTCATAGAACAGCTCGTCACCCCATGGAAGAGAGGGGCAGTGTGTGCACAGAGCTCATTAGCATTTAAAGGGACATGCACTGAAACGGCTCACTGTGAACAGAGCTGTTTTTGACAAGGTAAAAATTGTTTTTTTACACTACCATTGAGAAGTTTTAACCAAAGTATGTTATAGACTTTTCATTAAGACCCTAAAGAATCATATCAACTTGTGGAAAATGGGCATCCGATGACCCCTTTAAGCAAAGTAGAGTAAAACAAACACAGGAAGCCAGGAAACAAGAGCAAAACTAGGAAACAAGAGAACACAGGCATCAACAGAAAACAAGGACTGACAATGAACAAGGCAGAACTGTCAAAGAAAGGACAGAAAGTTTAGTAACAGCCTCAGTGACCGTAACAAAACAGACTGAATGTTCAGGGATATAGCCGGGCTAGAGAGCGCTGAAGCCATGGGGCTTGAGATCATTCAGACTACCAGAATGTCAGCCGCCACACTGGACACCAGTCTTGAATGCCTATTACTAGCTTTGTAGCTTCAGGTGCAATGTTCATGACAGCCAGAAACACTGCTGTGGCATCCATGACGGCTGAATATTGAAGAAACTGAATATTTTTGTTAGGAACCTGTCAAAATCAGTGTTTCAAAGGTATTTTATATGGAAGTTTCATTTATACTTAATAATGCATTGCTGTTAAAGGGATAGTTCACCCAAAAATGAAAATTAATCCAAGATTTACTTGATTAACCCTCAGGGCATCCTAGGCATGTCTGACATTCCTCTTTCAGACAAACATATTTGGAGTTATATTCAGTATTGTCCTGTCTGTTCCAATCTGTGTAACTGCAGTGAATGGTGCCCCTGTTTCTGATTCCAAAAAAAAGTACCCATCCATCATAGAACTACTCCACACGGCTCTGGGGGAGTTAATAAAGGCCTTCTGAAGCGAAACGATGCATTAGTTTAAAAAAAATATTTATTCTTAAAACTGTAATGTGTAGCGGTCTCTCAAGCAGGCGCGTTCACGACAAGGCGTCAAGCTTATGACGTAGGCGTAACGAAAGGCATAACAGAAGATCCGGGGAGAGAGTGATGAATGCGGATGCACAGAGGAGAAAGCAAAAAAAAAAACACCTGTCACAAACTTAATCAAAACAGATACAATTTTGTTGTTCACATGGTTTCCCTGTGCTGTACACAGAACTTGGTTCTCGCGAGATTACATGCTTCTCCCTGGAGCTCACTCTTACTCAAGACTACAGTCTTCTCCCTGGATCTTACGTTACACCTTTCGTTACACCTACGTCATACGCTCAACCACTGGCACGTTCACCGACCACCGTGAATGCACCTGCTTGCGAGACCGGAAACGGCACATTACAGTTTATAAAGTTGTAAGAATCAACATTTTTCTTAAACTAATGCATCGTTTCACTTCAGAAGGCCTTCATTAACACCTGTGAGGAGTAGTTTTATGATGGATGGATACTTTTTTTTGGATTCAGAAACAGGGGCACCATTCACTACTATTACACAGATTGAAACAGACAGGACAATGCGGAATATAACTCCAAATATGTTCGTCTGAAAGAGGAATGTCAGACATGCCTATAGGATGCCCTGAGAGTGAATAAATCTTTGGTTAATTTTCATTATTGGGTGAACTATCCCTTTAATGTAAAAAAAAAAAAAAAAAAAGAAAAAACTTGGTAGTACAGTAAGTTATTTTGAATGTTAACATTTTAACTAGATAAATACAAATAATGAAAAGAGAATTATGAACCGTCAGAAATTGATACTTAAATTCACTAGTCAGACATAATATGAGAACTCACCCTCAACTGACTACCTCACAATGTGATAAACATCATTCACAGTAATCTGAGGAATGATTGTATAGTCCATTCTGCATTTTAAACAAAGTCGGAGGAGGTAATATTTTACATATGCATTTACTTTACATTCGCGATTGCTTGTTTCTGCTTCTTCTTCGCTGAGTTTTGATTCAGACATTCAGTATTCTCTCAGAAGATGTGTAATAGCACCCCCTAATGTATAATAGTCAATGGCGGGGAAAGAGTTAAAAATTACATTCACACATTCTGTTCTTTCACTGTGATGCTCTCAGCATATTTTTATTTGACTAACAACTTTTAAATGATTTTTATTGTTTGAACGGTAATATTTTGTTTTGTCAGTGCTGGGCATGTTAATCATTGACTTGCTTATTGTCATAATGGCGTCAAATGACGCTTGTCACTGAATTGGGCTGGATGGGTCTGTTGCTGACCTCGAGCACCTCTCCAATCATTATGTGCAAATAGGAAGTGGCAGAATTCTGAGTTCTGATTTGTCTGGGAGACGGTTTAAGAGGGGAATGGGGGAGGTCAGGGCTCAGGGAACAGAAATTACAGACCATTAGCAGATGGATCAGCACTTCTGTGCCACTTTCCCACAGCCTGTCCACGTCATTCTGGGATGTCCTGACAGATACTATCAGCTTGCAAATGTTTACTAATAATATCTGAAAGCCATAATAAAATTTCCTGTATTCTTTCATCAGGTACATTGTTTAGAAAAGAACAGCAACCGAACACCTGAAACTTTATCCACATGGCAAGTGCCAAAGCACAATGTTGATTTGTTATTACTGTGAAGTAAGGATACATCTAATAGATGTGGGACCATTTGAGCTCTATCTCCATGAGCTGATATAAGAGCTAATCCAAACAATGAACGCCCTGTAATTGAGAATAATAGTTCATTGTGTACCACCCACCACCACCCAACCAGCAATGTCTGACAATATCATTCAAACAATGAATTAACTTGAATCAAGGATGGATTCAAACCTGCCAATCCTTTACCCCTTAAACCTCTTAAACTGACTAAAAATGTATGTATATCTTCAAGTAATTCAAAGCTCAGAGTACATTTTTTTATCTGAAACAGTTTAATATCAAAAATGGTTCAAAATGTAGTACAGCTGTGCCATGACATCATTCAGATTCATTGTTGCACATTGTAATATGTCAATGACAATGAAAGGGAAAGTGACACAATATACTTTGTTTTTTAACACACACACACACACACACCTCACTGAAAAGCCATGATCTGTGTTTGGCACATGAACTAAAGGCCCTAAATTCATTTAAAATAAGTTTTGCTCTTCAATTATTTGTATGTTGCATCATCATGTTTGAAAACACTTATACATCATTTGTTCACTTAAACTTTTTAAGAAATAAATATTTTTACCCCCTTGCATTTCTGTTTACGTTGTATCTACAGTGGTGTGAAAAAGTGTTGGCCCCCTTCCTGATTTTTATTTTTTTTGCATGTTTGTCACACTTTAATGTTTCAGATCATCAAACAAATTTAAATTAGTTTGATGTTAAAACATAACTGTGGTTTATCACACCTGAGTTCAGTTTCTCTAGCCACACCCAGGCCTGATTACTGCCACACCTGTTCGCAATCAAGAAATCACTTAAATAGGACCTGCCTGGCAAAGTGAAGTAGAAATTCAGGAACAAATGAGATAATTGAAAAAAAGTAATTGAGATCTATCAGTCTGGAAAAGGTTATAAAGCCCTTTCTAAAGCTTCGGTACTCCAGCGAACCACAGTGAGAGCCATTATCCACAAATGGTGAAAACATGGAACAGTAGTGAACCTTCCCAGGAGTGGCCGGCTGACCAAAATTACCCCAAGAGCGCAGCGACGACTCATCCAAGAGGTCACAAAAGACCCCACAACAACATCTAAAGAACTGTAGGCCTCACTTGCCTCAGTTAAGTTCAGTGTTCATGACTCCACCATAAGAAAAAAAAATGGCCTGCATGGCAGAGCTCCAAGACGAAAACCGCTGCTGAGCAAAAATAACATAAAGACTCGTCTCAGATTTGCCAGAAAACATCTTGATGATCCCCAAGACTTTTGGGAATATACTCTGTGGACTGACGAGACAAAAGTTGAACTTTTTGGAAGGTGTATGTCCCATTACATCTGGCGTAAAAGTAACACAGAATTTCAGAAAAAGAACATCATACCAACAGTAAAATATGGTGGTGGTAGTGTGATGGTCTGGGGCTGTTTTGCTGCTTCAGGACCTGGAAGACTTGTTGTGATTAATGGAACCATGAATTCAGCTGTCTACCAAAAAATCCTGAAGGACAATGTCCGGCCATCTGTTCGTGACCTCAAGCTGAAGCGAACTTGGGTTCTGCAGCAGGACACTGATCCAAAACACACCAGAAAATCCACCTCTGAATGGCTGAAGAAAAACTGTGGCATGACCTTAAAAAGGCGGTTCATGCTCGAAAACCCTCCAATGTGGCTGAATTACAACAATTCTGCCAAGATGAGTGGGCCAAAATTCCCCCCACAGCGCTGTAACAGAGTCAATGCAAGTTATCGCAAACGCTTGATTGCAGTTGTTGCTGCTAAGAGTGGCCCAAGCAGTTATTAGGTTTAGGGGGCAAGCACTTTTTCACACAGGGCCACGTGGGTTTGGATTTTGTTTTCCCTTCATAATAAAAAACTTCATGTTGTGTTTACTTGTTATCTTTGATTAATATTTAAATTTGTTTGGTGATCTGAAACATTAAAGTGTGACAAACATGCAAAAAAATAAAAAATCAGGAAGGAGGCCAACACTTTTTCACACCACTGTATATTGTACAAGAGCTTTATAAATAAAGCTGATTTTCTGATTTGGCTTATATGCATATTCAGTGTGTGTGTGTGTGTGTGTGTGTGTGTGTACACACACAGAGAGAGAATATGCATCTTTGTTGTATATGCATATTCAGTATATACATATGCTTTGTACATTATAAATTGTTTCACAGCAGCTTCACAATAGTATAAAATTCACATTCTGCTGTAAAGCAGCTCTAACAAGTAAATAGTGTCATTCTACAGCTCAATGCCTGCGAACCTTCTTTTTCTGTGAGGATTATGTTTAGGGTTAGGGGATAAAAAATATGATTAGCTCCATATAAAAATAATTGTGCCAATGGAGAGTCCCCGTAAACCACATATACAAGTAAGTGTGTGCGTGCTTGTGTATATGTGATTGTTTTGTTTTTCCTGCAGTTAAGCCATGGGCAGTACCTGAAAAGTGTGGTCACAGTTGTGAATGTGGGACTACTGATATACTATTGACTACTGATATTCAGTTTTTAGATATAGCAACCTAGCCAGACATTAAGGCAGTGAGGTCTCAGACTGTCTGACAGCAGATACCTAAAAACAAACAGGGGAGATGTATGACTTGACTGATTTGTTGCTGTTTTTTACACATTGTGGTATTAATTATAATTCAAATGCATTTTCTTTTATTGACCACAATATTATATTTGTTGAAAGTTGCACTTTTGATTACTTTTGTAAAAGGGTGGGGGTTAGTTGTGGTGGTAGTTTGGGGTTTTGAGGAGTTCACCAGACCAGACTGCATATTTTGTCTTTTCCTGTATACATTTTCATGAAAAAGCGTCCGTGTTCTTGCGTGCTTGGAATTACATTGCGTAGGCAACACAAGGCTCTCCGTGATAGGATGTGGGAACCAGGCAAGAGGCCTTTGCCTAATTGCATGTTTGGGTTTGACAGCAAAGGTCATTGCCTAATGTCAGAGAATCCATATGAATCCAGTGGCCCGTCCTTTCCCTGTTTTTTTTTTTTCTTTTCATCTTGTTTTATTTCTCTTTAGCCACTAAAGGAAACCATTGAAAAGCTGCTTGTGTAGATATCCCAGCTCTCCACACATGGAACAGTAGGCTCACTTCCAACATACACAGTGGGCAATCACCACTTAAAACACAGAGCATTTAAAACAAATTTGACATCAGATCATTATGGATGCACTGAGATTGAAAACGGAGGTTTCCTGGCACTTTTAAATGTACTAAGTGGTTGTTTTGATGTAAAAAATTCTTCCTTCTGTCTCCTGAAAAACCTTATGTTGGAAAGAGCAGCTGAGGAACTGTCTGCTGTGGCATTTCCCACAGGCACTGTGTTTGCCATAAAGGAAGTGATACTGGCGTGTGAGGAATAAACTTTCATAGCATCTTGATTTCAATGAAATCAATCATATTCCAACAGATGATCTGTTCCGTCTGTGGCGTGTGAATCCCACGGCTTCTAATTCCCCTCTAGTATGAAAATGAATGCTGAACACAATTGATTTTATTTTCATGTTTAATTTAATTTTTATGCAAGTATTGATTATTTGTTCATTTTAAGGGTTCAAAGTTTGGATAGTTCACATGGACCTTTTAGCCCCTGCTTGTAGAAGTCATAGCTACATAATTCTGACATCCATTCTCTAATTGTGTATTCTGACCATTTTTATCTTTTAATTTTGCAAATAGCATCATTTTACTATACGTTTTATTATTGTACATGACATGTTCAGGCGATTGGCTTCAAATGTTCTGTCACAAGAATGCTCATCATCAAAAATGGCATATGCAGCATGCGGGGTGACGCTCTCATCAGGGAAGTCGTGGCCTAATGGTTAGAGAGTCGGACTCGTAATCCAAAGGTTGTGGGTTCGAGTCTCTGGCCGGCAGGGATTGTAGGTGGGGGGAGTGAATGTCCAGCGCTCTCTCCACCCTCAATACCACGACTGAGGTGCCCTTGAGCAAGGCACCGAACCCACAACTGCTCCCCGGGCGCTGCAGCATAAATGGCTGCCCACTGCTCCGGGTGTGTGTTCACGGTGTGTGTGTGTGTGTGTGTGTGCATTTGTTCACTACTCACTGCTGTGTGTGTGCACTTGGATGGGTTAAACGCAGAGCACCAATTTCGAGTATGGGTCACCATACTTGACAATACGTCACGACTTTACTTTTTTTTTTTTACCTTTTTAAAGGGAATGCTAAATAAAAAAAATACTATGTACATTTGTATACACACAAAAGCAAGCACACAATGCGATCAAAGATGTACTTCAAATTTATTTTTGCTTTATTTGATAGCGTTTGTCTTCCTACACTATTTATGTGCCTAAATTACAATGTTAGCACACACACACACACACACACACACATACTAGTATCAATATTGGTCTTTTTAAAATTTTATAAGCTCTAAGATTTTTAAACCTGTTCACAGATATACTGTCAACTGAAAATATAACATGCAGGATCTGCAAATAGCTTTGAAATAATATCTGTATCTAATGTCAAGAATCTTAAACATGTAAATACATAAACACAGGTATATTTTGTAGACTTTTCGACAAAATATCTACTTTTTTTTCAAAAATGTTATTTATTGAAAATGTTAAAAGTTTTAAATGTAAAATTATTATAATCAGTTAACATCCATAAATTATGACACCTCGTTCTTGTAAAGTCTTTCTGTCATTTGTTACAGCAAAATAGTATCTGTCACAACTTTCCTGTGATCAGTATCTGTTTTGGTTTTCTTGGTTAACATTAGATCATTTGCTCCCATAGTATTCATTCTTTGTCTGTTTTCTTTGTTTCTGATTAGTTTTACCTGTGTTTTATTTAGTTTCTTGTGTATTTATACTCATATATTTATATATTTGGTTGTATTCGTGTGTTTTTAGATATTGTTTGGATATTTTGGATAAATAAGAGTCAATGTTTAATGTATTTTTTTCTAGATATTTTTTAAATATGCATCATATTTTCTTAAACAAATAAATAAATAAACACCAGAAAAAATTAATAAAGCTCACAAAAATTCCTGCAGTCAGTAAAGCTAGACAGTATGTGTTCTGCACATCAAGACTCTGCTATCAAACAAAATTAGTATTTAATTGTTTCTTTTGTTTCATTACATCAGGAGTGTATTTGCTTTTATTTGAAGAACTAATATAAAATGTTCTCTGAATACAATGACATTTCGGGTGGGGGGGGGGGGGTATGTATCGTAGTAGTACTACTACAGTAACTATGGTAAATGTTTGTAAGAGTAGTGGCATTAGGTGCAGACATTTCTTTCTTTTTCTTTTTTTGGGGGGAAATTCTAAGATTTTTTTAACAGAGGAAAACAAAAGGATGTCAAAGAGTTGAAATCTGACATGCTCAACATCCATCCACCCATTTTCCAAACTGCTTTTCCAAAAATCCACATCAACACATCAAGAAAATGCAAACAGGTCTTTTCGCCCAGCCAAGACTCAAACCACAGTCTTGCTTGTAGTGAGAAAGCAGAGTTATCTACTGAAACATCACACTGCCTTGCTTAGTGTATTATGAATTATGTTAAAAAACATTCTGCGCCATACAGCGCTGTTGTGCTACTGGTGTCCTGGAAATCCTGACGCGAGAACCTGTCCCAATCTCTCTCCCACGTTGCTTCCTGTCAGTTCTGGAATATATGAATTGAATATATATATATATATATATATATATATATATATATATATATACTCCATTCATTATTTATGCTTAAGACATGAGGGGAAGATAGATGGTGTGAGTCTTTTGAATGAGAGTTGTTTTTGTACTGTGCATTTTTAGTTTGTATTTCAGTTCTTGTCTCTGTTTCCTGTTTCCCCCTCTTCCTTGATTGTTTCCAGGTGTCTTGTTAGTCTGTTACCCTTGTGTATTTAAGCCCTTGTGTTCCCAGCGTTTGCTGATCAGGTCTTGTCATGGAGGTTTTGAGTTGTTTTTTTCACTTGTTTCCTAGTTCATTGCGCTCAGTTTTCCTTCCATATTTTTGATATTTTGTTTAATAGAAGTTCATCTGCATTTAGATTCTGCTCTCCCTCATCTCTAAATTCACCCAAACATTACAGTAGTTCTTTGACAAATGTTTAGCGGTGACACCTCCCTCAGTGTAATCGAGTCAGAGTGCAGAGCCCCCGTGCCAAGCACAATAAAATGTATGACATGGGAACATCACATCTGTCTAGTTCTCCAATACCGGACACCATGAGTCAAGTCTGGGATGGGTGGTCTGAAGTGCACTGAGCCTGAATGTGTTTGTGTGTATGTGTACAACATTGGAAAGTGTGCAGGGGGGTTCCTCTGGTTTCCTCACTGAATATACAGTGGCCTTTTTGCTTTGCATCCTGTTTTATCTTTCTCTTTTCTTTCAAAGTCTTGCCCTCTAAAAAAAAATCACACGTTCAAAGCAGGAAAACAATGATCTTGTGTCACTTTCCCAAACTACTGGCATTCTCTCCAGCTGACACCCAGAACAGAATAAGGAAAAAGTGTTTCCAGAACCCAGACAGGCCTATAAAACTTAGATCTGAGCGTATATGTTTACTATTATCATATTTTTCTTTTGAGACAGTATTTTAACTTTAAGTAAAACCAAACCATGGACAAGCCCAATTTTTTTGGTGTTTCTTTTGAAGTTTTAGGTTTTCTTCCATGATATGTGGGCATCAATTATGTTCTCATAACCTAGTCCAAACTTAAATTAATTCCAGAGACAACCTCAACATTATGTTATGAAGATACATTTCAAAGTGACTTTTCATTTGTTGCACAGTGACGAGAATAGGTTCTCATATGATGCCTAATTTAATTTTTGTTCAGAATTTTGTGCATATTTTCATGGTTTTATATATATTTCTCAGCATTACTTACACTACATGGCAGTGACATGTGGTGGTCTTCTGAAATGAGAAGGCAAAGTCCCTTCCCTGTTTTTAGGGGTACAAGTACATGAGGGTTTTCTTCTTATTCTTCTTATTCTTTTTTCTGCCCTAAATCTATCTGATCATCAGAGACTGCAGAGATACCAAACTTGGTAGGATGGTCAGAAATCCCACCTTTTTCTCAAGTGCTGCTCACTAGGTGATGCTATGATAATTAAATTTTAATATTGTGTCATATCTCCAAAATTATTTTTTTCTGTTAATTCTTGATTCATGCTCTACAAAATGTTTATCTCATTTTTCTGTCATTTTGAATTTTTTAAAAATCTATTTTTTTTCAAACTCCTAATGCAACTTGGAGCACATCATTCCCAGACATTCATTACAAAGTTATCAAAATAATTTTGATTCTTCAGAGCATTGCAAAGGTATAAATTCATTATTTGGCCAAGCATCGCCCCTTTTTTGCAAGTTGACCTATATTGTCACAACCAGTTGCTGGAGTGCCCATGTCAGCCACCAGAGGGCACTCCTTTTGGATTGTTGTTTTTCGGTTCTGGACTTGGTTTCCCATCACCCCTTGCACTCATCATTGTCATTGCTTATGTTTCTGTTTTTGCCTATGCAGACTACTTTTTGGACTCTATAATAAAAGCTGCAATTGGAGCTATCTTGTTTGAGAGTTCTTCATGACATATATGTTGAACACAATGTGCAGTCTTAAAGGGGTTATATACACTTTATGATGTAATAGTTTGTCTTAACACCGCCTCCGAGGAAGAAGATCAATGCCTGCTTCTACATCGCTGCATGTTTAGTCCCACACAATGATTCACACTCGTAGTAGGTAAATGACAAGAACGGCAAATGCAAGTCTATGCAGAAATCAAATGATAAGCTTTATTTGATGAACTTTATTTTTAATTAAGTTTCAGACTGCGTCAGTAAGAAATTGATCCTTTGTTTACTTAATTTTACCATGGATTCGTTTACAAACAAGACACAATTCGATGCAGGATTTTCAGAAAGATTGAAACTAATAAAACTATGCAGTGACAAATATATTGGATCCGACAGTAATGTTGCTTCACACAAGTGACAAGTGGCAAACTAGTCACCTCTGTTTTTATTACGTGATTACTATTGCTTTGTCTGTTACTACAGATTGTTTGCTGGCCGTGTTTCGAGCACTCAAACACTTCCTCCCAGACCTAAGAGATCACCACGTGTTGGTGCGCACCGACAGCACGTCGGTGGTCTCGTACATAAACCACCAAGGAGGTCTGCGGTCGCGACCCTTGTACAAGCTGGCGCACCAGATCCTTGTGTGGTCCCAGGGCAAACTCCTCTCACTGAGAACAGTGCACATTCCTGGGCATCTCAGTGTGGGACCAGACGTTCTGTCAAGATAGGGACCGAGGCCCGGGGAATGGATGCTTCACCCCAAAGTGGTGAAGCAGATATGGAGCAGAGTGTTTGGCCAGGCACAGGTGGACCTGTTTGAGACTCAGGAGTCAGCGCAATGTCCCCTCTGGTTCTCTCTGACTCCTCCAGCTCCTCTAGGACTGGATGCTATGGTGCAGACTTGGCCAAGGCTTCGTCTGAACGCTTTTCCCCCTATCGCTCTGCTCCCGGGAGTTCTGGCGAGAGTGCGCCGGGACGACGTCAGTCTACTACTGGTAGCGCCGTTCTGGCTGGGCCGAGTATGGTTCTGGGACCTGATTTCTCTCCTCGACGGCACTCCATGGGAGAGTCCCGTCAGGAGAGATATTCTCTCACAGGCGGGGGGCACTATTGTCCACCCTCGCCCCGAGCTGTGGAAGCTGTGGGTATGGCCACTGAGGGGGCACAACTTCCGGTCTCTCAACCTAGGTTGCTGAGACCATCCTGCAATCCAGAGCTCCCTCTACGAGGAAACTGTACGCCCTGAAGTGGAAGCTCTTCACTTCATGGTGCGGAGATCGCCAGTTCGACCCAGTTAACTGCCCGTTCCATACAGTTCTGCAGTTCCATATAGTTCCTGCAGGCCTGTTTCTCCGCAGGGTTAACCCATTCCACCATTAAAGTTTACGTGGCGGCCATTGCAGCCTACCACGCTCCTGTCGGTGGTCAGTCAGTGGGTAGACACCCCCTCGTTACACGTTTCCTCCGTGATACGCTGAGGCTGAGGTGGTTTATGAGGCTGATTTATCTGTCATCAACTACTGTTGTTATCTCAGCCGATCAGGTAGTTGTTGGTTGCTGGTGTCGCTGGTGGTTTCCAAACTCTTGATTTCTCCATGCCCTTTGTGTTTGCTAGAGCTCTAACTGACTTCCTCTTTTCTTTTAGCATCCAAATTGCTTGCTTTTCTCTCAGAGTCAGCTCCCTCATCTTCATCCTGGTTTGTGTGTGTCATCATCAAATGCAAGATTCAGAATACAGAAGTAATGGATATAACTGATACAACGCATTCCCTGCTTTTAATATCTGAAGAATTAATGCAACAGGACACAGCTGATCACTTAGAAAGACCTGTGAGGCAACTGCTCCAATACTTATGCTCACATCAGATAGAGGGATGAAACTCTAAAAGTGCTGAACTTCTTAGCTGGTAAAACATCTATGTGTTGAATCACCCAATAATAAAATGTGAGATTCTGTAGTTTTGTCTCATATTCATCTTTTAATCATATTTGTAAATATCTTGACTCCACAGCCAACAGAGCAATTTTGTCTTTACTGTTCCAACACTTTTGGAGGGCGCTGTATATTCACACATACATGACACAATAAATTTGCTCATATTTGGATACATATATTTTGCATACGTTCACATATATATGTGACATTATACTGCATATATGTTAAATTATATGTGTAGCCAATATTTATATATTTACAAATATATATTTCTATAATAAACAAATAAATATATTAAAATAAATATTTACCTTGAATTGTGTTCTTATATTGCTAATACATAGTCCCATATAAATGTAAAATATATATGTATAATAAATATATGAGCACCATATATGTTGACATATATTCCCCAATATATGGAAAGCGGCAATTCCTTATGTATTATTCAGTATATTGTAATATATTACCACAATGTATTATTCTATATAATTACCAATATACTGATTTTTTTCAAATATATTGACCATTCATATATAATGAAATATATTTTCTTTCCGTAAGGGGACAGCACAACTACAAATAACTCACAGCCGCACAGCCATTGTGCAAATGTGACCTGTGATGTCAACATGAGTCGGAATGCACACAGGCTAATTTTGAGCTACAGGCACAAAATTGTTTTTGATTTTGGTCAAATTTGAGGTTTTCTCAAACATGAGTTCATTAACCCCTCATCTAGCAATCTAAATGCTCCAAATAGTAACTAAACATCTAAAAGTATCTTCATTTGTACATTTGCTTCTCGAGCTGACTGACATCTGAAATGCCCACATAAAGACAACACTGATGACACTCTATCCCGATACACATAGGCTGTACACAGTTTTACAGTAGGCTAATACATTTAAGTATTCACATAAACATGATCTGTTATATCTTAAGTAACATTTTATTAGATCTGTGCATTATACTGTCTTAATATAGGCTGTCTGTTGCATTAATGATAATCAAACGATAAAAAAGAGGGAATAACTCCCTGCTCCTGATTGAATTGTCTTAATAATCCATTTATTTGTAGTGAACACACTAAAGTGATTCTTACATTTTATTATTTGTTTTTCTTACTTGAATGCTTATGTTTAGATATCAGATTAGATGTAAAATGAAAAATGCAATACACTATACACTTGTTTCTTTCTTATATTTGTTCTTTTTTTTAGCTCATTAATTTTTCATCCGATTCCAACAAATCATACATCATTTTAAAGGTCTTTTAATGGAGAATGTAAAAACAAAAATAACATTTTTGAAAATGTGCTCATTGTGACTCATTTTGCCAGCACAGCACAGGTCACAAATGAAATCAATGATATCTCACCAGAGCATGCTTAAACAATTCCAAAAACATTATCTCAATGTTCAATAATTATAAACCATTTAGTCTTTATTTCTTTCACATGGTCTGTTTGAAGTCACCATTATGGTGATTTGGGCCCTTGACTTTGGTTGAAATAATTTTACTTTGATGAAAGTGCATGCTATCACTATTGTCTACAATATTTCATGCTCCTGACTGCAATGACATGCCTTTTACTGTGTACACTTTTTGGAATCAGTGACTGACAGCTGGATTTGACACATGAGTTCTCAAATAAGCATTAGGCTTTAAAAACAGCAATTTTCAATTTTTAACTTTCATTATTAATACCTCTTTATTAGCATTAGCACTTCTCATAACAACCCTGTTATTGAACAAACTGTTTATGATTATGCTGTAATTTGGGATTTTTCTTTGTTTTCATATCATGGAATGTTTTAGTCTTGCAATGTACACAACCCTGCAAGACCATGCTGGTGAACCAGCTTCACCAGCTCCATTATGCTGGTCCACCAGCTAGACCAGCACTATACTATCACTAACCAGCATAAACAAGACTGGACAGGCATGGAATTCAGGCTGATTTAAGATGAATTTTTCAGCACGGGAGTCTACAATATCTCACCTTTTCAGATTATTGCTGGACCTCTTTGCAAGTATGACGGTATCTTGTCCAGTTTCTCCCAGCACCTGTCATAGTCTGCATTAAATTGAGGAGAAATTCGTTCATCTCCCATGCACTGTTAAGTTAAGGCCTCACATTTTTCCTTTTTTCAGACATGGTCTCAGAAAAAAGAATAATAAGAATAAAGAGAATAGGCTAGGCGGGCATTAATCGCTAGTACATCAGTCAAGGCAGTGATAGACTCACAATTGGCCTCAAGCACATCTAGTACTGATAACCCTGGGCTAGAGTAGGGATTATCATTATTGCACTAGTAGTTGCTGAGCTTGAGCCCTCGAGGCAGGAAGCAAGGTCCTCAACCTGTAGGGTTAGGGCAGGAACTGTAGAAGTTACATCCTGTCTAGTATGCTTTGGCTGAGGATTACTGGTTGAAGCACTTAAAAACTGTCAACAAGCCTCCCTTGCATGAGCTGAGAGGATAAAGCAGTTAATGCAGCCTTCTAGCTACTCATAGCTCTACCATTGTTTGTTGTTGCTTCACTCAACGCTGCCACTGTCACACAGAGAGAGGTTGCTCTACTGCATGCTGAGGGAAGGGGCAACTTGTGGCTTTAGCCATCCAGCTCTTTAAGCATCTGGATCTTCACCATCACACTAGAGCAGGCGTAGACAAGTTTAGTCCTAGAGAGCCTCTGTCCTGCAGAGTTTAGCTCCAACCCTAATCAAGCACACCTGAACAAGCTAATCAATGTCTTCAGGATTACTAAGGCTATAAGTAGGGGAGGGTTTTTTTTTTAGGGTTGAAGCTGAACACCGAACTTGCCTACCCCTGCACTAGAGGAATGCTGTCCTGATCATGGAGTAAGTCTTTTACTGCTTCCATCTTCACCTGATGTTCTGGTTGATTCTGAGCCTATGCAGCTCAGACAGATTTGCCTCATCACAGTTAAAAGAGAATCTCACATCACTGAAAGACTGTGTCTGTACTGTGCTGGCCGTGTCCAATAAAAGCCACAGCTACCAACAAGCCTCCCAGTCATGCTGGAGTAAGGCAACACCAAATATTGCACCCCTGGTAAGTTTAACCACACTGGGAATCATCTAGATGAACTTTGTTTTGGAGTATCTCTTTTAATACCCTGGTCCGAGTTGGCTTGTTGTTTTGCGAGCACTGTGGTTCTGGACAAAGGAAGAAAAACCTTAGCAAAGCCCCCTGGGCTTAGAGCTGCTGATGGCACCTGTCTCCTCTTCAGCGCCAGCCGGGAGAGCGCTGTATTTGCCTTGATCTCTGGGCTAATTACATTTGGATTACACTCAAAGCAGGATCTTTAACTATGTGTCAACATGCCCACTATGTCCTGCTGGCTACTACTTTCACCCTCTATACTGTATGCTGTCATCAGCACAATGCCTCTGTGCTTATAAAGTCTGCTGCACTAATTTTAAAGATAAAACCTAAAAGTCAAGTTTATTAAAGGAAATTAGTTCATTTCACTCAAATAGCTCATTACTGAAATTTCATTGCACTTAATGTAATAGAAAAAATTTTATTATATTAAACAGAACTCAGAACCATATTTCTAGTTCCCAGCATGCTTTGCTTCAGTAAGTAGGAAAAAGTTTAGAATAAACATAATTTTATGTGTTTTTTGTGCAAGATTAATTAAAAGATCTCTTAGTGTTTATTGTTGTTATGTTGGGATTTAAAAAAGGTTTCTGTTATGTCTCAGTTTTGGGAGTTACCATTGTGCTAAAGAGAGCCATTGGTTAAGTCAAGGATGGACCAAAGCATTATTAGTAAATAATAGTCTCTTGTTGTATTAGCACATGTGTACTAGCAGGCAGAAATAAATAGGCCTGCTAGCTAGGTAACTAGTGATAAAAGAGAAGAGTCTGTTAATAATTTAAGTGATTTTTATCATTACAGTGAAGTTCCAGTAACATCAAATTATTGAGTGGAGATTAATTGTGTTTTAGGAAATATTACTTTAATGAACTAATTAACTTTAATAAATTCACAGTTCTGATAACTACATATTTTTATCATAATTTTACGATAAGCATTTAAATATCATCCTACTAAGGCATTATTAGTAAGAGATATACGGTGACGATTAATATGTTTTATGCATTCTATGTAAGCAGACTGCTATTCTGTAATAAACATAAGGCTATCAGAATTCAGAATTATATCTTACTTTTTGGCCATATAAGTAAATAAGCAACTGCAAGTAAAGCAGATTATTTAATTTTTTTCTCCTTGAGCTCTATATCCTCCTATATCATACCATATCATATCAACCATAAAAGCTTGATGAGATAGATAGATAGATAGATAGATAGATAGATAGATAGATAGATAGATAGATAGATAGATAGATAGATAGATAGATAGATAGATAGATAGATAGATAGATAGATAGATAGATAGATAGATAGATAAACTATGGTTACCATGGCATATTTTTAATGATAATAATAATGCTATTATTATGAGTCAAACCTGTTTTGGTACACCCCTCTCAAGGGATATTTTTTTCCTACAAGGTACAGTCCGACTTGCCTTGGGCAGGCTGCGGCCCACTAAGATTACTTATTCTCTAGCTTTGTGTATTCATTTGTGTTTTAGAACAGCAAATGAACAAAAAGTCCTGCAAAGCCTTCTCAGATGTTAAAGCTGGGATCACAAGACGCCTTTCATGTATCCTGCACTTGTTCAAATATCAGAACAAGCTAAAAAAACAAACCTGTCAAAAGCCCTGGACAGTTGCCATGATATACAGTTGAGATAAGTTCCTCTTTCCCCTGATGTCATAGGCATTCAGCTGGCCTACAGACACGCGGTAGGTTAACTTCTCTTCGACCTTGCCAGTGTTTCTTCAACCACCTATCATTTACCATGGCACAAATGACACAGGATAAACTCCTGTCTTTCTTTAGAGGTAATCAATCATTGGAGTTACTTATCAGTGATTGCAGCAATGTATACTGTCACCAAGCACTTTGTGTTGCTATTACACAGGGAGGAAATTACTTCATGCGTGATGTTACCAAAAGAACTTTAACAATTATTTAGTAGCAAATTAGCTAGAAACTGTGGGGTAGAAGGAGGTAAAGAAGAAAGGGTGTCTCATATTTAAGAGCTAAAGTAAACAATTTAAAAGTGAAATCATTTCCTAGAGAATGCTCCATCTTTTGCTAGCCTAAAATGTATAAAAATAATAAGCAATAGAAAGCTGTTGAACTTTTCTAGTTGAATGTTTCTTTTATATTTGATTTGATTATCAAATATAAGTGGGAAGTTGTGGCCTAATGGTTAGAGAGTCGGACTCATAATCCAAAGGTTGCGGGTTCGAGTCTCGGGCCGGCAGGGATTGTAGGTGGGGGGAGTGAATGTCCAGCGCTCTCTCCACCCTCAATACCACGACTGAGGTGCCCTTGAGCAAGACACCGAACCCCTAACTGCTCCCCGGGCGCCGCAGCATGGCTGCCCACTGCTCCGGGTGTGTGTTCACAGTGTGTGTGTGTTCACTGCTGTGTGTGTGCACGTTGGATGGGTTAAATGCAGAGCACAAATTCCGAGTATGGGTCACCATACTTGGCCGTATGTCACTTCACTTTCACTTTCATTATATTGGGTTTCTAAGGTGATAATCTTGATATCACCTAGTTGAACTTGCACTATTTTTGCTTGCTAGTTTGACTGCCAGCAGTGAAGTTCACAAATAGTAGTAAAGTCAACAAGAATCTCTGAGTGAAACGGGATATTCACCTAGAAAAAAAGTGTAGGATCTTGATGTAAGGATTAGAGGTGTGATTACAGCGTCCCAGCCTCAGACATCATGCGTGCAGACTGGCCACACTCTGATCGCTAAAAGTCTAAATCTGATTGGCTGACTTCTACCGTATTTCTGGCAATGTAGTGTGTGGCAGCCTTTAACTGTTTGCCAGAAAAAAAAAAAAAAAAAGTTGTGTTCATGAAGATTATGACATTGAGCACTAAACACTGGATTTAATAATAGATTGGGTAGAAGGGTTATAAATGTTAAAAAAATATTCAGTAGCTTTGTTTGTGGCACTTAGTTGATAAAAAAAAAAAAATATGGGAAAAGGATTCCTGAGTTATCTATAATTTTATTGGCTGTATGTCCTCTCACATATATGATGGAAGATCAGGGGAAGTAGTTCACTGAATTTTCTTTCTCCGTAAAATATTCCTGTAATCAGGAATGGAATTTTGCTCTCAGCACTCTTGCTTGTGTGACAATAGAGATCTGGGATCACGAGACTGGGATATGTGATCCTGGTTCCAGGCGCCTTAATCCATGCATGGCTTTTCAGAATGTCAGCAAGCACCAACAGGCTATTTTCAAGAGTTTATGGGATAAATACTATGTTTTTGCTAAAAACTCACTTTAAATGTTTGTGATAACTTCCTATTGTGACCAAATATGGATTTCGGCCATATATTGAGGCATAAATGTATGATTTGTAGCTTTTTGGAATAGACTAAACCATAGATATTTATACATAGATGCCTCATTCTATGGGCCGCGATACATAAGCCATCCACCATATTGTAGCGGTCAACTTGATGTCATTCACCATAGTAATAACTGCATATTTGAAAGATGCCATAATCCTACATAATCCTAAAATTATTCAAAGTTTGTGATAAATAGCACAATGAATCACTGAAAAAGGGACATGTTAGTCTTCCATCAGTACTGTGGTACAGGCCCCCTTCAAAGGTGCCCCATATTTTTTATATATTATATATTTTATATATTTTCAAATATTTTGATATTATATAGCTGCTTCATCACTGACACAATAGAAGAGATTTGTAAGATGTCTTTCATACAGTGGACTGACTTCAGTCTCATAAAGTGTCCTGTTACAGTATTAGTAACTACTGCAGGCAAGCAAACCCGTTTGACCAGTTATATCAATATTGATCAGTTTGTGAATTTGGCATCACCAGTTTAGATGCAGACATGACTTTTTAAATATTATTGAGGGAAATTATTTGCAGGTTGGTGTAAGGGACATTGTTCTGGGTCTTCAGAGGCAGCAGAACAACCCAAAATGTCATTAAACATCTTACATGTTGAGTGGCAAAGATGATGAAGAGACCAAGCAAATTTTAATTTAGTAATCATCTTTAATTAGATTTAATCTGTTCACAAGACCTTTTCCCAAAGATATTCAGTGTTACTCAGGTGAGTTTTATGAAGTGATTTTACTCTCTTTCTCTTGACACAAGAGTGCTCCAGGGTCTCTGACCACATAAACACCCTTTCACTGGATGTGGAACAGATTGAGTAAGTTGACACCATTCAACCTTTTTTTCTGAAAGTCAGTTTGAATTTGTGTGCCAGTTCCTTGGGTTAGTTTTCACTGACATACAAGCAATTCTTTGCTGCAATTTGTCAAATTTAGTTTTCTCTTGAAGCCACTTCCAGGCAGGTCAATTGAAGTTCAATATGCCTCAAACTACCTGTTAATATTATTTATGGTGGAAACAGGAACGTCAAGGTCTCAAGAGATGGAGTTCTGGCCTTGAGATAGCGTGGCTACATCCTTGTGGCTGATCTCCTTAGACGTTTCCATGGATTCTGTTTTCTATCCTTATAGTGGTACATCAAAATCATTGTCTCTTTCAGAATGATTCAGTGACATTTTATGTTATGCAGAAGTGAATTCATTTCCAATCTATACAGACTGTGTCTGTTCCCCGAATAGCGAGGTCAAAATATAAATTTAATGCAGGATCTTGAAAAAATCAGATCGTGATTAAACCAGAAAAATGTAAAATAAATGAACAAAAACTATTTTTAAATCTTGGGCTCCTAAATATTAGTATTAGTTCACTCGATTTTGATGTACTCTGCCTGACTGAAACCTGGCTTAAACCAAATGAATATTTTGGTCTAAATGAGTCTACTCCACCAAGCTACTGTTATAAACATGAATCTCGTCAGACTGGTCGTGGCGGTGGTGTGGCAACAATATATAGTGATATTCTCAATGTTACTCAGAAAACAGGATACAGGAGGTTTAACTCATTCGAAATACTTCTGCTTAATGTTACACTGTTAGATATGCAAAATAAATCTCTCTTATCTCTTGCTCTGGCTACTGTGTATAGACCGCCAGGGCCATATACAGATTTCCTAAAAGAATTTGCAGATTTCCTCTCAGATATATTAGACAATGTTGATATTCTCTCAAGAAAGAAACTCGTAATCTTAAGCGCAAATGGAGAAAAACTAACTTGGAAGTTTTTAGAATTGCGTGGAAAAACAGTATGTCCAGCTAGACAGGCTCTAAAAGCTGCCAGGGCAGAGCATATCTGCAAAATCATAGATAATAACCAAAACAATCCAAGGTTTTTATTTAGCACAGTGGCTAGATTGACAAATAAACAGACGCCACCCGATCGAAATATTCCCTCACAGTTTAATAGTAATGACTTTATGAATTTCTTTACTGATAAAATAGATAACATCAGAAATACAATATCAAATGTAGATTCTACTGCGTCTAGTATTTCAGCTTCATTCATCGCACCCAAAGAAAAACTGCAGTGCTTTACAACTATAAGACAGGAAGAGCTAAATAAACTTATCAGTGCATCTAAACCAACAATATGTTTATTAGATCCTGCACCCACTAAACTACTGAAAGAGTTGTTACCTGTAGCAGAAGAACCGCTTCTCAATATTATTAACTCATCATTATCTTTAGGTCACGTCCCAAAACCATTCAAGATGGCGGTTATTAAGCCTCTTATTAAGAAACCACAACTAGATTCTAATGAACGGGCAAATTACAGACCCATTTCAAATCTTCCGTTTATGTCTAAAATTTTAGAAAAAGTTGTCTGCTCAATTGTGCTCCTTCTTGCAAAAAAATTATCTCTATGAAGAATTTCAGTCAGGTTTCAGGCCTCACCATAGTACAGAAACTGCACTTGTTAAAATTACAAATGACTTGCTTCTTGCTTCAGACCAAGGCTGCATCTCATTGCTAGTATTACTTGATCTTAGTGCTGCGTTCGACACTATAGACCATGACATACTCATAGATAAATTACAAAACTATACTGGTATTCAAGGGCAGGCTTTAAGATGTTTTAGATCCTACCTGTCTGATCGCTACCACTTTGTTCATTTAAATGGGGAGTCATCTCAATTATCACCAGTAAAGTATGGAGTACCACAAGGATCTGTCCTAGGTCCTCTGCTATTTTCAATATACATGTTGCCTCTTGGTAATATTATTAGAAAATACGGGATTAGTTTTCATTGTTATGCTGATGATGCTCAACTATATATCTCAACAAGACCAGATGAAACTTCTAAACTATCTAAGGTAATAGATTGTGTAAAAAATGTTAAAGATTGGATGACCAATAATTTCCTCCTATTAAATTCAGATAAGACAGAGATATTACTTATTGGACCAAAAAACAGTACACAGAATCTCTTGGATTACAATTTACAACTAGATGGATGCACTGTTATGTCCTCTAAAGTCAAAAATCTGGGTGTTATATTAGACAGCAACTTGTCCTTTGAAAATCATATTTTCTTCCATCTTAGAAACATTGCCAAGCTTCGAAGCATGCTACCTGTTTCTGATGCAGAAAAGCTAGTTCATGCATTCATGACCTCTAGACTGGACTATTGTAATGCACTGCTAGGTGGTTGTTCTGCATTTTCAATAAACAAGCTACAGATAGTCCAAAATGCAGTGGCTAGAGTTCTTACAAGGTCAAGAAAATATGATCATATTACCCCAATTTTACAGTCTCTGCACTGGCTACCTATTAAGTTCTGTATCATTTACAAAATATTATTACTTGCCTATAAGGCCCTAAATGGTTTATGTCTCTATTTGTTTCTCTGTTTCTGCCCGTGGTAACTAGGAATTACAGAAGCTTCAGTCTGGATCCAAACCTTAAATGATCTGAGATGACCGAACACCTGAGGAAAGATAATGCCAACCCCTCAGAGGACCTCATAGGATGCCAAAGCTCAGACAACAAACAGAATTACCAAATTTTGCGATAAGTTAAATATATTAAGGTTCTGCAATATATAAACATATTGTGGAAACTTAATTTCCTGTAGAGCTGCTTTGCAACGATTTGTATCGTAAAAAGCGCTATACAAATAAGTGTGAAACTTAAAGATGCTAAGGGTGCCAGATTCTTGTTTTGCTTGCCCAGTCCCCCTGGATCTAGGCCCTGTTTTACAGCAGTGCTAACATTCTCAACTGAAACAGTAAAAATGGCATACTGACAAAGCAGATTTGGTTAATGTTCCAGTGTGTACTTGTGTTTCTGCTCAAGAGGGTTAAGATTTCTATTTACAATGTGTTTTTGCTGCAT
This sequence comes from Barbus barbus, assembly GCF_936440315.1. Classification (NCBI taxonomy): domain Eukaryota; kingdom Metazoa; phylum Chordata; class Actinopteri; order Cypriniformes; family Cyprinidae; genus Barbus; species Barbus barbus. The sequence continues at coordinate 28,160,440 of NC_136754.1, forward strand.
TGAGTGGAGTAGCCAATCACAGACAAATCAGTTGATTCTTGAACACAATATCTAATCAGAGGTGTTGAAGTTAGTTCAGAAAACACTCAAGGTTTTATTCAGTGCTGAGTTGTGAATCCTCTCACTATAGCAATGTTTGAGATAATGTATATAAGCGATTCATTGTGCAAGTGTAGACTGCTTCCCTGATTATAATGCAAGTTAGAGCAAGAGTGCTTTCTATATATAATTTATTCATAATTTAAATAAAATTCAGTTTTTTAATGCTGCTAAGTGGTCCTATACAGTGTTGATTTTGACAGCAAATTTTGATTTAATTTTAGTCATAGTCTCTGGACTAAAATGCCATTTAGTTTTAGTCATATTTGTCATATGAATTTTTCTAGTCTTAGTCTAGTTTTAGTCGACTAAATAGACTTCTACTCTAGATTTAGTAGAATAATGGGTTTAGTTAGTGTAATGCATTTATTAAGCGTTTCACAAAAATTTCCAAACTCATTATACATTCCTGGAGAAAACATCTATTAGCCTGGTAATAAGAATAATATTAAGGTTTGAACATGCAATATAGATACAGGGTTACTATGTCATAATGTCTTTATCTCAAAATAAAAAATAAATTAATAAATAAATAAAAACACTTCTCCTAAAGAAACAAGAACATGGTCCTCTTTTTAATGAAATATCAAATACCAATGGTTATATATTATATGCATTCTTTATAACAACTTGCATACAACATCCTTCATTCTTTCAATCAGACATATTCATTTATATCAATTAAATTTAGATTAATCCTTTTTAGGGCTATTAAAGCTATTCAGTCAAGTGCAGTGAGTAATTTTCTCTCTTTCTTTTGTTCGTTCTGACTGGATCTCTTCCCAATAGTCCCTCCCTAACATTTTCTTTTTGATTTTTATTTATTGATGAAACTGTCAGTAAATGTTTGCCATTGGTTTTGCCAGAGTTTTTATTTCGTTATCATCTCGTTTTCATCATTTTCATTGACAAATGTTGACAAAGTATTCGTCAACCAAATTAACACTGCCTTGCCACATATATGCTACAAAGTATAGGAAGTAACTGCATGTACTGTAAATACAGAATTCACTCTTGCCATTGCAATGACTGACATATAGTGATACTGATAACCATAGCAATGGACAGGACAAAAGTATATACAGTATGTTAAAATGTTGCAATTGCAATGCAATTTATTCTAAAGCAGGGTTGTCAAATTAAGCTACTGGAGAGCTATAGTCCTGCAAAGCTTTGTTCCTACCCTTCTCCAGTACACCTGCCACATTGTTTGCAAGTAATTCTAAGAAGCTTGATTAGCTCCTTCAGGTGTGTTTAGTTAGGATTGAAGTAAAACTCTGCAGGACCTTGGCCCTCCAGGAATTGAGCTTGAAACCCTTGTTCTACAGCATTTTTGGGTTTGTGGCTCACAAAACTCAGTTAACATGACACTATTTGGCTAAGAATCATAGGAAAAAGGGCTGAGAAAAGTGAACTTAGTTCTGCGAAATGTGGCATCATTTATTTGCAGATACCACTTCATTTTTTACAATAATAATAATAATAAAAAATGTTTAAATTAAGTTTGCCATAAGCTTTTTGGGGTAACATTACACAAACACACCTCCCTGAGCTAGATAGGCAAGCATCCCTAAAACTGTTCCGCAACCATTTCTGTGTTAGTTATCTGTAATATAACCTGAAGTACTTCTGTGATTTATCAGGCATAGCTGCGTTTACTGTGTCCCATATCACACAGGTATGAATCATCTCTCCACAACCTCCCAGCTCAGAGATTTTCATCAGATTGGCAGCGCCATAAAGGAGCTTTTGTTTTGTTTCTAATTGAACGATTGGCAGGGGTGCTATTACTTCCTATTGCACACAGGTAGAATGCTTTCACACAGCATACCGTAGAGAGTTCAGGGAAAATAGAGTGCTGGTGCTTGACCTTTCCGGGGATTCTTGTAGCATATCAGCTTCCTTAAAATCCAGACCAAAGCTCAGTAATCGTAACAAAATAAGACAAACCAACAAATAGACCGCTAGGGGCAGAACAGTACAACCCTGCTGAGATTCGCTCAAAATTAAGTATGAAACATTAAGCAATTAAGCAATGGATTAGTTTTTATTTTTATTTTTGTGTGTGTGCATTACTATTAGTTGGATACTGTCTCACTTTAAAAACAGGACAAGTGATTAGGAGAATGGATGGATGGACAAAATAAGTTACCACTCAACTAGCAATGGCTATAACTTTAACTAATTATTTATATTCTGTTAAATTCCATCCTAGGGAAATTCTAAAATACATTGCATTACATTAAATTATTATAACCATTACCTTTTATTTGGACTCTGTCTGTTCTTTGGTAATCAACATAATCAATTATTAGTATAATTAATTAAGACGATTAATTCATATTTTAATCATATAATATAATATAAGTAATAATAATTTATAATAATAATAATAAAGTATAATGAATATAATAATATTCGATTTATTTGGTCAATTTAACTGGGTAATATTACATTTATATTTATTATATTCTATATATACACGTGTATATTACATTCAGATAGGTTCACTTAACTTTTGCAAATACTATATAAATTATATAGAACTTCCTTCTTAATTTACAAGAAGATTAAAATGAAAGTGCATGGATCCAGACCATATCTTAGTGTCTTGAAGTTGGGCTCTTTTGACTTGGACTTGTCACATATAACACCATACATAGACTCATGACATCTTAGCAACTTTATGACTTCAGTCTTGAAATCATTAAAAGCACCCTACCATTTTCTTTTCCACACACCCTTCTTTAAAGTTTCAGCATATGTTTTACATACTAACTTAAAAACCTACATGCTCAAATTAAAATGGTCCCACTTTATATTAGGTGGCCTTAACTATTATGTGCTTACATTTAAATTAATCATTTGGTACAATGCACTTATTGTGTGCATACATGTTTTTACATTGTACTTATATTTTTAAAGATACCTAACCCACCCTTAAACCTACCCATACCACCAAACCTGTCCCTAACTTTACCTGTGTCCCACCTCAATAGCAGCAAAAGTGTTTTGCAATACAATATGAAAACATTGTACTTATTTTTTTATGTAATAACATAGTAGTTAAGGCCACCTAATATAAAGTGTGACCATTAAAATCAACTTTAGACCCAGGTAGGTAAGCTATTGTAAGCTATTACCAGAATAAAAGATTTTAAATATAATCACAAAGCATCAAGTAAAATAATTGGATAGCTGATAGCATGCATATGAGTTAACTTCAAGTCTACTTAAAGGACAATTGGTATATGTCAAGTATAACAAATTAATACCTAAATCGGAAACTACTAGCATAGTAAAGTACAAATATGAGATATTAATTTAGCTACAAGCAGCAATTGCATGTTCAGTTCAGTTATAACTCTACAAAAGGCCATAGTGTCATTATTCAGCTCAAGTCAGTTTAATGTTGATTCAGTTCAGTTCAATCCACCTTATTTTGCAACACAGACGTAAACCATTTTGGAATGTTCAAGACTTCCTATTCATTGGCCACTTTAGGTAAATAACTAAAAAAAAAAAAAAATCCAAATTCGCTGGTGAGTGAAAAAGTTCATTTCAAACTGTTCACAGTATAGTTGCACATTTGCAATACAAAAGTAAAACATGGATATAAACTAGTTCACTACTTTTACACTTACTGAATAGTCAAGTATACTTTAATAAACTAAAAAGTGGGCTAATTTATGTATTCCGGGAAGTTTTGAAATAAATATACTAGTACTGTGCAAAATACTGTGCAAATATACTAGTAAACTTACTTTAGTAAGAATATGAGGCTTGTGCAGTTGAAACCTCTCTTTAACCAGTCTTAATGGCACTGTAAAAAGTTTATTTACATTCAATTAGTCCTTATATAGGTTAGTTAATATGATATGGTATTTACTAAGCTGAAATGACAATAGTGCATCCAATACCACTACGAAAGTCTAATAGCCAATTTAAAAAAAAAAATCTAAATTCTCCTGTGTCAAGCAGACACTTAACCAAGCCTTTGCTTTCCAGATATCAGCAGCCTTTGTGGTCATAAGCTGGCGCGACACCATCTCGTGTCACCTTAATGACACCAAGAGAGATGGTACTGCCAGGGGAGAACCCATTCATCTGATTTGTAAGTATTTAATCTTAGCCATATTAAGATGATTTGGGTACTTTTCACTGCAGCGCTGCCATTTGTGTCTAAAGCTGCTCTAATTTGTACTGTGCCACCTGCCGCAAGCCTTCATTTCCCCACATTGCACAAAAAATTCACTTAATTATGTCATGTCTACATTCTGACATCACTGGGATCTTGCTACATAATGTGAGAAATATCTCAGAGAAAAATTAGCAGCCTCAAAAACAGCCCAGCCCAATGCTAATGTGCACATGTTTGTACAGAACCAGATATGTTGTTTCCAGTCTGCTAAACATTTTAGCTGAGACTGGTCAGACAAAGAAGAGAGACAAGGTCTGTGGTTCATTTTTGATTCCAAGGCACATAGCTGACCACGACATGAAAAATGAGGAATACAACTGGGCTCAGTTATGAAATTACATGAGAGGGTAGACTGTTGTTTAAATACTGTCCAGACACCCCACAGTTTTGAAATCAGAATCAGAATGAGCTTTATTGGCCAAGTATGTTTGCACATACAAGGAATTTGTTGTAGTGACAGAAGCTCCACAGTGCAACAGAAAGACAGCAACAGGACAGGACACAGATAATAAAAGAATAATATCCAAATATCCAAATAGGCAATGTACGAAGCAGTAAAAACACAATATATAATATAGACAATTATGTATGTACAGGTCAAGTATGTGCAAATTAGGAATGAGAAAATAAAAATAAAATAAGTGAGTGTGGTGAATGGATAATGTATTATAGTTGTGTGTTCCACGTTTATTGTTGAGTGTTCATGAGATGGATTGCCTGAGGGAAGAAACTGTTCCTGTGTCTGGTCGTTCTGATGCTCAGAGCTCTGTAGCGTCGACCAGACGGTAACAGTTCAAAGAGGGAGTGTGCTGGATGTGAGGGGTCCAGAGTGATTTTACCAGCCCTTTTGCTCACTCTGGATAAGTACAGTTCTTGGAGAGTGGGGAGGGTTGTACCCTGATTCGCTCAGCAGTCCGGACTACCCTCCGTAGTCTTCTGAGGTCAGATTTGGTTGCTGAACTGAACCAGACAGTTATTGAAGTGCAGAGGATGGATTCAAGGATGGCGGAGTAGAACTGTTTCAGCAGCTCCTGTGGCAGATTGAACTTCCTCAGCTGGCGAGGAAGTACAACCTCTGCTGGGCCTTTCTGACAATGAAGTCTATGTGAATATCCCACTTCAGGTCCTGAGAGATGGTGGTGCCCAGGAATCTGAATGACTCCACTGCAGTCACAGTGCTGTTCATGATGGTGAGTGGGGGGAGAGCAGGGGCATTTCTCCTGAAGTCCATGATCATCTTCTCAGTTTTGAGTGTATTAAGCTCCAGGTTGTTAAGATTGCACCAGACAGCCAGCTCCTTAACCTCCTGTTTGTAAGCAGACTCGTCACCATCCTGGATGAGGCCAATCAGTGTGGTGGTGTCTGCAAACTTCAGGAGCTTGACAGAGGGGACTTTAGAGGTGCAGTCATTGGTGTAGAGGGAGAAGAGCAGTGGGGAGAGTACGCAGCCCTGAGGAGCTCCAGTGCTGATGGTACGAGTGCCGGATGTGAATTTACCAAGCTTTACTAACTGCTGTCTGTCTGTCAGGAAGCTGTTGGTCCACTGACAGACAGAGGTGGGGACGGAGAGCTGGGTTCGTTTATTCTGAAGGGTGTCCATGATGATGGTTTTAAAAGCGGAGCTGAAGTCCACAAACAGGGTCCTCACATAAGTCCCTGGTCTGTCCAGATACTTCAGGATGAAGTGCAGTCCCATGTTGACTGCATCATCCACAGACCTGTTTGCTCTGTAGGCAAACTGCAGGGGGTCCAGTAAGGGACCAGTGACGTCCTTCAGATAAGCCAAAACCAGTCTTTCAAATTATTTCATGGCTGCAGACGTTAGAACCACAGGTCTGTAGTCATTAAGTCCAGTAATTTTGGGTTTCTTTGGGACGGGGATGATGGTGGAGCGTTTGAAGCATGAGGGGACTTCACACAGCTCCAGTGATCTGTTGAAGATCTGTGTGAAGATGGGGGCCAGCTGGTCAGCACAGAATTTGAGACAGGCTGGTGACACACCATCTGGGCCTGGTGCTTTCCTTCTTTTGTTCTTTCTGACGGCCTGGCACACATCTTCTTCGCTGATTTGAATTGTAGGTGTGGAGGAGAGGAGGGTTGCTGGAGGTGTTAATAGTTGTGTTCAGGGCGGGTGTGGGGTGTTTTTTTTTTCAAAATGACAATAAAACTCGTTCAAGTCATCTGCTAGTTGTTGATTCTCCAGAGTGCTGGGGAATGGTGTTTTGTAACTGGTGATATCCTTCATGCCTTTCCACGCTGAAGCAGGATCACTGGAAGATAATTTTTTTTCCTCGGCTTGTCAGAATAATTCCTCTTTGCCACTCTGATTTCCTTTTCCAGTGTGTATTTGGCCTGTTTGTACAAGACTTTATTCCCCTTTCTGTAAGCATCTTCTTTGGCCTGACGGAGCTGTCTGAGTTTTGCAGTGAACCATGGTTTGTCATTGTTGTAGATTAGATGAGTCCTGTTAGGAATGCGCACATCCTCACAGAAACTGATATAAGATGTTACAGTCTCTGTGAGCTCGTCCAGATCGATGGCAGCGGCTTCAAAAACAGACCAACCAATGAGAGAGAAACAGGCTTGTAAGTCCCACTCTGTTTCATTAGTCCATTTTTTAACAGATCTTACAGTAATACAGGCTTTGCAGATTTAGATTTCTGCCTGTAGGTCGGAATAAGATGAACCAAACAGTGATCAGAGACTCCTATAGCTGCTTGTGGAACCGAGTGATATGCATCCTTTATTGTTGTGTAACAGTGATCCAATATATTACTGTCTCTGGTGGGACATGTGATGTGCTGTCTGTATTTTTGCAGTTCGCGGGAGAGATTTGCTTTATTAAAGTCCCAGAGTATGATTAAAACAGAGTCCGGGTGTTGTTGCTCACTGTGATTAGATCAGCAAGTTTCTGTAAAGCTGTGCTCACGTGCGCTTGCGGTGGAATGTAAATACTCACGAGAATGAACGAGCAGAACATAATAGCGGCGGTTTCAATTTTCTATATGACATTTATTTTGTTTCAGGCACATCAGCATGCATGTCTGGCTGCATATTAGTGTTTAATACAAAACAATACTTTTCTATAGTTTATTGCACTCACACAAGGCTAGTGTTACTCTTAAGGTGCCATTTTCGATGGGTTCTTCTAACTCTGCGTGAATGATTCCACTCCTCTAATCTCAGGCCATGGCTAAGCTTCTCCTTTGTCAACACTGTTACAGTACCTCAGTGTCGCAACAAATCAATATCTATGACATTGCTGACAATGTCCATGTCCGTCATTCCTCTCCACTCCTCCATCTGCCCAATCTTCTATCTCCAGCAAATTCTTAACACAGTAACCAGCGAGCCAATGACAAGCTGGTCACACAAGTATTATGTTTTATGTTTCTCCATTACTGTCTACTGTTTCACATGGAGATTGGGAGCATCGAGGCAAACTGAAGCTCACCAAATAATGGGCCCATTGATTTCCCAGAGGAACAGTTTTAGCTAAGGGAGAGTTTTGCACTGGGCCAGACTCAAAGGGGGCTATTACCTTCTTCTCCAGGGCTGTGATCCATGACTAGAGAGTCTTAGCACAAGGAGAGTGAGGGGAACTGTCCTGGCACCAATTCATCCAAACCCAGGCACCTCTCTGCCATACACACTCTTAGACAAAGATTTTTGTTTTGCTCCTTTTAAATTTTTGATGAGGTGTCTGAATTATTATTATTTTTTAATTTTCTTCTGTTACTTAACAATGATATTGTTAATGGATCAGCTAATGTTTTGCCCCTTTATATTCTGAATTAAGAAAGAGGTGGTACGAAATAAATGCCCAGGTACTGTGGAGATGATTTAGATTCTGCTCTCGAACAGCTCTAAATGACAATAGTTTCATTATTCAGCTCAGGTATGTGCTGTGTTTGTTCATTTCAGATCAATAACAATGTGAAGTTCATCAATTTGTAGCAGGTTCAATTCAACTATATGTAGTTCTCCAAAAGGCAGCAATGTTGTTATTCAGATTAAGTCAGTTCGGTGTTGATTAATTTCAGTTCAATACCAGTGTTGATGTTGAAAAATGTGATTCAGATGTAAAGCAGCGCTACAAAAGAGACAGTGCCATCATCCAGTTTGATTCAGTTCAAGTTTTGTGCTCATTCGATGCTGTCAGACAGTGCTGTCATATCAATAAATTTAAAATTAAGTGTCTTTCAGAACCCAAATAAGCTAGGCAGAAGGCAAGGAACCCAAACTCCATCAGGTGACAGAAGAAAAAAAAAACTTGGGAGAAACCAGGCTATGTCATAGGACCAGTTCTCCTCTGGCCTGACCCAAACTGAATATTCCTTCACAGTTTTAGCAATAATGACTCCAAGAATATCTTCACTCAGAAAACCGAAAGCATCAGAAATATAGTTGTGAATTTATAACCTCTGACAGCATCTTATGATTCAGCCTTAGTTATTGCCCCCAATAACAACTGTAGTGCTTTACAGCCATGGGATAGAAAGATCTAAATAAACTTATCACTTTTTAGTGCTTATTAGATCCTATACCTACTAAATTGCTGAAAGAGTTGTTACCTGTAGCAGAAGAGCCTTTTCTCAGTTTTATTAACACCGCTCTCTATATCACATCACAAGACCATCAAAGCTGGTAGTTTTCAAGCTCCTCATTAAGAAACCGCAACTAGATCCTAGTGAATTGGCAAATTACAGACCCATATCAAATCCTCCTTTTATGTCTAAAAATCTTCTTAATTGCGTTACTTCTTGCAAAAACAAATAAATAGATAAATCTATGAAAAATTTAATTCTGTTATAAGGCCCCATCATAGAACAGGTACAACACTCTGTAAAATTGTAAATGACTTGCTTTTAGCATTGGACCAAGGCTGCATCTCACTGCTAGTTTTACTTGATCTTAGTGCTGCATTCGACACTATAGATCATGACATACTCTTAGATCAATTACATAATTATACTGGTATTCAGGAACAGGCATTAAGTTGACGGAAGATACTCTGATTCAACCTGTCTGACCATTTCCATTTTTTTTTATTTAAACAGGAAATTACCTAAGTTAATGCTGGTGAAGTTTGGAGTGCCACAAGGACCTATTTTAAGTCCACTGCTATTTTCAATATACATGCAGCTCCTTTCAAAATAAATTACAAATTTAGTTTCTAAATTATGTAACATAACAGAATGTGCTAAAGATATAAATAATTTGGATGATCAGTAGTTTTGTCTATTAAATCAAGATAAAACAGAGATATTACTTACTGGACCAAAACCTGTACACAGAAGCAATGACATTAATTTAGCAATGACATTTCAACTTTTCGACAGTGCTATTTCTTCAAACTTATCTACATGTTATGTTATCTACATTACCCATACCTTTTCCAACATGGTACTTTTGTTTCTTAAAATGACTAATTATTTCTTTAGAGAATATCCTGATTTGTCAGCTGGGTCGTGTGGATTACTTTGAAGCTGCTTGCCTAAAAATCCTGATTTTTTTTTTCTCCAAAACATTAATTTCTCTTTGGCTGAAGAAACAAACTCATGTACATCTTAGATGGCCCGGCATGTTAGTAAATAATACGGAAATTTTAATTTTTGGTGAACAATTCCTTTAAGGATAAATGTTCCTTAAAGGAATTGTTGTATGTCACTTCACTTCACTTATGTTCACATGACAAAGGTTATTCAACCATTCAAAAATAAATATTCTTTGATGTAGTCTGATCATTTAAAAGCTATGTATATTGCGGTCACTCTTTTAAAGAATACCTATCTTCCACTCCATTTTGCAAAATACGAATTTGGAAAGGCCACTGTTACAGGATGTATTTTAGAAAGCAAAGGGGTAAGGGTCATCTGGGCACCACAAAGTTTAATCTACTTTGGAGTTTCCTGTTCCCAGACCAAGCACATATTGAGATGATTTGAAGGAATTGTTGCAGATGTTGTCTTACTGTTAACAAATTTTTCTCCAAGGAATTTGTGTGGTGTGATGCATGTTGCCCAGCTTTTGAATCTGTGTAAATGAATATCCTAATTTCCACAAATTGGATGGGGGAAAAATCCACTCAATCCATTCTACTAAGAGTAAGTAACTTTGCAACTACATGTCAACTAGCAGTCATTAGAGTATTAGTAGACTGTCTGCTTAATATCTTCTGACACTTTATGTTGATGGGTCCACAACATACAACATACAACATAGTGATTATGAGAAACTTTACAAGTATATGTTAACTTATTCTACTAACCCTAAACCTACCCTAACAGTCTGCTCTGAGAGTTAGTAGACATGTAGTTGCAAATTAATGAGAATTAGTTGACATGTAGTTGCAAAGTTACTTACTTATAGTTCGTAGAATGTCTAAAGTGGACTGTCAAAATAAAGTGTAACCAAAAATATTTATTGTTAAGCTTTTTCTACACAGCAAGTGTGAAAAGTCTCAAGCTTTGTTGATAATAACAGGATTAGTTTTGTTGCATCACAAATGCTCACTTGCAGTGTAAACGCAGCATAAGGATAAGGATGTCATTTTCATGAAGTGTCCTTTCCTTTAGTGGCTATAGCAGCTAGTTAGTGTGCATGTGTGAAGCTTGGGAAGTTGGGAAAACATGCACAACACACTCACTGCAGCTGGCACTGCACCAAAATGTACCTGCACACTGAGTTTAGTGTACAGGCATGTACTGCTGCTTTCCCGGTCTCTCTAAATCTCTCTGCTGCACTCTCTCTTTCTCTCCTTCTCACACTTTTTTTTCCACCTCTTTCACACCCTTCTTCACACTTTCACTCTGAAGTATCACTCCCTCACCCCTTGTCTAGACTTGCTGCACCTGTGGTACATTAATCTGCAATAGTCCTTGGCTGGATAACAACTCTTTAACATGACAGCATGGACCAGCAACTTCACCACACCTTACCGTCTCCCTGCAGAGAAAAAAAAAAGAGTGAGAGAGCTTGACCAAGCTTGGCTTCTATTTAGAAAGGTTTCACAAATGTTCAAAATGCACTGGAGGCAGTACTATGCAACTCAGCTGAAAAGACCTCTAAAGATGGTCACCAGTATATGTTTTTTAATGCTGGTCCCCATCGTGGGTTTATAGTGTTCCTACCAGGATTCTTAACCAGCATTTACAGGTGAGCCATAATTCCAGTCAATCTAAATTTGTAATCAAAAAGCTATAATTAATTTGCAATTGAATCCTAAATTTTGCCGGTAAGCAACATGGCATAAACCAGCACTGAGCTGGCCTTTTATGTAGGGTGGTTCTCATCTGGTTTTACTTACTGTAGGATCCAGAATTAGCTGGAATTTTTGCAGTTTTCGAGGTTGAGGGATATGTCATGCAACATGCACATGTTGGCATCTGCCTAAATTGATCTGCCTAGATTTCACTCAATGACAAATGAATTTGTGCCAAATATTGCATAACCTTGTCGCCAACAAGAAAAGTCACTGCAAGTGTTTTTTTTTTTCTTCTTCTTTTTGTAAAGCTGATTTTCCTAACCAGCTATGCTCAATTATACGGTTACATGATTTTTCGTTTTTTTTCCTTTCCTGCTGTCTTTCTACCCTTTCAGAACAGATAAACTTCTGCATTGTGTACCACCAGTCGAGAAACACTGCTATAGACTACAGCTGCTTTAGCAGGTGTGTGCAATCGGTTCTTCAGCTGCACTCAAACACCTTTGTGTTCTTGTGCTTTCTGGAGCTCTGCCACATTCACAGCCTGGTTCTCAGCGTCTCCTGTCATGCATCTTTACCGACAGAACTGGGCTTGCTTGTTTACGTCAGTGTTAAATATATTAAAACCCAGCAGCACCTTCACTGCATTTCTGTGAGGCCGCAACATTCCCGTATTCACTCCCAGGGCAGGGACTCATTTAAAAGGACCCTATTTACTGTACATTTATTGGGCTTGAAGAATGTTGATTATGGGACATGCTCAGTTTAATCTAGTTGTTATTAACAGCTGCTTTTTGCTTTGAAATTATATGAAAGGATCCCTTGGGTAAATCATGGAAAGATTTCCAAAGTGTTGTGGTGAGTCAGGCGGCATGCATAGCTGGACTCGATCATGTTTTTTTTGTGTTTTTTTTTAAATGCATAATATTCCTGCTGAAAAGACTATCATGGCTGGTCACCAGCAAATGTTGTACAGAACATCACTGCCGAAAACACTTGTTTAGACTAACATGAATTTCCACGTAGGTCAAGGTTGGTTCATAGTCTCTAGTTTCCATAGGTGGGATTTTGTCAATTGAGAGTTTAAGTCATTTTGTATAAAAGCATCTGTTAAATGAATAAATGTAAATGTCTTGTGTTGCAAACTGCTCCAAACTGCTTCATGTTCTGTCTCCCAGCATACATTCACACCTCTCTGGGTGGAATATGCCTGTAATAAATAATTACTTTATTATATTTAATGATGCCTTTCTATTTACAGTTTTAATCCCTAATTTCTATGATCAGACTTCTCACTTTATCTTCTTTGCCTTTGCATCAAATGTCCTTCTTAAGAAAGAAACATTCCAATGATCTTACATGCATTTACTTTTAAAAATGAATCAAAAACATAATTGCAACAGGTGCATAAGGGGAAGTTAGCATTTTATCTTAGCATAGCATCAAAGAATGTCACTTTCTGAAAGTAGTACCATGTTTTATTCTCCAAATTCACTATATCCAGTATCCAGAGTGTTTCTTTAATGGAGATTTCTCTATCATTCTCTTCCCAAAAGCAGTCAACAGTCTTGCTGTGTTAGATCAGACTTGTTCTTAATGACTTTATAAGATTTGATGAGGTTTTCTCCATTAAATTAAAATAATAATAAATAAAAACTATGAATAAAGTAGTTTGGGCAGTTTTCATTCAAACTTTTAGACTATTACATGTTTTATATGGCAGTTTTAAATGGCAATGTGCTTCAAAGTAAGAAAAAAATTGAGCATGATATTCGGTTTATTTCCTCTGTAAATTTCTGTCTTCTGTTAGAGTGGATATCTGTATACTAAATTCACATGGGATTCATCCAAAATACTTCTAGTGCATCTGTTGATTTCATCTTATGTGTGGATTAGTTTTATTTGAAAAACAGAAGCCTGTTGAATGGACTCTGGAGTGAATCTAAAGTAATAAATAACGTAACATGCAGCCAAAGAAAAAACACACAAAACACATTATTCCCCCGTTTGCATCTGCAGAGTGTCCATTCAACATTTAAAAAACATTTGAAGAATGTTTTGAGGTGTTATAAGTGGAATAATTGACTCTGCATTATCACCTCGATTGTGCATTATTTTTCAATAATTTAATGGTTCCTTATAGTATTCTATACTGTAATAAAGGCTATGTCAATTAGCATTGCGTTCTAAATGTACCTTACTTATATGAAAATAAACAAGATGGCTTGATGAACACAGATAAAGCACAATATTGCAATGGCTGCAGACTTGCTCTTGCACTCTCAGTCACATTTATTATGGTCGTGTTACATAATTAATACAATGATACCACTTCATTACTACCTTGAATACATAAAATAAATTATTTGAAAAAATAGTATTTATACAAGTTGACACAAGTTATACAAGTTGAAATTACTGTACCACTGTACGCTTACAGTTTGCCATCCCTATTTTAGTGAAGTGACATACTGCCGGAATTCGTGCTCTGCATTTAACCCATCCAACATGCACACACACAGCAGTGAACACACACACACCGTGAACACACACCTGGAGCAGTGGGCAGCCATTTATGAATGTCGTGGCCTAATGGTTAGAGAGTCGGACTCGTAATCCAAAGGTTGTGGGTTCGAGTCTCGGGCTGGCAGGGATTGTAGGTGGGGGAGTGAATGTCCAGCGCTCTCTCCACCCTCAATACCACGACTGAGGTGCCCTTGAGCAAGGCACCGAACCCCCAACTGCTCCCCGGGCGCCGCAGCATAAATGGCTGCCCACTGCTCCGGGTGTGTGTTCACGGTGTGTGTGTGTTCACTGCTGTGTGTGTGTTCACTGCTGTGTGTGTGCACGTTGGATGGGTTAAATGCACAGCACGAATTCCGAGTATGGGTCACCATACTTGGCACTATGTCACTTCACATACTTTCCGTGAAAAGTAACTAAGTAATGTAATTAGTTACTTATTTGGGGAGCAATGCAATATTCAATATACTCTAAAAGTAACTTTCCCCAACACTGCCCGTGGCTCCTGACAGTGAAACCACTGTTATGTCTGAAAAGTTGAAAAGTTGTGAGTTGTGAAAATTACATGATCTACGAACTTTATATAGTGCGTGCCAATATAAAGACTGTAAGTCTGTCCCTCACAGCCTTGCTTTCATCTGCATTAAATTCAATATGTCGTCTCACCTAATTAATGTTTATTAGTTCCATTTCTAGCCATTACAATTTCTTAGATGCATGCTTTTAGCTACAGACCAGACATGCCATCATGTTCCCACAGCCATAGCCCTGTAACTGACACTTTCACACATTGGAACCTGAGTTTGGGTGGTTTGGGACCCATGCCAATGCCTTCATTCTAGCAAATTCAAAGGATTAACAAGTTTCTCCTGATTCAAAGAAGATAGATTTTAACCAACAAATAACTAAACTCCAGCAAAATTGACCTTCCTCCGGTTTTTGATGTTGAAAAAGCTTCACTTGCTGAGGGCTTGGAACTTGCCCATCAAGTGCTTTTCTGTTTCACAAGACCCCCTGATACTCTGAGGATTAAGTGTAATTAGTAAACACTGCAGACAAAACTAGAATGGGTGGGAAAAACTAAGGAAGAGCAGCTCACATTTGTGGATCATCCCAAACATTTGCCTAGTCTCATTTCACAAGTTTGCCTCACACATTCTCCCAGATCTAATGCTTTTGCCTGTTGGTAGTCTCACTTAAATAATGATTCATATGCTCAGAGACACAATAGAAATGTATACAATATGTCCAGGCTTTGGAATGAACAATTTAGTACAGCATATTTGTCTCTTTTTTTATGTTGATTTTATATCATTTTTGACCTTCTGATTTGACCACTGCTTTGTCCAAGTGATCCTGTTGTAATATCTCTGAATTCAACAACATGCTTGGCTGAAGATATGAAGAGCTGTTGAATGGTATCTTAAGGGTAAAAGTACAGAAGTTGTGGCATATATGGTTTTACTCACCAGACAAGACAGTTTGGCAATGTTATGGTAATGTAATATGTTGGAGTTTAATGTGTGCAAATGGCTATTGAATAAAATCACCATTAAGGTCAATAAAAAAATTCAGAACAATTTATATAATATGCAATTCATGCAACATTTATATTTATAGATGCATACATATATAGTAATAATTTACTCACATTTATAATTAATATTACTAGCTTACTACTAGTACTACTACTACTACTACAAAAAAAAAAAAAATACTACATTTTATGCCTATAGTGCCTATCCATAGCTCAAGGATGCTTTACAATTTTAAAACAATAGAGAAAACGTAATAGTAACAGAGTGGATTAGAATATTACAAGTTTAGAGCTAAATATTATACTAATATATTGATAACTAATACATTACTTCTGTATATACAATACTAATATACTAGATTCAAGATTTTATAGTATAACCAGCAGTGAAATGTAAGTCACTGATATATCAACAATAACATCAAATAAATACATTTAATATCAGAGCCATGTCCTCTCCAGACTCTCCTGGTTCAACCATACTCAACTCGAAATCCCTTGAGTTGTAATCATAACGGTGCAGCACAGGGACGATATGAGGTAAGGATCTAGCAGCAGCATTTATTCAAATAAATAAGGAGACAATCCAGAAGGTTAAAGTAAACTCAAATGTGACAGGTTTGTGGAACAAAGCAAATAACCGAACATTAACCAAAGAAATCAAGGGCTATATATATATATATATATATATACAAAGGATAATGAGCTAAACTAGAAACAGGTGAATAACAATCTGTAATCAAGGTGAATAACGAGAACATACTCAGACACCAAGGCAACAGGAATTAAACACAGGAAACAATGTGCGTTACCTCAGATGTCAGAGTTAGCAATACCAAGCCATAAAAACACATTAAAAAGCAGTATTTTGCACAGATAATACAGACATATCATGTACACAAACAGAGGTTGGATAGTACTTTGTGCATTTATTGAGACACAGACAAACAGAAGTGCTAATAAACAATGTATTACTACAGTGCAACCACATTTGATTCTGAGGGCCAGCTGGTGGTGATTTTGTGAACAAGTCTCTCCTGGTCTGAAGGAGACAGAATTTAACCAACAAATAACTGAACTCCAGCTAAATTGACCCTCCTCCGTTCCATAATGGTTCTTCACGTTGAAGGAGCTTCACTTGCTGAAGGCTTGGAACTTGTCCTTCAAGTGCTTTTCTGTTTCACAAAACCCCCTGATACTCTGAGGATTAAGTGTAGTTAGTAAACACTGCAGACAAAACTAGAATGGATGGGAAACTGGCTAAGGAAGAGCAGCTCACATTTGTGAATGGGATTATGGCCAGCTCGGCTCATCCCAAACATTTGCCCAGTCTCATTTCACAAGCTGACCTCACACATTCTCGCAGATCTCATGCATTTGCACCAGTGTGTGCACCAAAGACGTGAAGAGGCATTGTTATGTGTCTGTGCAGGCAGTGCTGATGTATTCATTTATTACATAAAAAACCAAGAAACAATAAAGTTGGGAGTTCTGAAACTTGACCCTTTTATGTCAAAACATCAAGAACAATCAAATTTCTTTAAAGAGTTATTTTCAGATAATTGACTTTGCAGAGTTTACTAGTGTTTTTGTGATGACGTGAATGTGACTTTAATGGTAAAAAATATAGAAAGCAGATTTTAATTAGCAGATTTTGCCAATTTCCAAATTGACTTGTTTGGTAAATAAATGGTTTAATTTGACTATTTTATGGTAATTTATAGAGTTTATTGTGAAAGCAGCTATTGACTTCTCTATTGAGGTCAATAAAAAACTTAAATTTTTAGACAATATGCAATTTATTCAGCATTTATATTTATAGATGGTTTTGCAGACTTGGTCTAAAGATCGGGTATATGAGTGAATGGTTCCACTAAGTGGACCTCAATTATCACTTTTAGTGTCCAAGCTATTTAAAAAAAAAAACTGTAATATTAGTAACCTGTTAAAGTGGACACCTGTGAAAAATTTGTTCACTAATTTTTTTTAAACAATTTTAAATGTTATTTTACTAAATTACTAAAAATGATTGCTACAAGTTAACTAGACTTCTAAGTCTTCATTTTGGGTACGCATGTGCCGGGAGTAAACAAGATGACGAGAAGGCGCCCTTTTTCTCAGCCTCTTAAGAAACGAGAGACAGAGTTTAGGATAAGTAAAGTTTCAATGTTGTTATCAGTTGTTTTTGTCCAAGAGTAATTTGAGTCAAGTATACTTATTTTCCGTATATCTTTGATTAGTACATGGAAAGTAGACTGAAAGTATACTCTCTCTTATTTTAGAATACTAATAGCACACTTGAATAAACTTCTTTTAGCTTTCATCAGGACTTTCAAACTAATTCTTCATTCCAGGCTATGACACTTTGTTGTTGATGGCACAGACCCATTTGGGGGGGGGGGGGGGGATACACAGATATGTGAGTATTTGCCCGGCTCACAGCTGTGCTCTACTTCTACGCACAGAATCGGTGTGTCACTCTGTTTGTCATCCCAAATGTCATTCGGGTTCCAGTTGCCTCATTTGAACCAACATTTGAGTAAAAAGAGATACAAAGAACCCAGAGTGCTTCCTGAACGTTCAGATCAGCCTGTACAATTACCATTTATCATCTTAAATGACACCTCACATCATCACTTAGAAGCAAGTAGAGAAAATATTAAACCTCATTTGTGAGGTGAGATTTGTTTTAACAAGGAAAGGGCAAATTCTTTCCTCATAGGGTTTACTAGCATCAGATTGTGGGCAACAAGATAAACATCCCATTTGGATTATTTTATGCTATTCTTATGCTGTCAACCAACAAATAAAAGCAATAGCAATGAAACATTTCGTTCAACAGGTACAGTTGTTAACAGATTTTCATCTTTGTTAATAATCCCTTATTCAACAAACATTAATATATCACTGAAGCAACATTTCACTCAAAATACCAATAGACAGAATCCATTCTTGGTAGAATAGACCAGAGGGTCTAGAATGTCTGACCTGATGACAGGGAAGGTACCAGCCCATCCCTGAGCCAGAGGCGCCTGCTCCAGCCACGGTGCCATGAGGCTTAATCTTTTAATCACACTAAACTTAATCCACTGGACAGCTGGAGAATCTTTACGAGCCAAACTGTGCATGATGTAGCCTGTTAGTGTGCCCTTTATCTTTCTCTGATTCACAGTTATATTAGAGGTGGTGGGAAGTAAGCCCATGAGACCATTGGCATGTGAAATCACAAAAGTCCTATTGGGAATGTGATACCGCTATCATATTAAAACAAATTATTGTGCTTTATGAGTCTACTGTTTATGAATGCATCTTGGACCTTTTCATAAATTCATATTATTATAGAATTTGTTTTCTTTTAGTCTTCAACATATGCCATTATTTGTTCATCAGAGGGTGAGGATTCTCTGGCATTAAACCTATTTACTCAAAAAGACGTGACTATTCTTTTAAAAATGATCTTTCTTTGATAAAACATAACAATAATCCACAAGTAATCATATTTGTTTAGAGCTATTTGGACCTCCTCCACCTTGCGTCTCTACCTTCCTTTACACTCCTACTCTTTCCAGCTCCATCCATCCAGGAACCCATGTGCAATGCACATCTCCTGAATCTTCCTATCCATCTTCTTTGGCACAGCAGGACCTGCCTGCTGTACTCTTAACTGCTGGGACAACAACTTACTTCACAAGTACAAAGGAAAAGGCAATTTCCTCCCAACACAAGTGCCAAATTACCAGTCTTGCTGACAAAATGGAGGACAATCGACAACAGGTTTTAACGTTTATAGCGGCAAACAAACAACAGGATGAGGCAGAGACTGATCAAATGATTAAAGCAATTAAAATTATGATTTCAGATGAACTGAAGTTATGTCTACCTTTGTTTCTGGGGTGCTCTTCATGATGGAATAGCTCCAGTCGAACAATTAGCAGGACCGATATTGAAGAAGTCTAAAGCTGAACTGGTGGACAGATTCAGAAAGCAAGAAAACGAAAAGACAGCTTTACATAAGAACAGTGTGCCACCACTATTTCCCACTACCTCCACCTTCAGTGACTGGACAAATGCCTCACTCCTATTGTCAAAAGTGACCACCTTAAGTTAACTTTTTCCAAAACTGTAAGGCTTTTAGATTACTCTGAAGCCAGGTAGTCAGCCTTCAACAACACGTGTCTTCCACAACTACAACCAAATCATCCTCAACCCCTGGAAAAAAAATATCTCCACTGCTTCTACGTCATTGCTGTAACTCAAAAATTAGTAGACCACATATGTATCGGCATCTGGAAAGGGAAAGCCAAGCTTGCCCCAGCCGACAATCTCCATCCCTGATCCCTTGGTCTGCTCTATTTGGCCAATGGTGAAGCAGAAGTTCAGTTAGGAATGATAAATCTACAGATTGCACTCCACAAGAAGGATTTTATTTTATGGGCTGCTGCTCTCCTCCAAAGCCCTCGCCTATGGAGTAGTCCTAGGATTGGACTTCATCATATTTTAGTTTAAGAGAAGAATACTAATAGCACACCTGAATAAACGTATTTTTTGTAAGGGTATGCTTCCACATGCATATTTCATTCTACAAGGCAGAGAAGTAGAGCTTAGAATATTTTTACGGAACAAGAAAGAGATACCATGATAATTATGCAGGCTTAGGTAAACCTGTGCTCAAAAAGTCAACACTTCAGCAGTCAAAAACTGCATACCTGTCTCTGTCCCTTCATGTCGAAAACTATAGAGTTGTTTTCAGTAAACTCTTTAGATTTTTAAGAGATGTTCATGTTTGCATGTCTTTCACAGAATAACCTACAGATGACAACCAATCCATCTTCATTTCTGGTCTGGGCTGCCACAGGGATCTGTGTTTGGCCCGATATTCTTGTTGATATAACATTGGGTTATAGAGTCTCTAGACATTTTATGTAACTTTTTCTTGCATGATACACAACACTACCTGTCATTTGAGCCTGACAACTTCACAATATAAGCTCATATCCCTTTCTGTCTTTTAAACAGAACTCCACACAATCTTGGCAACTCATATTAACCAACAATTTAATAACAATATCTAAAAAAAATTTACTTTGCTCAAAAATGTTACTTTGATCATTTTAATGTCAGCTGATGTAACTTTTTTCTTTTTATACCAAATTATCCACCCAAGTGTTGTGAGTGTTTTTGAAACATCACATGATTTTGATCTGGGTGGTCTGTAATCTGATTTTGCGGTTGTGGTTCCTCACTCTTTTGTAAATGGTAACGCAAAAATCCAGTAAGTGAATAAACATTGAGACATAGAATGGCTGAGAAGAAAATTTAGGAGCTATGGGGACTGACCTCTATCTTTTAAATATCTTCTTGTGCCTTGGCCAAGGAAGATACGCCGAGCTCACTTATTTTCCCTCTGTGTTTCGACATGGGTTCATGAGAGATTTATGGCTGTCATTCTGAGGACCATATTTCCTTTAGCACTCACACTGTTTACTGTTCCTTGTCTTGTCTATCTTTTTACATATGATAGCCACCTGTAGACATGGAAAAAATCATTGCCCTCTCTGTAAAGGTATTCCAGAATGTTACAACACAAATAACAGACACCTGATTCACCATAGTGGACAGTTTCCACTCAAGTGTTCATGCTGAAACCAGACAAAGTTGGAAGTGGAAATACTCAAGATAATACTGCCCATTTCCGACCTGAAAGTGTTCCATTTGTGGTGATATTGCATCTTCAAATCCCAGACTTTGTTGGCAGTTAACTTGCAAATGACATAAAAGTATGCTTCTCACTGAAGTCAGAGTTGACTGGTCTATTGATTAAGCATCAGTTGCCAATTTGTACATCTTTAAGAATAATCCCAATGGTTATTTTGATAATCCTGAACAGCCTACCAAATTCAAAATTGAAAAATCCTGATTATAAAAGAGGGAGCATGTGCCCAGAGTTTGTCATTCTCTGCAAGCCTGTTACATGGGTATTTCATTATAGGTTCACTACAACCTATCCTGGATCAAGCTATAACAAATTATAGTCCAAGTCCAAATTCTAAAATGATTTAAAGAGGTTGCACACCAATGCATTCTACGCTTAACGCATTCCACATATCTAAGGCCACCAGGAGTGATTTCGACATACAAGTGGTTCTAAATTTTGTCCCAAATTTAGAAAAAAAAATGCACGCAAATTTATCGATAACCCGTTATTGCAACATATCACGTTTGCATGTCTTTCACAGAATAACCAAAAGATGACAACCAATCCACCTTCATTTCTGGTATGGGGTGCCACAGGGATCTGTGTTTGGCCCAATATTCTTGTTGATATAACATTGCTGGGCCGGATTATAGAGTCTCTAGGCATCTCTAGGTCTCTAGACTTAAAGGGGTTGTACACCAATGCATTCTATGCTTAACACATCCCACATTTCTTTATGCAAATTTATTGATGAACCGTTATTGCAGCGTAAAAATGCATACAGTATTTAACCAATATTTGTGAATTACAAGGTTAGTGAATGACATCAAGGGAAATGTAGGGAACTGAGCTGAGTATATTTTAGATTTCTAAAAATAAAATATTGCACACTAGTAATTAATGTAATGTGCAGCACACACAGTTCTACACAAATTTCTATTTAGACCTTTACCACTGTACTTCTTAGATTAGGATGAATAATGGAGTACTAGGTAGAATTTCCTTTTAGATTAAAATGTTGCTAACCTAATGTTGCAAAGTGACTGATTCACCCACAGCAAACGCAAGCATGTAAGATCTGCCAGAACCTGAGGCCCAAAGGACAAATCCACTTCATGTTTGTCTCATTTTATTTGAAATCCAGCTATGGTTTCTCACAGTTCTTTCCCTAGCTGTGCAAGTATGTGTGTCAATGCAAAAAGCACATGCTTTGTGTATTATTTATAGATCCATTTGTGGTAACACTTTAGAATACTGTTTCTTACTTACTGCATAACTAAAAAGGAATTATTGAAGAACTAACAGGTAATTATTCATTAACACTTAATTCACTGCTGTTAACTACTAAGGAAGATGTGTTAACTAATCAGTATGTAATACATTTTTATGATTGTGTTAAGTAACAGTTAGCTAATCAATAACTAATGTATTCTGCCATACCTCCTGAAGAACTACTATTAATTATCTACTAGTCAAGAGCTGATAAAAATTTTTTTTTAAATCCATACATGTGCTAAATGCATAAATGTAAATGTAAGTTAAGGTTCAAGAAAAATAACTATGAAGTTATTACTACTAATAAACAGTCATACACAATTACATTAAGATGTGACCCTTACATATAAATGTTAGTAGCAGTAGTATGAAAATGCAATATTAATAAATGCAATAAATTTTATTGAGGTATTGCCTGTGTGGTGAATTTTTAGTGAATAGTTTTGTGAGTGTGTTTTATAAGAAATCAGCTTCCATTAGGAACCTCACCACCACTCCAGTGCCATATGATAACTTGCCTCAGTTTTTATATTTTATATACAGTACTTTATGTGTGCCTCCTCAGCATATACCACATTACCATTAATACAATTCCTGTATGTAAGGCAAAGTGAAAATACAGGTAACCAATTAGTAATTAATAAAGAATTATTAGCTAATTCCGCAATAATTACTTAGAACCTGAAACATTATTCTAAAGTGAAAATATAAGGAACCCATTAGTAATTAATAAATAATTATCAAATAATTCTGCAGGACTAATTTTGAACCTGAAACTGTAGGCCTATTCTGATGTGAAAATATTGGGAAATCATTAATAATTAATAAAGAATTATTAGATAATTCCGCAGGAATTACTTAGAACCTGAAACAGTATTCTAAAGTGAAAATATAAGGAACCCATTAGTAATTATTAAATAATTATCAAATAATTCTAAAGTGAACCCATTAGTAAATAATTATTACTACATCATTTTGATTCAAATCAAACTTACACTCTAAAAAAAACCTATAAATGTAATCATAAACTTTGTAAAATATCTTTATTTCAGATGAGAACATTTCTAAATACAGCATATTTTATTCCGTTTTAACATGTATACTGCCCACATTTAAACAAATTTAACAAACAGTGTACAGCTCTGAGAACATATTTTAACATCCGAAGCATTTAGATTTAGTCGCTTTAAAAACAAAATAATTTGTTTTATGCAAAGTATCAGGCATTTCCTTCACGTAAAACGGAATAGGCATGTGCAACTGATATTGCGTACCTGTCGTTTTGCATAACATAAATTGATTTACAGCACAGTAATGATTTTATATATTAAATAAAATGTACACAAACCTGTATTTTGCCGAAGAAATGCACCAATTCAGTGGTGCTGCAACTTCCCTCTCCTGAAGAGGATGAAATAATTTCCGCGCTCAGTGAGAGTGGGGAGGGGAGGAAGTGGGGGTTAACACAACTACCCAAGACTAAAACACAAATAAGACCCAACAGCTTCATCCCAGTGTCTCGGTAGATAAATAAAGTACTGTACAATAAGTTGGATAGTTATAACAAGACAGTGGAGTTGGGGTTCCTTTCCGAAGCAGATTTCCTACAGAACATGCGCACAAAGAAATTATTTACCATACAGGCAAAAACTTATGTACAATTATAGAAATTAGTCCTTTTGGGTGAGCAGCAAACAAAATGCCTATTTCATATCCATTATAGGCTAATAATAGTAGTAGTGGACTGTAACAAAGTTGCTACTGTAGTAGTACGTTGTACTTGTCCTTTTACTCAAGTCATTTTGAAAATGAATAGGCCTACTTATTATTTTACTGGAGTAATATTTTATTGGGGTATCTGTACTTTTACTCAAGTACTTGATTTGTGGGCCACAGCCTGATTATTATAGTGACTATTGCGTATAACTGTTCAGTAGTAGTTATTTCATAGTCATTTATTTTTTTAACCTTAACTAGTAGATAATTAATAGTTATTAGTTCTATAATTAATAATTAGTAGTTCTTCAGGAGGTATGGCAGAATACATTAGTTATTGATTAGCTAACTGTTACTTAACACAATCATAAAATTGTATTACATACTGATTAGTTAACACATCTTCCTTAGTAGTTACCAGTAGTGAGTTAAGTGTTAATGAATAATTACTAGTTCTTCAATAGTTCCTTATTAGTTATGAAGTAAGTAAGAAACAGTATTTTAAAGTGTTACCCTCTGCCTGCCTCTCAGACATCTTAGCCTGAATTAGAGATCACCACCTTCACCTTAACCATAATAAATGTATTATTCATAGATTATTTTGTTCATTTATTATGATTTTCTTTTTCCTGAGTGTAATTACCTGTGTCAGAATTTATGAATAACTTCATGTCACATTTTTGGATTATTAAATATGATTTAAAATGGTTCACATACAATCATAATCATATTTAATCATATTTGCAAATGTCTTTACTCCACAGCCAACAGAGCAATTTTGTCTTTATTGTTCCAATACTTATGGAGGGCACTGTATAATTTCACGCTGTTTTATATTTGCCATTCTGTAGACCAGACATATGTCACATATCTGTGTTTTGGTTCTTTTGAGTTCAGTTTCTTTACCCCTGTTTACCCATACAGAAAGATATGCACTCTGAGATGTAACACGGTTGCACTTCTGGCCACCTTTGTTTGAGTCACAACTTGAGGACCTTTCCCGATTCCATCCCCCCATCTCCACCACTTCGCTTCTTGTCTGTTTATACTGTCCTAAGGCAATAAAGGCAAACACACCAAAAACATAAATCCAAAAAAAGTCAATCTTTTACTTATTTAATATCAACATGTATTAACAGATTTTGACCAAAAATGTATTACTTGCTTGTGTTACATATACATGATAATATATGAAATTGTTCCAATTTCTAATACATTATATTTAGGTTTTTACTTCATATGACAAATGTACATATAGATTCATATGTAAATGTAATAATTTTATAATGAGGTTAAATTCATGAGTAAAATAATAAGGTCTGTAGTAAACATAACTTGGCGATACTTGGATGTTTGGCTCTACAGCGTCCAACAGCCCAAAGGTTTTTATGTACTTACTTATTACAAACATACATTTTTAATATCAAACTTCAAAATTCACATTTTCCTTATGGGTGTGTAATTTACATTGTAGAGCAAAACATCAAAGTATCGTTCATTTATTGTTCATTTTCATTTACCGCTGACCTTGTTTGCTCATAAAATAAAAAAGTTCCATCATGCCATATACACTATGAGCCAGTGTCTGAAACGTGTGTACATAATGAACTTTTCCTCAGAGGGAGTAAAATATAGATCTTATATATTTGGTGGTTGTAACTGTAATAGCTTGACTGATCTGATGATCTCTTCAAAAACCCTTGTAGTTGCCTAGAAGCACTACCTGTGTAAACATTGTTCAACTTGCAGTGCAAACTCTTCCATTTATGTGGCTTCTTCACCTCGTAGCCCTTGATTTCACATCCAACCTCAGGCAGAATGAAACATGCCTCAGCACAAAGCTTCTGTGGAATGGGCAACTACACACGTCTGCTCTATGGGAGAGTAGTGAGGGGACTGCTGCGTACTTGTGTTGTTTTCAGCACACAAGGGTGTTTTAACTGACAGATTATCTCACATTCCCACCCTTCTTGACCACATCAACCATGTTATGGGACTTCGCAGACAAAACGATGAGAACGTAGGAAACAGATTGAGTGTATGTGTATGTGTGTGTGTGTGTGTCTGGTTGGTATTTTTTCTACAGCCTTTGCTCTAGTTGCACCCACTTCCTCAATGGTAACAGCTGTCAAAACGTTGCAGGATTACAGTACACCGCACAGTTACGGCTGGTGTTAGAGCCTGGCACAGGACAGGAAGCTAGGAGGGGTGATGCATGCATAATAAGGGTCATACAGAGCGAGGTTAGAGCAGCTCAAGGGAGGAAAAGCTAATACGATGCCATTCCAATGCTTGTCATTCTCTAACATATGTCAGATATATCCCAGGGTTTCTTTGATGATCTAACAAAAATTAACCATGTTAAAACTGAATATTCTGTGACATATACCATTAGATTTAAACCACCACCACAAGATGTTATTGAAGAAACATAGTGAGGCTCAAAGTCTCCATACAGTTATAGTTATCCAGTCAGGACCAAATCGTCTGTCAATTAATAATGATAAAGACTATATTAACAACTCTGTTTGTGTTGGTTCTGTTGGTTCGACTAACAGAAGATAAGAGGTAGATGTAAAGAGCAGCTTGCATCCATGCAATAGAGAGGTAGCCAATAGAATAAGTGAATGGAGGACTGATCTGATATGTGCTTTAATTGTAGTGCTTCCCCCGTAATAGTCGACTAAATGTTAAGCTAGGTCAGCTAAAATTTATTATTAGGCTTCTTTGAAGGCATCCAAGAAGCTTTCTGTATGAAATCTATACGGAACACAGTTTGTCCCATATCCCCAGGCCATATGGCCACCTAGACCATAAGAATAACAAACTCTGAACTGATTATTTAACGGCAATTCTCTTCACCATCAGTGTTTAATTTCACCAAATCAGTTTGGACAAATGCAAAGAATGTGATTATTGATAATGAGCCCAACATCCAGCCAGTAGCATGTTTAGGCATCATGCAACCCATGCAATTGAATTTCTGAGAATACAACTTTTATACACAGACTGAAGGCATGGAAATTACATATACTATGATACAGTACAAATATTTTAAGCATCCCTTGTTTTCCTATAAAGAATCACAGTTGCTCGTTTATTTTCCTTTTCTGAAGTTGGCAGAAAATCGCTCATGTAATCCATATTAAAGGTGCATTTCTTGGAATGATGGCGAATCAGCATTGTCAACTTCATCTGAAGCTGACTCAGAAATCACAAGCTTATTAATAAATAAAATATCGCCTTGCTATTTTTCCGATACATCCATGGTCATTACTTTTGCAAGCTTTATACGTATGCTTGAGCTCTGAATAGGCTATATATTAAAGCACCCACGCCCCCCAAGTACATATTCAAGTAATTAAATTAATATGAATGATGAGCATGCGATTAGTTAACTAATGGCTTAAATTAATGACTTTTAGTCGACTAGATAAATCTTTAGATTGGGGAAGCCTTAGGGTGAGCTATTAATAATTATGTGAATTGCTAAAGTAGATTTTCTGACACCAAGTTCTGACACTTATTAGCAATTTTCTTATGTTCTTAGCACATGAGTGTTATTGGGAAACTCGGAGCTCTCTCACTATAAGGCTTTACACAGCTGGTGAAAAACTTGACGCTGTTGACCGAACAAAAGATCCTCAGTGGGGAGTTAGTATCATAATCTGGCAAAGTTCTTTGACTTCTGATTCAACATATTTAGAGATTCTTGAGTCATGTCAGCATGATATGGAACAGGTTTGCAAAAATGTGTAAGCAGAGAGGTGCATATAAATGCTGTTCTGCTGTTTTATATTTTACTAGGATTTAGTAACAAGACATGTCAAAATTATGTTACAAATGATGGAATTTTATACTTCATATTTTTCCCCTCATGTCCTGTCCATCTGCCCAGATGTACATCTTCCTCTCAGCTCACTAATTACATCTCTGGTGGCGACAGTCTCAATCCCATCGCCGATTACAGCCGGACATTGGAAGATGCTATTCCAGCAGGAGTTTGAAAAGGATGGTTTTAACTGAACCAAGGTTGTGAACTTTACTACAGATATGAAAGCAATTAAATATAAAGACATTACAGAAATCTGTCATTGAAAAAAGCACCTTGAGACAGCTGTTTCCTGCCTGTAATCAATCTCTGTTCCCCCAAAATAGGATAAAGACAAGAACAGGAAACTGCAACGCACCATGTTGATCAGTTTCATGTTCCCAGTTCCTTGATGACGTCTTTACACTTGATTGTGTAGCTTTCCCAAATTTCAGAGGAAAGGGGGTCAGTAAAAGACTAGAAGGTTTGTAATATCATATTACATGTTAACCTGCCAGCATAGGTTACTTTTTTAATAATGAAAATATAATATAGCTGAATGAAATTCAACAGAAGCCAAAGCAGAGAGGATTACGTTTAGCAATGCTGATCAGATTTTGTTTTCTTCTTCTTTTAACATTTGGTCATATTTCTTTATTTTTAAGAAGTTGATTTCACCAATATAAATGAGTCATTTCTGATCACCAATTTTCAGATAAACGAAATGCCCACATCTAAATTCCTGTAAAATCAGAAACACAGAATCTCAACATTCTTTTAAAAACTCTTTTATTATTTTCAGATTTTCTTGCCTTTGTTATACAAAGATGTTAAATAACTTAAATACATTCTTACCAGTCATTCATGATCAGTTTATACCTACAAGCTATACACATGAGGTAGAGGAAAATAATTTAGAGGAAAATAGTTTCCCATAAGACAAGAAAAAGTTGACAAAGACAAACTACTGACAAAAAAACGCCCTTAAAAGAAAAAGAATGCCTTTTAATAGTTACAGCATTGCACAAACCCTGACAAAAATCAGAATAGTGACCAAGCCATTGGAATTTATGGAAAAAATTACTGTGCATTTGTTCAATGCCAAGTATCTGCAATCCGCTGTCAATGAATGTAGGTCTAAAACAATCAACTGACTTGCTAGTTATGTTTATTTCATATAATCAACAAAGTAGTATAAAATAGTATAACATTTTACAGCCTTTATGCTACAAATGATGAGATTGCTACAGCTAACTGGGACATGTATAGTCTTATTGTGGGTGTTGTAATTTTGCATTGTTTACATACGAAATATTGTTAATCTTTGGTATACATTCCTTATAATAAATAAGGACAAAGTTGCACTTCAGACACAGAAGTGGAACTGAATTTTAGAGGGTTTGCATTGTTCTTTATCTTGGGGGGAAATGTTTTCTTTTAACCATCGGGAGCAATTATGTTGTAGGGAAAAAAAAGAAAGAAAAAAAATGTATACTTCAACCCCAGAAAGCACATACCCAATTACAAGCCAAATGCAAGACAGAGAAAATATATAGAAAATCATCTTGAACTTTACAAAATGTACAATTAACACATGCTCATAAAACATTTCAAAATAAGTTATAATTTGTCTCTGTGTCCACTTTTCCTACCAAATACATTTTATACAGGTTGCATTAGAAAGTAAGAACAAGGAACCAAGACAACAACAAAAAAAACGTATAACATATGCTTTCACAATGCCTTCTGTCAATGAAAAAAAAATATTACTGATTACTGAGAACATGCAGCATGCCAAAAATGCAACTATATGTGAAATCTAAATTGTTTGTCAGCATATTTAGTGAATCAGAACAGATGTGAAAAGGCAGCTGAAGAGAATTCAATCTTGTCATTGCTGTTTTCTGTTCACTCCTGCTGTGGGCAGACAACATGACTGGTGAAAAACTCGGCATAGCCATTATGGTTTCCATTTAGCGTGCTAAAGTCTATGTTTATGTTTCCATGCATTCTTTAATTGGCATGTCTCCCCATCAAATAACTATTCGGAATTCAGCTCGTTACTTTAAATGAAAGAAAAACTGAATCCCTTCTCAGACAGAATTATTTCCTGCACCCCTTGTTTTTTATATTCAACATTTGCATCAAAATCCTCACTCAAAATGTTTTTTTCTTAATATTAATATGAAGTATCAGCATTTTTGTTTTTCTCATGGCAAATGCATATGAAAATCCTTATTTGAGAAGCAAAAAGTCTTAAGACCTAACACAAAATGTAAATGTTTTGTTTTAAGTTTTTTTTACTATAAAATTTTTTATGTTTTTTGTAGTGCTGTCTATTTATGTAGATAAATACCCATCTTCAATGCAACACCAAAACACTCATAATTGAATTATCCATCACGTTTCTGCAACATTTGATCAAAAATTAAAAAGTAATTTTGCTTATTTAAAGATTTGACACAAATAAGATCAAATATAATGCTTTTCAGATGATGCATACTTTCATAGAGATAATGAGATATCCTCACAGAGAGGATAATTACGTAAAATTGTGACATTTATTTACAAAGTACTGAACTTGGCACTTCATAAAAAGTTTGAAAAAAACAGTTTGAGTTTGAATTTGAACTTAAAACAACAATGTACCTCTACTTAGTCAGACAGGTCTAAACATCTTTATTCTGGAAACTGCTGCCAAAAGCGGTATGCATGTGCCTCACTTTTGTCTGTATGCCACAGGAACATAACCAGAGCTATTTACAACCTTTAAAAAAAAAATACATAAATAAATAAAAGCGCTTCCTAGCTTCAGTGCGTGAATGGTGCCATTTTTCTTGTTGTCGGTCTCTCACTCAGTAGTTCATTCACACTAAACTAAAAAAATAAAAGAGCATATATAATTCATTCATATATATTTTGTCATATCTTAATTTCTATATATTGTATTTACATGATGTGTATCTCAAAAGAGTTTGGCGATCTGAATACAAAGTCATACGTTTATGCTGCCACTAAACTGACAGAGTATTTAAATGATTAAAAGTCTGATCAGAAACTTAGATCCTGTCATTTGGTCACACAGCGCATTCTCCATGCAGGCTGTTATGTTAAATAATTTTCAAAAATATGGAATTTCAGTGTTTATATTTTACAATTTAGATATATAGACTACGTCCATATAGTCATAAAAATATGCCATGTCCAGCCTTTGCACAATTGTGAATAGATTCAATGAAACAGTCATTTTTGATCAACATGCATGGGCATTTGTCCAATATGGTTATTCAGCATAAATTTCTGAGTAAAAGTTAACAATGTGACAAGAGAGAACCACAGTCAAGCAGTACATCATCCACACTTGAATGTAAAAAATGTTCACCGTAATTTTCCAACATCAATATCTGCTGGAAAATGTGTTTGATTAGCTCTGAGGTTAATTATTCCCCCCTAGAAATACAATGCAAAAAGGGGAAAATTACGAAAATTATGTTTTCGTTGCAATGCAAATTTGTGTCTCAAATTTGCTATCATGTTTATTCTCAACTCTTATTTGTCTGTGAAACTGACAGAACGTAAAGTGGCCACGAACCATGGCATATTTAATCAGCATTGTCCTGAAAAGCACTGCTGCAACGATTACAGCAATGTATCAGCAGCTGGATGGACAGATCTGTCGTCAAGTGGAAGCCTAAATCATGGAGACTAACGCTCCTTGCGATATCTCTGAGATTTCTTTACCATCCAACGGCGCCTAGTGGTTTCACTTGTTCCCTGAACAGTCATTTGTAGAGTTGTTTTAAGGCCGAGTTAAATCTTAAATAGACTGGCAAAGATTTCCTCTGTCAAGCAAAAAGAAAATAATAAAATAAAAAACAAAAAGGAAGGAAAAGCACATTTTCCTTCCATGCAAGGACTGTTCCTTGAGATGTTCCATAAATTATATCCACAGAAGAACACAAATCAAAAAAAGTATTGCTTTCCTAAGGGCCTTGTCGAAGAGAATTACAACACAAAGTGAATGCAAGCACACAAACAATAAAACATTTGTGTGGTTAGTGGTTATTTAACATACTCAGATAAGTGGTGTATATAATAGAATTATAATGTAATTTTATCTATGTACATATGCATACACACTCTTGTGTGGGTGTAGGATACATGTGCATGTAGAATAAATCTGACGCCACCGTTTTTTTCATTGCAAATTCTGTCTCCAAGTTGGAATTAAGTCACATACGAACACATACTCTTACACGTACGGCTTGAAGCTATTATTCAGACAAATCACTGGACAAACAATTGTCTGTCCAAGACTGGACTTCACTGCTGATTGATATCTTGGCAGACGAATTACTCCTCGAAATGTTTCATCTCGTTCCAAGGTGTCTCTCAAAGCTGTAGACCATTCCCTTAGGCTTGGTATATTATACAGCTTTCACGCTGCTTCACATGGAAAACAGAAAAAAAATGCCCTGCAAAACATCTCAAAAAAGTGCTTTCAACTAGTTTGATGTCTTTGAGACCGTTCTCCAAACCAGGACAACTTGTCACTTCTCTCTTTTTGCCTTCCGCTCATTCAGACTGGTGAGAGATATTCTGCATGGTCGTGACGGTTTTACTCCTTACAGGTGTAAACCTCTTCTCTTTGTGTGCACTGTTTGCATTCAACATAGCAGCACCAGCGCACCTGGCACTGGCACGGTCTCGTCACCACCCGGCTCTGAGTGTTGTGGCCCCGGCCGCAGCAGATGGCCTCACAGTTCTTATCCTTGTAGCATTTGCGGGCCATGGTGCCTGCCGAATACTTGCTAGGCCTGCAAAAGCTTGGCGAGTCCTCGATGTGAAGAAGGTCAGAGGTGCGGGGAATGAGTTCCGTTCGAGGCCCCGGAGAGGGCTGCTGCCCCTGGGATCTGGTCTGGGAGATCTCCCCCTCCCCAGTCGCCTCATTGGAGGGGTTGGCCAATTTGATTGAAGTCTCGTAACGCTGCTTGAGCTGCTTGCCGATTTCGTGGAAGGGTGCCAGCTGCCTCCAGCATGTTTGCACGGTACACGATCCCGAAACTCCGTGACACTTACAGGTGGTCTCCACCCCCGCCTTGATCACCTGTGCGGGACAAATGTTAAAAGTAGTCAGACTACACACATCAAAGGAATTACATTCGAGATTTTTACCAAACATCAACATTTACGTCTCCAATTATCTCAGCAGACACAGCACTGCGCTCAGCTGCGATACATCAAAGACGCGGTAAATGCAGTGTTTACCAAACCCTTATGTTGCCCCTCGTATTGAAAAATCTGTATAGGTCAGTTAAACAGATGGGCAATGCTATTTACAAAACAAGTATTTCAAAAGCACATTGAGGCAGTGACTTTGATGTTCCCAAATATTTTGATTGCTTTTAACTTTCCCAACCAAAGACTGAAGATATAATACAGGCCATTGAGGAGTAAGGCATTATCGTAATTCTTACCTAATTGCCGTAATTTTGGTTTTATCAAAAGCAGTATCAGTTGACATTAAAAAGCTGTGCTTTAAAATATGCCAGTTATATACAATTTTAAGAAAAGGTCGACCAAATATGTAATTATTATGATGGCTGTGGTAACTTTAATTTTAGTCACAAGACGCAAAGTGGAGGCTTACTGATGTTTTTTAATATTGTATTAAAATATTAAAAATGTATTACAAATCCCTGGGTTTTTTTATAATATATGCAATAAGAGTACAGTATAATATTTTATTATAAATATTAAAAATTGTCGTTCTTGAGTTTACCAGTATGGGTTGCATATAGTTTACAGAATACAAATACAAAATGAAAAATGTTATCATTTTGAAACAAAACAATGCCAAACACTGCACATACTGCTAAAGTGAAAAACCATCAATCTAATGTCTTCATTGCTAATTCAGTTCTATGCATGGCCTGACCTAGCTTTGACACACAACATTTGTTCCTGTTAATGTTGCATCACACTGCGTAGCCCCTTTGTGAAATTGCATCTTGCTCCACATAGATGTATACTAAACATTAGAGCTTTTTACAACCCTTATTGTCACTAATGTCAGAGCCTTTTTATTTTTTAACAACTCTAACAACAAAACTCACAACCTCTCTCTAATTGCTTGGATACAACACACAAAAACCTAACCTCATCTGTTCATTGAACTAAAATCACCTATTCAAAATAACACAATTTACCGAATTTTATAATCACTAGGACACATTTCATCACATCAACAGTACAAAATCATCACAAAGTTGTCCTTTTTTGTATTGATTTATTAAAAGTCTAACACCTATTTGGGTGTTCAACTACATCTAATTGTTTTGACAGAATTTAGTTTTTTTAGAAGAATATTTTTCAATATGGTAGCATTCTAGAAATGTAGTAAATTGCTGTCTTATTCAGTTCTGTATTATGTTTGGTTCAACAGTTTTGAAAAGAGTATATAAACGTGCAAATTGGCCTGTAGGTAGGTAGGTAGTTTTGGCGGTGGTTGTGTTTGAGTAAGAGAAGAATTCATGTAATTTGAAAGCTGTAGTCATTGAATGCATTTTGTGCCAAAGCAATGATAAATGATCCACAGTTTAGCCCACATAGACTGCTGTTGTGCTCACTGTGTGAAGAGTTTTGAAAAAGTGACCAAAGAACTAAGAACTGAGACGAGTCGTAAGGATTGTAGAAACTGTAACATTTAAAAATACATCGGAGATGACACTGTAAAATAAAGTGTTAACAGATCCCGTAATGCATTATGTGCAGTTTCATGCAACTAACCCTAACCCAAACCCTAATTCTAACCCTAAATACGTTGCTAATTAATATTCATCAGTACTTAAATGTATAATTACACTATAATAAGGACACATTAAAATAAATGACAGAGGTACTGACAGAGGTACTTAAATTTCACGTTATGCAGAGAGCACTTCCGACCACAGTGTTTGATCCATTCAACATTTCTGTAAGAAAGTGAACTTTGAGATAAGCATATAAAAGGTGCTGTCTGGACATTTTGTGTTAAACAAGTGGTAGACTAGTTCAACAGAAACTGCAAATCCACCACAATGGAAGGAGAGGAAAATGTGTAACGTCAGCTTTAAAATGCAGGTGATGCCGAGACTAGCACATTCCAAGTTTGTTCTCCATATGGCATTTGACCCCAAACCCCATACACCTCCTTACATGTGCAGATGGACCAAAATATGCAGTGCTGTAAATCTCTTATCGCAGACAAAATGGCCTGAGGACGACTACTTGAGATGGACTGAGCAAAGAGGGCAAGTCTGCTGAGCGCTGCTGTAATTTATATTCATTCTACAACTAAAACTAACAATATGAGACAATCTATTGGTGCCAGACCTGTAGTTTACTTTGGCTCTCTGTTATGGGTCTTTTTCTGTTCCTTCTTTTTTTTTTTACTCTTACGAGGGCCTCAATGTTACCTCGGCTCTTTCTTTTACGAGAAACAATGGAAGACTTGGACAAACTTAGTGCTATTTAGACTGTAAGGGAAACCTAACCTTGATTAATGGCCACTTATTATAAATTACTGAATTAAATAGCCAATTTAAGTGATTTAAAATGGGACCTTTACGGACTATTTGAGTAACCCTAAAGAATTTATGAAGCTGAACATTTAACCACCACAGAGAAAGAAAGAAAGAAAGAAAGAAAGAAAGAAAGAAAGAAAGAAAGAAAGAAAGAAAGAAAGAAAGAAAGATAAAAGATACAATCACCTTCTTTACAGTATACTCTATGCAGATAACTCAAAATTTCTCATGCATTTTTCTGTCACATAACATTTCCCACATTATTTATAACTCCCATGATCCCCATACTTTTTAATATATCTTAGCAGCCTACCTTCATTCCTACATTGCTGTTGTGCATATCTATCCGAGCGCGGAGATCCTTGTTGGACCTCTTACCCAGGAAGTCTTTGACAAATTTGTTGCTGTACTTGAGGTTGTCTCCACAGCCTCCCCACTGCCAAGCCTTGCGGTTCTCCAGGTCAGGAGCCTCGTCACAGGTGCAGCGCTCCATGCGGCCAGCGCTGCAGGCTTTGGCCATGGCGTGGGTCAGGCCTGCTGAAGAGATGGCATAGAGGAATGCCGTCTCCTTGAAGCCTGTGAGGAACATGGAGATTACGAAGCAGCCAATAGTTCATTCCTGACCTTCAATCCTGGGATTTTTCCTGGGATTTTACAGAAAATGCTAGTAACAGTTCCAAACTCCCCTTGCACTTACTTTTGTTCAGCAAGCACACATTAAATGAATCGAAAATAACAGTAAAGGCGTTTATGATGTTACAATGAGGTTTCTGTTTTCACATAAATACTTTCTGTTCATCAAAGAAACATGAAAAAATGTAAACTGGAAAAAAGTATCATAAGCAGTCAATATGCATTCTTTTCCTCGTGATTATTAAATTTTTTCCCTTTGCATTTCGCTGTAATAGCATGAAAAATGACAATATTCTCCCGATTTAATTTATGATATATCCCATTAATAAGTCCCTGGAATGCAAGATGAATTTCTTGTTTTTCTCTTCAAATCCTCACATCTCTTTCACAGGTAAATACAAGGTGGATAGACTAAACACATAATACGTGTGCACATGATGGCACTGTTTTCACAAATTCACATTTTTATAGTTTACACAGAAACTATACCGATATTGTTTTCAAAAACTTGCATTCAACCCTATTTCAAAGGTTTGCATTTTCCTACTCAGGCTCATTGGAAATACGTGCCTCTACCTACATTTCTGCACAACTCAAAAATGCACCTATACGTACAGTACAAATACACGCTACAGTTATCTGCAATTGTAATTTCGCACAATTCCTGCACAATATTGTGTTATGACTTCAAAACAATTCTAGCATGCTGTGAGATTTGAAAACGGATTCTTTTGAACATTAGTATCACATATACAGCTTCATATGTCAGGGTTTTATAATGTAGTAGTTACTTGGTAGCTCACGCGATACGGCGTTGCACTCGTGAAGTGAAGCGCTCCGGTACGGAGGTTCACCGGTACAGTCCCGTGAAACTAAGGTTCAACAAAACAGCTCAAACCTGCATAGAAGGAAGTTAAAATAGCACAGTTGCATCAGCGAATGTGTTTTTATATCATTTTTTCTTTCGGTAACACTATCAGGTAGGTTTAGGGTTGGGTTTGTTGTAGGGAGTATTTCCAACATGATAGGGCATTAACCTTTTTTGGGCGACACTCCCCAGACATTTGAATTCTGAACCGCTCCAATACGTGCCTGAAGCTACGTTATAAAATGCCGCAATACGTGTACCAACATAATAAAAATGTGGCCACGGTCACGTATTGAACGCACGTTTTAGCGCCACTGACTGGACCTTTCATGTTGAAACTGGGAAAAATATGCAATAAGGTACATAATATCAATGTTCTAGAAACGTCGCGACAAGCACGTATTTTCAGTGAGCCTGGGTTGGCATTTTCAGACTTCCAAAATGCTGTTGTCAAGTAAATGAACGGCCAAAAGTAATAAAAGGTTTTCTGTTTTTAGTTGAAAACAGTGTTGTGTAAACGGGCTCTAACTCTCATCAGAGTATTAGACTATTAGGTTATGGTTAGGGTTAGTCGAATAAGTTGACTTTTACTTGCAAAGTTACTTACAGTCAGTAAACCATCAATATTGTATAGACTTTGTACAAAATCACACTCTGCATACCCCTCTTTAAAATGTTAGCCCTGTAGCGGCCCTCCAAGGTGCAGTTCCATCTCTCAAAGCGAAACTGATACTGGCACTCTAAGGCACTCATGCTGATGGACTCCATTAGAGTCTCGGCCACGCCAGGGTCCCGTCTGCACATTCTGCGCTGTTTCTTCTCCAGTTTGAGTCGATCACACAGCTTGTAGTGCGCCTTGCCCGCCCTTTCGTCTGGCTGTGAGCTCAGTGGCAAAATGGACAGGGGTTCATTTCCTGTTAGCCTGCAAGAGAGACAAATATAATCACCGTTACAGAGGAATTGTTAAAAGGCCAGATAAGATGTGTCTTCATCATTTAGAAAGGGGTGTGTCACAAACATAGACAAGTCCAAAAGTCCCTTTAATATACCGACCGGTATTTTTTTCTCCAGTACCATGGTATAAGATATTGAAAGTTTGACCAACCCCTAATCCTAGTATTTGCACACAGGTTTCTAAACATTGAGCCAAGCTGTTTGTTTTGCCAATGCACGTTCAAAGAAAAAGAAATCCCATACATAAGAACTCAATTTGTCATCTATTGAAGTTTATGTTATTATTAGTGAAAACTTAAGTGAAATGGGTTATACATACAACTTTGTACTGAGGACTGTATATTGTAATGCCAATGGACCTAATTTTTATAAAATAAATAAATGTTAAAAGCCAAATTCACTTTCACAGCACCCATATAAGCACCACAACAAAATGTGGCTGTGTTCGAAATGGCATACTTGCTTACTGCTTACTGCCCAGTACACAGTGCATACTGCCTACTATTTTTTAAAGAATAGTGTGTGAAACAGTATACAATAAGCAACAAATGTTTCAGAGTAGTATGCTTAATTGTCACATGACAAACACAAACATTAATTCAGCACAGCTGTGAAGGTTGTTACCTTACAAACAAATGTGCTAACTATTCTTTTTACAAAGGCTTGTTATTAAGGCTAATAAACAATATTGGCCAATTGAACTCATTTCATAATTGAAGAACTTTATAGGCTATTGGACTGAACTGAATGAGCTGTCTTTAACTGAACAATATTTTTAGCAGTTACACTAAGTGGAAAAAGTGATCAATTCTGTTTACACTAAAATAGCAGCATTTTCTTTAGCAACAGGCATGTAAATAGTAGTTAGGTGGCAGATTTTTATACTGTAGTACATTATAAAACAGTATGCAATAACATACTGAGTGTAAATTTGTTACGGTATTGCTCCCAGGAATGCGAACGAGACAGGCAGGTATAAAAAACAATGATCTTTACTTGTTGAAACGTAAGGTGTAACATCAAACAATAGCAGACAAAATGGCAAGGGTGAACACAGGCTTAAATGCAAAACATAATCAAACAACAACAGGAACAGGTGAGGGGCTAATTAACTCATCAGGGAAACTGGGTCAACTGAAGACATAATGGAGCCCAGGATGGAGCCGAGCAGCCGCAGAGCCAGGGTGACACTGATGGGCCGGAGGGCCACGGCGGAGCCGGCGGCTCGGGCGAGTGAGGCGGAGGCGGGGATCCCGAGTGACGCGGTGGAGCCGGAGTGACAGAGGACAACGGTGGAGCCGGAGGGAGGGAGGAACCCGACGGAGCCAGAGGAATGGAGGGACGAAGCGGAGTTGGAGGAGTGGAATTCCGTGGAGTAGGCAGGTGGACGACTGACCAAGGCGGAGCCGGAGGGACGAGGGAGCCCGGCGGAGCTGGTGGAGTGAGGGGCCACGGTGGAGATGAGGGAGCCACGAGCCAAGGTGGAGCCGATGGATCGGAGGGCCGAGGTGGAGTCCGGGTCTCGCAGGCTGGAGGTGAAGACTGGGGATCCTCCAACCCCGAGGTGGCAGATTGCAGGGAGACCCGAAGCTCAACCGATCCACCAGGCATGGCGTGCTGAGGGTGAGCTGAGGGGTCTTCCAGATGTGGCTGAGGAGGGACTGATGGGCTGGCTGACTGGTATTGAGGAGGCGGGAGAGGAAGGCTGGGAGGGAACACGGGAGGATTTGAGCTGGACGGAACCAGCGGAGACACAGGAGATTCCAGGCAGGACGGAACCAGCGGAGGCACAGGAGATTCAGGGCTGGACGGAACCAGCGGAGATACAGGAGATACCGGGCTGGGTGATGCCTCCCCAAACCAGTCAATCAGATCCTCTTCAAAGATGCCCAACAGTTCCTCAAAAAGGTCTCCAGAAGCCAGTGGTTGCTCACCCTCAGTGGTAAATGTGTGGGCTGGGGATTTATCCATTCCCTCAATCTCCACTAAGACTCCCACGACGCACAATGTTGCCGGCTCACACACCTGGTCAGTCGCGTCGAGTTCGGTCTCCGGGGCGATGAGTGGCTCTGTCACTCTCCGTGGTGACGGCTCTCTCCGCGCGGCCGGCTCGGGCTCTGCGACTGCGGTGGGCTCTGGCGAAACCTCCGTGCAGCGAGATGGTGAGGGCTGACTGGGCTCTGGATCGGGAGTGGGGCTGGAGCTGTCCTCAGCAGGGTCACCGAAGATAAACCGATCATTATTCTCCAGCACCCACTCCACGCAAGCGGCGAAATTCTCCTTGGGACCGTTCGCTGGTAGGCGTGCCTTACACTGCTCGCTCAGGTTGGCGATGTAGAACACACAGAGCGAGCGGTCTTCAAAGTGTGTAAGGCGCGCCAGGTTGATGTAGTCCATGGTGTGTTCCACCAGTGAACGGTCCTTCTGCTCCAGGCAAAGGAGTAGGACGGCGGGATCCATACCGGAAGGGAGAGGAAAAAGAAACAAAAATGAGCAAAAAGAAAAATGCAGCTAAAAAAAACTGTTTCGGTCTGCTATTCTGTTACGGTATTGCTCCCAGGAATGCGAACGAGACAGGCAGGTATAGAAAACAATGATCTTTACTTGTTGAAACGTAAGGTGTAACATCAAACAATAGCAGACAAAATGGCAAGGGTGAACACAGGCTTAAATGCAAAACATAATCAAACGACAACAGGAACAGGTGAGGGGCTAATTAACTCATCAGGGAAACTGGGTCAACTGAAGACATAACTAAAACGTGACAAAATTATCATACATTTTATTTGATCAACGCCACTTTATTGGGACAAAAACCTACCTACAGCTAAGCACACTGTATTATTAATGAGGCGTTTAATCTCCACTTTTCAAATATTTACTTATTTTTTTATTGAAAATAAATGCCTTTCTGATCTGGTATGTGATGGGAAAAGGAGTTTGACAAAAGTCAGAATCGAACTCAGATCGCTCTCATCAACAGCACACGCCTCACGTGTTTTACTCACGGCGCCACTGTTTTTACAGAAATACACGTGTCTTTTGCAGTCCTGTTTATCGCAGCCAGACATTGGTGGCCGGAGTTCATGTAAATAGCCTCTGCTTACAAATTGGTCTATTTGTCCTTAGAGTAAATACACCCCGTTTCATTTTAGAGCTGCTTACATCGGAATTTAATTTTGTTTGCTTAATTGAAATATTAATTCTATTTATATATTTTATTTATATATTATATAACTGCAATATTACCCTCCATGCAATGTCACACTCCAGAGCTACAGTTTTGAATTAATAACACAACATGTTCAAAATGTGAAAATACATAATCTACGCATAACACTGCAAACATTTGCAGCTTGAATATTTTGATTAAGCCAAGAGGTTGCTCTTTGATGTTTGGATTGGTCCTACATCAAACTTGAACTTCACCAAACCTCAACTTTCATACGCAGTATAATGCCACATTTCTTTGTGTGAGCTTGTGTTGCTGATCTCTTATCTGTATATGTATGAATGGAGGTAAAAGGAGCACAAAGTGACCATGTCTTAAATGTGATACTATCACAGTCCAGACTAATAGAAACTACCTTACAGTTTTTGCTATATAATTAAATAAGTGAAAGGACAAGCCTGGCTTCACCGCCAGAAATGAAAAATGAATGAGGTGTGCTTTGGGCACTTTTTATGTGCTGTGCTGTCAGCTCAATAGCAAGAATGAATTCTTATGTGGTTAATTGGATTGGATTGGATTCAATTTATTGTCATTGCACATGTACGTACAAGGCAACGAAATGCAATAAAGAAGAAGAAATACAGCATAACATGAGGAAAGAGAGGAGAAAAAAAATTGTCCTCACACTATGCTCCTGAACGAATGTGCAGTGTGAGAACAGACAAAAACCTCAGCATAGAGCACAGTCAACACAGGAACATAACTTGCATAGTAATCCTAGTTCAGACGAAACAGCCATCCGGCCTGCAGCCATTACAGCGCGAACACACAGACCCGTTATCAACTGACAGGATGAAGCGACGAAGGCGTGGGATGGGGGTAGGGAGGTGTATGAGTGTGTGTATGTGTAAGTTCGTG
This sequence comes from Barbus barbus, assembly GCF_936440315.1. Taxonomy (NCBI): domain Eukaryota; kingdom Metazoa; phylum Chordata; class Actinopteri; order Cypriniformes; family Cyprinidae; genus Barbus; species Barbus barbus. The sequence continues at coordinate 28,202,614 of NC_136754.1, forward strand.
TGAGTTCGTATGCCTTGAAATCCGTTTCGCCAGCACTCCAAACCAGTCGACTCAGTTCGCAGGTTGTGATGCGACATAGCAATTGCCATGGAAACGACCTTGGACAGAGCGCAAGCACCCGACAATAACAAGGTGTTTGATGGGGGAGGGAAGAAAGAGCGTCTCCCTGCAGTATTCACAGGAGAGTTGATACCAGAGCGGCCTTGCCAAGCCGTTCTGTTGTGGGAAGCCGGAAAGAGATAAGATTGTTTTGTCTTTGGGCGAACAGCTGTCTTCCAGTTTCACAGCTATTCTCATTGTCCATTCTGATCTCCTTGTCCATCAATTTTCCTTTCCAAAGCCAAGAGCTTAGCCGTGATCGAATCCATATTGCGGTTAATCGTCTCTGTTTCAGAGGCGACCGCTCTGCCTACAGCCTCAATCATGACGGGCAGCCTTGAGAGGTTTTGGATAGCCAGTCCCGTCTCCTTAATTTTCCGATAGTTTAGGGCAACGCCTAATCCAAATAGCAGAAACCCAGTTATCATGGTTCCGAATAAGAAGATGTCTTCAATGTCCTCCACGGAGAGAGCCGCCAGACACACGACCCGCCATCTCTCCCATGCGTCCATCGTGTAGCCAGCAGCAAACGTCCCAGCGGGACATTCCGGTTCTCCAGATCCCGCTCTTCTAGTCGAGAAGATGGTGTCAATTGCGTTAAGAGACCAGTTGATCAGAGCCATAATTTCGGTTTTGTAAATAGTGCAGCGAGAGTCTCTTAAGAAGGACAGGACAATACTAGAGAGCAAGCAGGGAAGTTCAGGATAGGGAGGGAGGGAAGAAAAATGCGACCACCTTCGAACAGAGCCAAATGAGAATGTTCTCAAATGTATAATTCCCTATGGAAGACACAACCCAAACGGGGTTTACAAATTTTGGGGAAGTGGTTCCCAACACTGTTCGAAAGTACACATTTTGGACATCTCCCTAATCAAACACACCTGATTCAGCTCATCATATTGTTTCAAGACCTTTTCAAGGCCTGAAATGTTGATGGGTTGCTAGGTGGCCCAAGTGAAAACATCCAAATCTCTATGGCTTTGTTTAGACACATTTATTTATCATTCACCAAAGTTGGGGGTTTGTTCAAATCCCTAACCCTTAACAACAATAATAGTATAATGATAACACCAACAATAATCACAGAAATATCAGCAACCAAACTAAGAACAAAAACTACACATACTTATTTACCAGTATTTAGCCAATATCTCATGTTTTAGTCATGGTGTAGGCAGCATGCGATGGAGCAGCACCTCTTTTGTCAGTTTATTTTAGACCATGCAAGCATAAAACACACTGGCTGGGTCTGCCGCATAGCTGGCGAACATCTAACCAGCATTCTGCGGTTTGTGACGAGGAGAGCTGAGAGTTACTTTCATAACACATACAGGGGACAAGACTGTCAGCTAATGACCATATTGGTCACACCAATTGACAGCACTGGCAGAGCAGTAGCTCATTATGTGCAATTTCTGGGTTCCTTTTACACATTCAATGAGAGGCAGAGGAATAAATGGATTTACAAAACTCACAGACTCGGGTCTTAAAACACATATGTTATTACAGTGAAGATTATAGCTTTAAATCTGCCACTTTTGTCTCCTAATATAGTTGCTGGCTATTATTAACTACAACCTAGGGGTTGCCCAGAAAACATAGATCAACAGAGCAGCAGATGTTGATATTAATGACAGCACTGGAGGTATTCTGCTCTGATCACCTCAATGTAATTTTGCTGAGGATGTCAACACACCAAGTTTTTTGGCACGAAATACTGATTCTCGTCATGCAGCTAAGTTTCCAAACGTTCATGCAATATATTCTGAGCTTGAAAAAAAGCTGCCTCATAAGGAAATCATGACACAAAAAACATGTTTATTCAGTTGCTTAAAGGTGACTTCATGCAAAAATATAAGGGGGTCCACTTGTGTTTTTATTAAGTTGTAAGCTTCAGGCTTGTTGTGAGATCTGGTTGACAAAATGGGGGAATTCTGGGGGAAAAAAGAGTAACTTTTCCCAGGAAATCTTTAAGCGAATATGTGGGGTGCTCAGCAATGACCACAAAGTTCTTGATCGCTTCATGAATGAGCTTGACCTATGTGGTCACATACTACCTGGCGATATCGTCTGAACATTGTCGAGTCGAGTTAATTGTGAGGTGTACGCCAAAAATGCTGTCTTACATTATTTGTCATCTCTTAAAAACACAAGGGGTTCAGGTTGTTCGAATAATTTGCTGTCAAGAAACCGCAACTGCATAATCCAATTAGGACATTAGACACGCTTGTGGCTTGCCTGTGGGATCCTGTAATATCCTGGCTCGCAGAGAGACCACCCTCAACGTACCAGCATACTACGGTCCTCTGGGAATGGAAAAAAAGGAATGTTCAATTCCTCAGCAAAGTGTATCTTTCCATTACAACTACATCCTCATATAGTGGCTATAATATACTTGCGATTTCTTCTTGTACAGCTCAGACGAGAAGGCAGACTGTAAGTGTAACCTCAAAAAGCAAACATGTGCAATGACGCTTCTACAGAGAAGCTGACAAAATAAAGTATATGATGCAAATGGTCATGAGAGCCAAAAATACAGTCTACAGGTTTCATTCCAAGTACTAAAGGGAAATTCTGAACACATAACACAGATTTAAACAGGTGGCTGCAAATGTCTGTGAGACACTTCTCTCGGGAGCCCTGACGAGGCATGAGTTCAGCATGTTTAAATGAACACAAACAAAATCTTTGTAAGTTGAAGCTAAGTGTAAGGAATCTGTTTACTGCAGCAATTTGACATCTATTGACAAGTTAAGCAACAGAAACTAGGCAAGCAAAGACTTGCAAAAGCATATTAACAACACCCACATCCATAGCTTAATTTATAATGACAGTTTATCCCTCTGCAACACAGCCGTGTTTAACGCTACAAGTGAACTTCATTCATTAGTATCAAACTTCATTTCAAATAAATACTAAAGGTACACATTTGGTACAAACTGAAATCACTCACAAGTGACCATTGCTTAATTATTATCAAATATAAAAGACACAACAGTTAAACTAAAGCTTTAAAATAGATGTAGTGTTCATAGCTGTATACTTTCTAATGGCAATGCCTGAAACTTTAGTAATGCAGTCATTGTATGAGGCTCCAAAGACATTGTACAAAAGTATGTGAACACATGCAATTCAGCTTGTGTAGCTTGAAATGTTTGTGACATTGCATGTTTCAAAATACCATTCATAATGCAACTTACTGTGAGTACTTGTTGCCACAATAGCTAATACAGTCTTCTATTGCCATTTTCTCTTTCAAGTCAGCTACTGTCATGGCTGATTTGTAACTTAATTAAAAATTTCTTGCATAAAGTATATTTCTGGCCCAAAGCAAAACTTATGCATTTGTGCATTTACCCTTCAGTCCTTTCAAAAAGGATTAAGAGTTCATTATCAGCCAATAATATGCAGATCAGAGACATGTTGGGCTGTAAGAATTCAAGCAACTGCGAACAAACTGACAGATCTCACAGAAACAAAACAGAGATGTCATGTCTGGCCTCTGAGAAGTCTTTGAGACATGCTTCTATCTGAAACACAAAAGCTACTATGGAACTGGAGAGCTGCCAGAGACACTGAGCTCCACTAATCCCTGGGCTACTGGCGATGGCTTACAGCCCAGTATTTTTAGCCTTTTACCCAGAGTGCTGGAGGGCAAGCCCGTATGTGTGAGAATGGAGAGCAGTCAAGTATTCAGGCTTTTGAAAGATGAAGTCACCTCAGCTATGTGTGAGCTTTTATGTGTGTTCTTTTTCCTAAACTGTATAGATTTGACAGACCGCTCACAGTGTCTACAGTATGTCAATAGAGACTAGCAATAAATCTTACAATGAAGTTTTATCCCTGGACAAACCTTTGACTTCTTCAAGCAATAGATCACCCAAAAAGGAAACTTGCCATTTCATTATTTACTAAACCTCATTCAGTTCCAAAACCATGCTCTGTTATTTCCATAGAACACGAAGAATATTTGAAGAATCTTCACACAGCTCATTTTCATAAGATGTTATTCATCCCCTTGTTGCAACTGTAAAATATTACTCTCCATTCAGCATATTTAAAATGGTGCATGTATGGTAAAATCTTAAAATTATGTTTCAATAATTTGTATAAGGAATAAAATCGAACAAAAAAAAGAAAGATATACATAAGGTAGGTGCAGTCGTGGCCTAATGGATAGAGAGTTGGACTTGTAACCCGAAGGTCGTGGGTTTGAGTCTCAGGCCCGGCAGGGATTGTAGGTTGGGGAGTGAATAACCAACACTCTCTCCACCCTCAATATCACGACTGAGGTGAGACCCTTGAGCAAGGCACCGAACCCCCAACTGCTCCCCGGGCGCCGCAGCAATGGCTGCCCACTGCTCCGGGTGTGTGTTCACTACTGTGTGTACACTTGGATGGGTTAAATGCAGAGCCATACTCGGCCACACACCACTTCCCTTTCCCTTTAAATCTTTTTTTTTCTACTTTCCAGCTTGTCCACATGCACATTTTGAAGTAAACAAACCGGCTGTTTTAACTGTTAGACAGGATTAATTAAGAACTTAACTATAAGGCCGACATATTGAGTGTTGCAAAATTTCTATCAAAAAGACAATCTCTTTTAAATTTAAGGTAAGACTACACCCAGAAAAATCAGTGTTATTACATCTCCCATTCGTATGAATGATTATTATGAATAATTGTGTACTTGTCAACATGGCAGTGAGCGAATGTTAAATCCCTACAGGTTGTCAAGGCAGACTCTACTCAACAATATGTCTGGATGCTACATTATTATTATTATTTGAAATTGCTTTGGTACTTTTTCACAAACAAGTAAAAACAACTCTTTGTACTAAGTACTAACCTGCACAACAGGTTATCAAAAATCATGTTTTTTAGATGACCAGTATGTTCAAACTGTGTATGTGTGTGCATTTCAGAGAGAGATATATGGAATTTGTGAACACAGAGCAGGATAAAGTACAAGGAGGAAACAAACAATGACTCTATCCATCAGATTCAGTAGGAAGGAGACAGATGGTTTTGTGCTACAAAATGATAATATCTCTTGTTCTTCCAAATCAGAAATATTAAATCCTGCTTCTGGTAATCCACCTTCCCAGAGAATGTAGTTCCAGCCCTGCTCTAACACACCTGTCATTTTCATGTGAACTCAAAGACCTCGACTGACTGGTTCAAATCTGTTTGATTAGAGTTGGAACTAAACATTGCAGGAAAGTATCTGCAATATAAGAACAAAAAAATTAGGAAACTGAAAAACTGAGATCCAGAATCAATCAAAATCAGACTAGCTTCCCAACTTTTCTGAGAAGTCAGCTGAACACATCTGACACATGCAGTTTTAAGACAGAGTACAGCCCTTTTTTTTAATATTCTGTAGAGAAGCAGATAAAACAATAAGGAAAACACAGAGGACGACAAATATAACAGCTAAACAGTTTAACTATCAAACGTTCAAAAAAGAACCAACCAATATCAACCCACCATATCAAACAAGAACCGACTATGAAACTAATGAAACAGAGTGCTATACACTGATCAGTCACAACATTAAACCGCTGAAAGGTGAAGTGAAAAACATTGATTGTATCATTACAACAGCATCTGTCAAGCGGTGGGACATATCAGGCAGCAGGTGAACAGCCAGTTCTTGTATTTCATGTGTTGGACGCAGGAAAAAATGGGCAAGTGAAAAGATCTGAGTGACAATGCCAAATAGTGATGACTAAATGACTGGGTCAGAACATTTCCAAAACGGCAAGTCTTGTGGGTTGTATGCAGTGGTTAGTAGCTACCAAAAATGGTGCAAGGAAGGACAACCAGTGAACCGGTGACAGGGTCATGGCCGCCCAAGGCTCACTGATGCATGTGGGGAGCGAAGGCTACCCCGTCTGGTCCGATTACACAGAAGAGCTATTGTAGCTCAAATTACTGAAAACTTAATAACTTAATGGTGGCCACGATAGAAAGGTGTCAGGACATACAGAGTTCCCAAGATGACCCAAGTCCACCACTGAGCGTCTGAACTGGACCATGGAGCAATGGATGAAGTTTGCCTGGTCTGATGAATCATGTTGTCTTTTAAACCAGTTGGAGGATTGGGTGCATGTCTTGTTTACCTGAGGAAGATATGCATTATGGAAAGAACGCAGGCTGGAGTGTTATGCTCTGGACAATGTTCTGCTGGGAAACCTTGGGTCATGGCATTTATGTTCCTTTAACATGTACCACCTACCTAAAGATTGTTGCAGACCACAAACACCCCTTCATGGCAATGGTGTTTCCTGTTGCTGTGGCCTCTTTTAGCAGGATTATGCACCCTGCCACACTGCAAAAATAGTTTAGGAATGGTTTGAGGAACAAGAGTTCAAGGTGTTGCCTTGGCTTCCAAACTCCCCAGATCTCAATCCATTTGTGTAACGATAATTAGTTTAATCCAATCCATGGCCTCACCTCACAATTTACAAGATTTAAAGGAATGGTGAAATTAAAATTATCATTTACTCACCCTCAAGCCATCCATTTATATGTCTTCTTTCAGATGAATACAATCTGAGTTATATTAAATAATACCCTGGCTCTTCCTAGATTCGTAATGACAGTGAATGGTACCTGACTTTTTGAAGCTCCAAAAAGCGCATCCATCTATCATAAAAGTAATCCATACGACTCCAGTGGGTTAATGAATGCCTTCTGAAGTAAATCAATGGGGTTTTGTAAGAAAAAAAATCCATATTTAAAACTTTATTAATCTATTATCACTGGCTTCCAGCAACTGCTGTACGTGCGTTCAAGAGCGAGTCGAGTTACAACATATGGCAGGATGTTTGTCTGAAAGAAGTAAGGCACCTACACCTAGGATGGCTCGAGGGTGAGTAAATTATGGGATAATTTTCATTTTTGGGTGAACTATACCTTTAAAGGGTCTGCTGCTATTGCCTTGGTGTCAGATGCCACAGGTCACGTTTAGAAGTCTTGTGGAGTTTATGACTCGATGCATCAGAGCTGTTTTTTTAATCCCGTTTTATTAACCAGTGTCTTTGCTGCTGACCTTCGATGTTGCAATTCAAGCATACTAACAAGCAAAAATTTACTTTAGATAAACTAACATTTGTGCTTCTTTTTTTATAGCTGAAGAGTGATCTTCTCCTGCATGAATGTAATTTTCTTTCAGCCTGAGGTGAATTCATTTCACTTATGATGCAAAAAGGCTTTTACATTAGAATTTTTTTAATATTAAAAACAAAGAAGCAAGCCATGCCCAGATTTAAACATTAACGCAAAAGTAACAACGCATTACTTTCCATAAAAAGTAACTAAGTAACGTAATTAGTTACTTTTTCAGGTAACTAATTAAATTGTAATGCATTACTTTTAAAAGTAACTTTCCCCAACACTGGACATCACAATATAATAATTCTGTCTATTTGTGTTGTCTGTTTACCGAGATGGTACTATTTGAAAGCAAATTGTATCTTATTTCATATTTGAATTATTACTTTTTGAGAACTGCTTACTCTTGCCTCAAACAGAACAGATTGATATTTATATTTTAATAAGGTGTAAATGCATATTATAGATTGTCTTGTGAACTATTCACCCAAATCTATGTTTTGACATTAAAAAAACTGACCTCGTAATATTTTTAGTTAAAATGTCATAAATTGCGCTTTCAGTAAAAAAGATAGACTTGCTTTAGACTGTTCAGGCAATCTATCTGCTACACAAAATGAATTCAATAAATATACTATAGCTAAATCTAAATTTGGAGGATCATTTATACCATTGTTATGTATCACCATATTATCCAGCTCTATGGATAATAATCTATGTTAAAGATGGTTTACATTATAGGCAAAACATTTTGCCTTACTGTAAAGCTTCTTTTAAAAAAGATGTGTATTGTGAAAAGAGCTATACAAATAAATTTGACCTGACTCATATTATGAGTCCCAGACCATTTACAATTTTTTTTTTTTTTTTTTTTCCAGGTGTTCAAATTCGGTATGAGATTATAACAGCACTGGTGTGTTATCTTTAGGGTTGTATGATTTTTCACCACTTGGCTTTTTCCATCATGCTCTCTCACAAGAGTCTTTGCTGCAGTTCTGTCACTCAGCGCTCTGGGGCTTGTTTGCCCCTTTTTTATTACTGTCAGCACTTCATATTACCCGTGACATAACCATCATATGCATTTTCCGTGGTGAGGGTTGAACTAAAATGGTTCATTACACACTCTGGAGGTTCTTGCCAGGTTCCTTAAAGTTGTTGTTTGTTCTAAACTCTGTTGTCTGTCTGTTCAGCATATTTGTGATTAGACCTTGCAATAAAGTGTTTATGAATAATGGATGAGCAGCAGAGTAGGTTTCAAAGATGAATCTGAGACACAGGGAAAGCCACAACTCAGTGTATTGCAGTAAAGCAAATGATGCCCTTGTCTGAGGATTTACTGAGATTTGTCTGAGAAGTTCCTGCATACTGAAAACACATGGCTGTAGTGGTTCTCACATGTGGCACCAAATTAATGTTATGAGTTTTGGTTACACATCACTTGAGGTGAGTGCGGGAGCGTCAGGTGCCTCTTCTCTCTTTTACCTCGGGTACCAGCTAAGGAATTTCACCTTAACAGTAAAAGAACAATCAAGGAAGTAAATAAAGTGCAAATTGGAGGAAGTTTGTCAGCTGATCAATCTGTAGGATTTGTAAGATATCTGCAACTTGTAGAGCCTCATTTTAAAATTTTATTAACAAAAAACAGACAAGAGTAAAGGTCATTGCACACTGAGTCCGAAATGTTCATCCAAAATGTTCGCACGTTAAAAAATAAATACGACCTCACGTTGTGTCAATCACGTTTGCACATTGCCTCCGAAACGTTCGTCCATCAAAAAAAAATTCGTATCAGGTTCGATTTTCTGAGTTTTCACATCCGTAGCATGCATTTTGATAGGAAAGGATGGGGAATACAGAAAAACGCATGCAATGACCTTAACTAACACAGCTACAAAATGAATACCTACTTATGGATACATTTCCTTCAGTTCCTTCTCCTCGAGAGCTTTTTCTGAATGCAAAAGACATCTGTTTATGTTGTTCACAGAAACACGATCAAACTGAATTGCAACTTTTCCACACCGCTGTGTGGAAATGGGGTTTCAAACTTTGCCATTCTCTCTGCTTGCTGTCCACTACATTCCATTCACAAGCTCAAGATCATGACCTTCTGTTAAACAGTTCTTTGCATGCACCATAACGGTAAGTGTGTGCATGTGAGCTACGAAATTGTTTGGCTCACGAACAACATGATGTCAGAAGAGAAGAGATCATTTGGGAAAAGAAAAGGCTCCTGTGGGAGCGGAAAGGTCAGTGGATAACATTAAAAACCTGATGTTGTTCGTAGCATGGGAGAGAGATTATAGAAAACAGATGTGAAGAGACACAGCATAACTAATCACACTCAGAACCCTGACAGTTTGAGATATGGAGTACCAAACAAAAGTTCGGGAGGAGCTTGTTTATCATCTGCTTACATCACTCCCGTGACCTTCAACATCCGTTAAAATCTTGAAAGTTTACTTTTTTATTTTTTATTTTACTTGCTGATAATATTGAAATAAAATGCCACTGAGAGTACATTTTTATGACTATTTTCACTTTTAAAAAGTCCACTTTGTAACAATGTCAAATTAAAAGTTTTAGTTTAAAGTACATTTCAAATCATTGTTTTAATAATCATTTGTTGTGCTTTAAAAAGGTACATCTATTTTGATGTGTTGACTGACATATCTACATGTAAAGTACTTGATTATAATTTGAACTACAGTTTATTTGGCATTACATTTAAAGTTAATATTATTTCAAATGTACGTTTAAAAATTGCAACTTCATTGCAAATGTGTAATTGTAATATTTAAATACACAATATAAAAGTTTCAATAGAAATAACTTTTGAGTATATTTTAGTTCACCATACCTGCTTGTAAGTACATTCAGCGGTACACTTTAACTGTATTTAAAAGACAATATAAGTAATTATGAAATTACATATAAAGATGTACTTAAGTCCTAAATGGGAGGGGGGGGGGTAAAAATCACTCTTAAATTCACCTAAATGCCACGTTTATGTTCTGATCCATGGACTCTTATTTTGATATGTATGTTTCCTACACTGTCTGTGGGTGCTTCTCATTTCTTATTTGTGGCTCCTCATTTCCTTTCCTCGCATCTTAGCGCCACCCCCCTTAGGGTATGAGGGAAGGATGCAAGGAAATGAGGACGGAGGAATCAAAGGATGAACACTGGAATATTCTTGACCACTCATGCATCACATAAAGCGTCATCAGCTGCACTGAAGGCGTCTGCCCTTATGTTGTTAAATTCGTTATTTAAGGCATTCATAATAAATATTAATAAAGCAAGATGCTCTCTTGAAATATATGACATGTATGGTTTACTTAAACTGCAAAGGTAAAATATAAATGTAAATTATTACGACAGATGTGAATGGGGAGGAGAATTTATATGTGCATCAGTTTTGCGAGTTGCAGAAAGTCAGAGCCATTCTGCAGATTAGAGTTGACAGATTCCATAGAAAATCGCGGAGTATATTATCATCAAAGACTCTGATTCTATCCAGTCTGAGGATATCAAACATGTTTGATATTTTCAGCCAATATTGCACGTTGTTTTTATTTGTCATGTGTTTCCAAGCAAAAAGGCGCAATCAGAACAACTTAAAAGTCTGGTAGTGAAGTGATCCTCAGTCGTTTAATGTATGATGGCCAGTTTTTCCTCTGTGATGTTTACGAAGTTGGTAAGTATATGATGCCCAGTGTTTTAAAATCTGTTCAGATTTTAAAAGTTGTATAATGTATTCTAGCCATAGCTACACATTTGTGTACACCTGTGTCACATTTTGCATCTTGTTTGTTCCCATGTAAATATAGCTCTTAATTTCATCTCTTCTCCTTGCTTCCACAACCACCCAATGACAGAAGAACGGACCTTAAAATGGATCTAACAGCAGTACAGATCCTCCTCCTCTCACGTGGGGATTGCTCCCTTGAAGACCACACACAGGATTGTTTCAGATCTGGCCCACCGTCCACTACAGCAATGACAGCCTCTGCATGCTTTTCCGTGCGTGACTCGAAGCTTAGAGGAGAGCATGTCTGCTCAGAGTTGGTCCTTGAGGGATGCTTAGTGAGTATTTGAACTGGGTACTCATGCATTGTGCATCTGCCTTCACAATATTTGTGAGAGAGAGAGGAGGATCTCAACCCCCCAGTGTCTGCAATAGTCCCAGCACACCCTCCTGAGCTCATCCAGGCTCTCCCCAAGCCTGCAACAGATCCAGAGCCACAGCCCACACCCACCATGGTCACAGAGCCAGAGCCCACACCCACAATGAAGCCAGAGTCCATTCCCAGTGATCGTCTGCATCAAATGGTAATTGACACGGTTTGAGGGGTTGGGGGGGTCAAATTAAATGTGAGGTGGCACAAATCAGATCCGAGGGATACCCTTCGGTTGAAATCTTGTTTATTTTAGATTGCTTTCCACGCTGAAAATCGCATTCCAGGGACTAGTCAATTAAAATGTCTTAATTATGAATTTGTTTCTCACAAACATGCAGCTTTTAATTTCATGTGGATTATTGTGATGTTTTTATCAGCTGTTTGGACTCTCGTTCTGACGGCACGGATAGCCTGAGGGTGAGTACATTTTCATTTCTGGGTGAACTATTCCTTTAAATACAGTTGCTTATTTTGTCTTTTGGTGTGCACTTAGTGAGTTTATAACTTGTAGTGTTTATAGTAAATATCTGCAAACAAACTACACAGCAACACTCAATGTCACTGCACCACAAAAACAAGTCTTCACACACACACACACACACACACACACACATGCACAAGTCCTCACACACACAAGACAGAGTTAACAGTCTCGAACATAGACAAAGCGAACTTGCTTTCAGCGAGTCTGGGCTTGCTGGCTGTGTGGTCTCTCGGCTGGCAAGTCAGGGTCCCCAATTACTTCAAATGCATGCCAATCATTCCCCCCAGCTGTTGACCCCAAACAAAGCCTTTTCTCAGACACCCCCCCCCCCCCCCCCCCCCCCAGCTGTCTACCACAGTAACCCAAAAGAAAGACAGATGTGAGGAAAAGTGTGAGTTACTCGCACAAGCCAAACAAAAACCTTCAAGGAGTCCATTCGTGTTTATGATTTGGCTTGGAATGTACTTCTTCAATTCTCTGGACAAAAACATGGCAATTCTAGCCAGATTTCAACAGATGTGTCAGCAAGATGGATTTAGCGTTAGTCCATGATGTTCGTTCAGACAGAGCTTTTTGAGATGCTTTAATGACATTTCACACATCACAATGAATGTTATAGATACCAGAAAGACAGCAAGTAAATCGTAATTGCACAATATCTGCTCAGTGTCAGTGAAATGAACCTGTGGCCTCCAACCCTGACCCCTGTCTGAGCTGACTTTGTTGTCAGAACAGTTCCTCCAGGAGGTGAGGGCCCTGAGAAACACTCCACTAGAAAAAGAACACCTCCTCTGTTGGGTACTGAAAACACCTCCTCCTACTCCAGGGGTAGGAGAACATCTCCTTCAGAGAGCTGATGAATTTCAGGTTGCAGTGCTGGAGTCCCATCTACAGTTTGGCTGGCTTGACCCAGCAGGAAAGCAACAGTGGTAGATCCAGCCAAGCAGCAGTGGCAGCCTGTTTTACATCTTTCCGCCCCCACGTGTGGCAGCCAAAAAATCCTAATGACTCCTTTCATAATGATCACGCTCAAGCGAATGTTTACCTGTGGGGTGCGGTTGGCATTGCAGGTTAGCGATTACTGGTTTGACAGGTGGATATATCGTAAGACTTGCTGGATGTGTTTATTGTTTATGAGTTTTCTGAATTGTGAAGGAATTGTGGCAGCTGTGAAGAAGAGATAAGTATACAGGTCTTGTGTATTATCTGAGAGCAGTAACTGGTTAATGTTTTTATGTACTCTAAACTGTACTGCTTGCATTTCTACTTACTATTAGACAGTATTTATTTTATATGTACACAGGTTTGACAGCAATTTGAATCTCAGTGTCCTCTTTAGAGGTAAAGAAGTCTCCCAAAAGATGCATTTAGCCAATATCTTCACTGCCATAAAAAGTCACAAAACTGTCAAAGTAAAATAATGTGCATTCAATGACAATGCTTTAATAAAACATTTTCTGTCTCTGTTTGGAAGTCACACATGGAAAATTATCTGAGAAACATGGAACCATTTTATATATATATATATATATCAAATATATACTGTATATATGAACAACTGCAAGTTTAAGAATGAACGTGACTAAAACCTAGTGTTAAATCACTTATGACTTTTCCATCTTTCTCTAAAATTCTTAACACAAATTTGACAAAAATGCATTGTAGTCAGTTCCATGATTATGATTTTTGGGACTGCAATCAAAAAAAATGATAATGGGTTAAATACAACCCAGGGCTGGGTAAAATATGGATGAACCCAGCGATTGGGTTGTTTAGACCCAGCAGTTGGGTTACTGCCCAGAAGGTTGGGTTACACATTTAACCCAAACGTTCTTTAAAAACAACCCAGCATGTGTTCTGTCCAATATTTACCCAGCACTGGGTTGTATTTAACCCATTATCTTTTAGAGTGTGGAATCAATCAGCACCACTAAATGCAAGTCAGCATACAGAAACTGCTCTATACGATGACAAATCTTCATGAACACAGTCTGCACCCCTAAAATTATCTGTGAATTCACCAGCGAACTGTCTGCCTTGCAAGAACAAAGTGCTCCCAAACAGCAAGAAGATGACGGGACATGACGGCAACAGTTAAGTGACACACACAGGATGTAAACGAGTCACCATGACCTTTAAGAGTCACTGTGGGCTGTGGCTGTCTAATGAGACTTGCTCTCTGGATTCCCAACACCAGTCACTGGCACAATAGCTGAGATGTTGAGAAATATCACGTTGTAAATTTGTCAGTTCTAGTCACAACAGAACACAGAAAAACTGCAGATGTACACACACAGGATGGCTAAAAATCAATCGGACACGGATAGTCATTCCAGAATGTTTGAAACATTTCGCAAAGAAAAGTGTTTTCCATGTGTTAATGGGGCCAGATGGATGAGGATGACATGTTTGTTCACTTGGCACTAATATTTTGTTTGGCAAGTTCACATGAGTACTTGAAATCATTAACAGAGTTGCCAGTCTACTACAGCTGTAACCAGGTGTAATATCTAAAGGAAGAGTTAATGGACAATACCTAGAACATCCCAAAGGAAAGCTTAATTTCTTAGGGGATTTCAACGTCATTGTTGTTTGTCTAAAATTTATTTTAAAATGAGCCAGTCTTAAGTAAGCAAGCAATTATTGAGATACACTACGTGTAAGTGTATGAGTTGGTGTTTATCCATGAAAAATAATTGACACGATGCTGTGGATTGTTGCTAGACCATTGCTAAAGAAACGTCTCAAGCTCACCTGCCAAAATCATGCATTAAGTCTTGGAAATGTAGTAGTACATCTTTCCTCAACAAGATGCATGAGTGGAGATATCGTTCATGCCTGTAGCACAAACGTGTGGGACAAGGCATTTAACAAAATAGTTTTTAGTTTAATACCTGGTCTTAGCAGAATCTGATGACAAATTAATTGAATAAAAATTGAATCCACTGATGTTTGAATGTAGAATGTAGGTACCGTATTTTCCAAGTCACACCAGGTCAAAAGTGCATTGTTGAAAGAAAAAGCACAGGCAAGTCGCATTGGTGTGAGTCCAAATTTATTATTACTTTCAGAAATAATGTATAATACCAGTAAATAAAAATGAAATGCTTACAAACAGAAAGACTATAAACAAGCATTTTATTTCCCTCAACTCCATAGCAAATCATTTTACTTAAACGATATTCAGAACAGGAATGAAAAATGTAAGTATAAAACAAACATAAAGTATGGTGTCATTCATTATAATCTATGAACACCAAGCTAAAACTAATTTATTCAAAGCGAAACTGGAATTACACTTTATTTTGATGGTCAACTGTAGTAACTCTGCAACTACATGTCAACTACCAGTCATTAAAGTATTAGTATAGCATTATTAGACAGTTAGGCTATATGTGACCCTGGAGCACAAAACCAGTCTTAAGTCGCTGGGGTATATTTGTAGCAATAGCCAACAATGTATTGTATGGGTCAAAATTATACATTTTTCTTTTATGCCAAAAATCATTAGAATATTAAGTAAAGATCATGTTTCATGAAGATATTTTATAAATTTCCTACTGTAAATATATTAAAACTTAATTTTTGATTAGTAATATGCATTGCTAAGGACTTAATTTGGACATCTTTAAAGACGATATATAAAATCAATATTTAGATTTTTTTTTTTTTTGCACCCTCAGATCAAATAGTTGTATCTCGGCCAAATATTGTCCTGTCCTAACAAATCATTCATCAACGGAAAGCCTATTTATTCAGCTTTCAGGTGTTGTATAAATCTCAATTTCCGAAAATTGACTCTTATGACTGGTTTTGTGGTCCAGGGTCACATATGAACTAAGTTGACTATAGTTGCAAAGTTACTCATAGTCAGTAGACTACAGATATCTGAAGAAAGTGTTAGCAGATATTAAGCAGATGGTCTACTAATACTTTAATGACTAGCAATTGACATGTAGTGACAAAGTTACTTATAGTCAACAGAATGTCTAATGAGGACCATCAAAATAAAGTGTCTCCCAAAAATGAAGCTACCTGAGTGTGGGAAATGCATTATACAAATAAACTTGGGCAAATATACCTCACTCATTCATCAGGAATCCAAAAATTTGCACTTATAATAATGGCATTATATAAGTTGCTTTGGAACACACAAGTCTCAGCATGTTTCAGGTGACAAAAAAGTGACATATTTTTAAGAAATTATGTTAACTTGACAAATATACTGTAGACATAGTTTTTCATATTTTTGTGATCTCTTTTGAAATACAATTGAGGAGTCACTACTGAGGTTGTTTTATTTGTAAACTAACCTGAGAAGCAGCACAGCAATAGTCTCCAGTCACTCTAAGTAATCTCAATGGTGAAACAATATTAACAGGGCAGAATATCTTAGAAAATAACTTAACTATAAATGTAGTGGTTGTAGAGTAGGACACACACAGTAGGTTGGTGCGTACAGTACCGTGCGTGTGGTTAGCATTAGTAAGAGGTTTAACCACGGGGCTCGGCACAGGTCAGCTGCTCAGCGATGGTGACTGTGTGACTGGCACAGCATGGGTGCACCACAGAGCTCCACATGACTCTACCTATCGACCTCACACCATGGCACTGAGAACCCCAGCACCCAGTGACAGGTACGAGAGCTGCTCCACTCTCTCATTTGGGCTTCCACTAAAAGCCTTTTCTAAAAGCATGCAAGCATAGCCCTTAATGATGTGTTTTGCCTGACCATAAAAGCATAAAAATGGACTCGAGAAGATGGGAATCCTAACATGCTTTGACTGCGGGGCTTAGTAACGTAGCATTTATGGTTCTTATTGTAAGTTGCGTGACAATATAATGACACAGCGTCTATGACACTGATTCTGTGGGTGCGCTGATACATTGATCATCTTCATTCCAAATAGAAGACCAAAATGTCTTTTACAGAACCAATTAATCTTAAAATGACAGCTGTATTAGTTACAGTTATTTATATTTGCTGCTGACAGAAATTATATAGCTTTTTCTACATATTAGAGACTCCCGTAAAGTCTAAGTGTACCTTGTACTATAGTTACAAGTACTGCAGCTGGTGCCTTGAGGAACCAAAGACCAGAATGCATTTCACAGAGCCAATTAATCTTAAAATGCAAGCTATATTAGTTGGTTATTTATATTTGCTGCTGACAGAGATTATATATATTTTCCTACATATTAGAGACTCTCGTGAAATCTGACAACTACCGATGCCTAGAGGAACCAGCTGAAGTACTTGAATCTTCATATAATATATATATAAAATATATATATAATAATTTAGCAGTATATTGTTCCCCAGTTCAGTCTTAAAGACTGATTCATGCGCGTAAGCTACCCTAGCCAAAACCATCTATTGAGACATTCATCTGTGGTTGTGTGTTTTTGTTTGTTTGTTCACATTATGCAGGCATTGCGGCTTTAACAGACCAAATGAAGAGGCAAAAAAGCTTTAATTAAAACCTCCAAGTTTGATGCAAGCATAATGAAACGGAAAAAGCACGAATTTGAGGTACATTCTTGGTTTGCCTTGCCTACTGTTTTGACATCAACACCCAGTCCACGTAATAAATGTGCATGTATGGTTCATAACTCAGGGTTTTTACAGTCATCTTATGGTTTTTCAGTCATCTAATCTTGGCTGTAGTTACTGATCATTTTGGCCCAGAGTCCACCCAAAGCCCTTTGTGGCGGAAAACAGCCTGTGGTAGGAGACGGAAAACACATGACATGGTAGTGCCACTAATTAACGTCATTTCATCAATCTTTGACCACCAAAAGCTATTCAGATTCCATATTGGCTTTCCGGTTTTGCCTGGCAATGCGTTCCTGTGTGCGGTGCCCATCACTGCATTCCCAACAACAGCCTACATATCTACAAAACACACCGCTGACTGGGTTATGGCAGAAGCGGACCCGCCCTCTCTTAAAAAATCGAGGCAGACCTCCAAACTGTGGTTGGAGCCATACTACCAGAATATTGAGCCGTTTGGATGCAAGTGTGCCAAACACATTTAAAGACATTCCCCAGAGCAATAATACCATATAATCAAGGCAGGGTTGGGATGACTCCTGCGGGAGAAGCCATTCTCACAGCTTGTTGAGAAAGCCATTGAGGAAAAACAAACCGGTAGAAATATAGAGACACGGATTGATGTTTTTCAAGTGGTTACTTGAAATGTCACGACAGCCATAGAAATGTTCATAATCGTAAGTGCGTTTATAGTAGAAACGTTACACTGTGTTAAGCTGTCCAGCAAGGACACACACCTCGGTGGAGTTGCACCTTTAGAAAAGACCATCACGTGTCTGTTAAGTGAAACACAGTTTAAGTTTGATGTAAAGAAAACATGCATATGATTCAGTCAAATGTCTGTGGGTGTGTATAGGAAGTGGTCACATGTGAGGATCTTCAGTTGCAGACACTGCTATTCTCTGGCACTGAAAGGCGATCCACCACAGCTCAAGCAGCCGCTCTCATCAACATTCCCGAGCCCAAGTCTAGTCAGGAGATTTAATCTGAAGTCTTATGCAGTGAACTGCTTCTGTACAGGGGCTTTCCTGAGAGTCGCGGCCAAAAAATGCCATCGCAAACAGATCAAACTGACCACAACTACCTTTGAATAAAACTGCTGCTCTGTTGACCTTCTCCATGTATCCTCGTCACGTAGCTCTCTGTGCTCATATCTGTTTTTGCCACTCATTTCCCACTGTGCTAAGGTTTCATAAAGCATCAGCTGATGATTGAAGAGCAGGGTGCTTTTACAGTAGTGACTCCACCCCCTGGTGGAAACATCAGGCACTGCAACTGCTGCTGCACCTACTGATGGACAGGTCGTGACAAAATATGACTCATTATTTAGTTAACGAAATCAAAATAAATGACAGATGAATACATGAGGAGTGATGCACATTTTTCACTGCAGATCTACAAATGCAAAAGGCAAGAGTCTGAGTGTTTCCTAAAGAAATACTGTGGGAGGTTTGGGCCTGTTCTGACTGGGTTCTAGGGGCCAGAACTACAACAGAACCAGAATCGGTTGAGCCCTTATTACAGGGTTATAATGCACATACACTTGCATCTTGTTGCAGCCAACATCTTCAACACAGGGTTTTGGAACATGTGAGAAGCAGCTGGTGTTAAAATAAAGTTAAAATAACACTTATCAACTGATAAAGATTTTTAATAGTTCCTTGTTAACAGGTCGAGCGCATTTCACCAGTCTTCCTTTTAAATGGCAAGTCATTCGTCATAACTTACTGTTGAGATAGCAATGCAACAGTTTTGGGCTTTTCAAATGTAAACGCATCACATAATTTGCATCTCTAGAATCATAATTTAAGTGGCAATAGCCAGCTTCTCACATATCAGTCTTTACCCTCATTTCGATTCAGGTTCCCCACGTGTGACCCCAGGCTGGCTTCCTCAGGAGATCTGCATAAACTTGTCAAAGCCAGGTACAAAAGAATCTCATTCCATGGATATTCAGGGCTTATTTTCCCCATGTTTTCCCAGCACGTAACCTCTTCCCCTCTCGTCCCTCAGGCTGTTTGAGGTGAGCTCTACACCTAGACAAAAAGTGTGTATTGCTGCAATGTTCCACCACCATTTTGTCCCCAACCAACCGAACCTGGAGATACAGCTGAAATAAACACTGGGCACCTGCTGCTACAGGCTGGAGGGGACGGCTGGTAAAAACTAAGGCTTTGCATTCTTGTGGCCAGGATGACAATTTCAGCAGCGGCTCAACTATAGGCAAGGAATCCCACCCAACCCTCAGAGACACAGACCGAGGTCAAACAGAGACTGTGTTTAAGTTTCACATATGCTCCACCGCACCGGGGAAATTGAGTATGCAACATTGATCCTCTATTTAAGTAAATCAGTGGCCAGAAGATGCATTCGCCTCACGGAAGGTATTTATTTGCACGTTAGTGGAAGCAAGTGTGACAACATGTCAGAAGGTAATGGGTTCGTGCTGTTTCTAGCACAAGGTTGAAATGGCTTGTTTGATTTGTGATTGTGTCCTTGTCTTGAGGAGTCGCCCCCCTCTTTGACTGTAGAGTTCAACAAAAAGCCTAGAAAATGACACCCATATCAGCGTTCAAAATTAACACTCATTGTGTGAGATAAGAAAGAACACCCATAGTGAAGTATATCACTAATGAGTTTCCTATAGCTTGTTTTCATGACCCGATAACATGGAAGCACAAGCAGTTTCCGTCAAAGTCAACAAAGTGCTGAAACTGGCAAAAGTTTGAGTACTTTTAAACAATGGCTCACATACGCATGACAAATTGAATGTTAAAAATATCAAGACATTTATTAGACACAGCCTCTCGACGCTGCATATCTGCTCATTATCAGACATTGTAGTTTATTGTTTTCCATTAAATGTGCCAAAAAAACAAGGGGAAAATATTCTTAAGAGGCTAACTCCAATTGATAACAATCTTTCAGATCAAATAATGGAGACTATAAATCTTTATGAAGTACTGTACTGTCCCACCCATGCGAACGCAGGCCAGCATTTATTAAATTTATTGACTTCCTAAGAGGGGGTAGAATAGGCTTAGACCCAGTCTACAACCACTGCAGCCCAACAAACCGGTTTACTGCTTCATAATGTTCAATGGGGCCTGAGGGAGCCACTCCCGCCCTGGCCCTTGATTTGCCCTAACAATATCCTCTCCTTAGCACACCTTTCACACAGAATCTTCCATCACTGTTGAGCCAAGAGAAATAATGATAGTGTCATGAACCTCTGAGCAGTTGTTGAATGGGAAAAAATGCTGTCTTGTGCATCACTACAAATTAAGCGTTAACGCACACCTGTCCGTGGATTACGTCCAATAATGTTGGATTACATGCACTCTTATGTAATTTACATATTCTGTGTCTGTATATAAAAGACTTTCATTGTAGTCAGCCTCTCTACTTTTACCTTCCAAACTTGGTTTCTAGCTTGTTGATGCAAGTGACAATGATTTAAAGACGATGATTAAAAGTTAAACACACGTTTCTTGAAACATGAAGGCGCGTAATGGAAGAATATCAATAAGCAGAAATGTACGCGTCATTGAGGAACGTATTCCAAAGGCGTTCCGCGGTATCACAATTACCTCAATTAAAATTATGCTAGGGGAATGTTTATAGGGGGAACTGGGGAAACTGTAAATTCAACACACATTCTTGAACTTGCGCTTATTAAACTTAGAGCGAGCGATGGGGTGCCAAACGAGTGTTTATGCTGGATGAAGAAATATTATCTGCGATCTGAACAGACGTTTTGGCCACCAGGTTAGAGATCTTCGTAGCTTTATTGTTAACAGCTGTTGAGAGCTGCTCGTGTCTGTTTTCATTCTTCTACAAGCATCTATGAAAAAGACAAACCTGACCGGCTAGTACCTGCCATTCAAAGCACGCTATTGAATTAAAACATTGATAAATGCGCCGGTATGCACTATTTAATGAACTTGTAAATAAGGGCAAATTTATTTAATTTATAAATAAGTTATTAATGCAAACATGCTATAATGAGAACATCACTCAGACTGAATCTGAACTCTACAGGTTGTTGCGGAGAGAAGTTTACATAACATTTCCTAGTTTGCGTTGTCTTTTTGTGTGATTTTTGATTCATAAATTTAAAATCTATCTTTAGTCTATTCATTACAAACGTGAGGCTTGAAAAACATTTAAAGTTTGAGGAAGAGTTCCTCTGCCTACCCGAAGTAAGCTGTGCACGGTCCAGGCAAGCTGATCAGATGTACTATAATGGTAAATGATAACCATCCCAGAAGAAGGTGTCCATCCAGCATTTTGTAGCGTCTCTGGGGCAGCTCATTTCGTTCGTCCTGAGTTGCTGCGTAAAATCCCTGCTTGTGAGAACGGCACTTCTTATACACTTTCTGCGCTCCGCCCATTCACTTAGAACAGAACGAGAGAGAGAGAGAGAGAGAGAGAGAGAGAACGAGAGAGAGAGAGAGAGAGAGAGAGAACGAGAGAGAGAGAGAGAGAGAGAGAGGGGGGGGGGGGGGGGGGGTGGCTGAATGGCCAGCTGGATTTTCAAAGTCTGGTTTAATTATTTGCGTTTGCTGTAATAAGAAAGCTAGATTGTTTCTAAGCATGTGCACTAATAATCGTGATACTTCTGAAATGGAGTAAGTGCACCGTTTTTCTTATATAGCCTACTGCATCTGGCTATTCTATAACTTTTTAATATCGGAGAAAATCTCTCGAGCTGATGAAAGATATTGAGCATACTCAACCAGCATATGAATATTTTCCCATTATTCATGTTCCATTATGTTAAAGGGGGTTTTTTCTCAAAAACGAAAATTCTGTCATCATTTTCCTCAAGTTGTTCCAATTCTGTGTGAATTTTCTTCCTTCTGTTGAACACCAAAGAAGATATTTTGAAGAATGTGGGTAACCAAACAATTTCTGGTCCCAACTGACTTCCAAAGTATTTTTTTTATTCAACATTCTTTGAAGAATGTTGTCTTCTTTGAAGTTCGATATAAGAAAGGAACTCAGGTTTAGAACAACATGGGAAAGAGTAAATGATGACATAATCTTCATTTTTGGGTGAACAATCCTTTTAAAGCTTACCCAGTAGAGTCAAGATTTATTTTATACCTTTCAGGACACACTGGCACAAGTTGAGCGGCAGTGAGCGAATACAGGTCTATTATTTTTGTTCAATCGTTACGTTTCGCAAGATCTAAATGAAACTTTTAATAAGCAAGAAAACAAAATGAATTGTTGGAAGTTATAAATCATGATGAGAGATTTGTTTTGGCAAGAGCGGAGGAGAGGTTGTCTATTCTTGTTTGAATGTTTTTTATTGATGAGCAAATCTGCTCTCCCTTCAAGGAGATACCAATTATTGACACGTAAAGAATGATGTGTCATTAACATAACATAAATAGCACAGATGAAACACAAAACTTGGCATGATTATCCACCACTTACACATCTTTGTTTTGGCAGTGAGTTGTTGGCGAGATAGGGATCTGTTGAGCTGGTTCCAGCTCACTCTTGGGTACACCTGGAAGGAGCCCTTGACATGCTTGAAATGACAGCCCTTGAATGCTGCAACAATATGGACCTTTTCATCACAAGGATCACAGTAGCAACAACAGGTGGGCTACTGGAAGCTTTTGCCAAGTTTCTGTTTGCTAAGATGCCTGTTCTGCAGGATCATGACACAGGTACAGGGTGAAATGGCATTACTGAGGATCTACCTGAGCAGCCACGAGGCAATGACGTCTGCTTTGTTGATGGCGAGCTCGACCTCACAAATTAAAGAACCGGAGTTAAAAGACTAAATGGCAAGATTCCATCATTCCTTTAAGCCTAGGTCTCCTAAAATCAAAATGGATCTTATTTACTTTCTTAGCATGCGTTCTTCAGTGCAAGTTATTTCAAATAAAAAAGTTTGCCGTCCACTTCTTTTTCATCTGACGACACAAATCCCTCTCATTTATCAACCCCTCCCCTCCAAGCACATGTTATATGGGTTTTCCGAATCCCATCAATTCCACTGGAAGGAGTTATGTATCCTATCACATGACCACCTAGAATACTTTACTCAAAAATTGAAATTTTGTCATCATTTACTCATTCCAAACCTGTATGAGCCTGTTTCCTTCTTATGTTGAGCTTAAAAGAAGATATTTTGAAGAATGCTAATCAAACAGTTGATGGTCTCCATTGACTTCCAATGGAGTCAAGTCAGTGGGGACCAACAACTGTTTGGTTCTTCAAAACTCTTCAAAATATCTTTTTTGTGTGTGTGTTCAACATAAGAAAGAAACATATACAGATTTGGAATGGCATGAGGGCATGGAGAGTAAATGATGGCAAAATTTTCATTTTGGGGTGAAATATGCCTTTAATTTCAAGCACAGGCCTGGACAGCAGACCGTGTTGTGCTGCTCGGAAAGACCACCATCATCTCTTATAACCTTTTGAATGAAAGCAATTTAACCAGAGATTCACATTAAATGCATCATCAAGCATGTTTCGTTAAGTCTTTTCAGACTCCAAACCTGCTTATATGGTGTTTGATGTTTTAGCGAGCACACCTGCAAGGATATACAACAAAATATGTGCCATATGTTACTGTTGAGATCGAAGACTGTAAGGGGGGGGTATGATGGATGATGCATCTTTATTGAAAAGTGATGCTAAATGTCCCAGGCCGCTGCCATCTTGTGCCAATGATTTGGAGCAGTAAAATGTTTGAAAAATAATTAAAGGAAAACAGCTGTACAAATGGATGGTTTTTATAAGAGGAATTTAAGTTCTACATACAGTAGTGCACTGGTATAAAACGAGTACTTAATAAAATGTTGAGGGGGCAGTAGCAAAACTTCACTTTTCACCCATTAGTTTGCAATATATGTTCACACCAGTTTCAATGACTAGGGTATGAGTGGAATTTAATGGAAAGAATTAGCTCATAGAGACATGTATGTTTATGTTTCTGTTAGGTATGCATGGAGATTTACTAAAGAAAAAAAAAGACAGCTGAAGAAGATGATTGACAGGCCATTTGCAATGATGTGTAAAGCCATTTCATGGTTAGCGAATAATCGAGCCTGTTGCTTTCAAGGCTTTTTTGGTTAGGTGTGTAAAATAAAATCACTCATACACACAGTGCATCCATGCCTGTAGATTTATACTTGTTTTTCCAGATCAGACATGCCCAAACATGGACCTGTAAATTATCAGAATAATATGTATACAGGAGTGATTAACCAGTGAAAAATTAATTTGCATTTTGAGCCACCACTTAAAATAGATATGGTTTTCTGTGCAAATGTCAAATACAAGTATACACAAGAATAAAAATGTATTTCAGTTAAAGCTGCAGTCCGTAAGTTTTGCTCTTTGTCGCCATCTCTGTTTGAAAACCTGGAATTGCAGTTTCTTGCGGAATTATCTTCATTACGTGGGCTGTACTCTGGCACAGCTCAAGCGCGGATGAATCTAATGTTTTGAGGTGAATGTGTAGCTATCAGTCACTGCACCGGTGTGGATATTTACTGTACTATGCAACACAGATTAGTCTACGTCTTGGAATATATGACCCTAATAAGAATTTTCACCGGATATTGTCATCTGAACAAGTAACTTACAGTCAGTCACATTTGTTCTGACCAACTGAGGAAAAAGCATTACCATAAATCGCGCTTAATGATCGGTTAGCTCATATCACATTGTCTTTTTATATCATATTGTCTTTAACCTTGTGTAATCTCAGGCTACTATCTGTAATCAGAAGCACATTTAAAACTGGAATATAATTTAATTTAATTCACATGTGTTTCATAAACACATAATACTTTCTGGATTACAATCCGCCATTAAAATGATACATTTAATTATTCTAGCTGCTGTGAGAAAAGGCTATAAATGATCCGTCACCTGCAGGATCCGCACGTGTGATAGCCTAGTAGCAGGGACAACTTCTTTATGTTTACGGACGTGACGTAATGATGCAGTGCCATGCTCGAATTTCCCACGAAAACCTACCCGTACCACTCGAATTAGAAAACATTATTATAACCTAACCGTGGTGAATCAGGCTAAAGTAAGGAGATAGTTTTGAACACTGGCTGGTTATGTACTTTCTCAAATATTGATTTTGCATCCTTTTTAACCAAAAAAAGTTATGGACTGCAGCTTTAAATAAGAATAACATAAAATGTGCATGCCCATTCAAAATGATATGTGTTTACTGAGATTCTAAGTAAAAAAAATTGAACTTTTTGTGTGTGAGCATTAGTAAAAATCATATTTAATAGCATTTGCACATCACCCCTTACACTATTAAAAAGTCTTTTTGCAAAGTTATAACTAAAACAAAACAAAGTTGGACTAAGTTGTACAAGAAAGTACAGTACTATTTTAGAATTTCTATTTCAAAATTTCCTCTGATACGAATCAATGTATATTGTGTTCAATGTGTTCCACATTTTTAGCTTTGATTTAATTATTGCAAAGAAAACATCCCTTGTGATTACCATCAGTAAGGACAACTAGGCTGGGAACTGGGTTGTGAGGTTCTTTTCATGAAATATATTCCTTATGTAGTGACTATGGCTGTGGGTATAAGTTGTAACTTCCATCCAGTTAACATTAACGCATCACAGGCAGACTTCCCTGCCAACCTTTTCGGGGCCCTGTGGTATTTTCAGGCATCATTAGTGGTTTGGGATGTGGAGGCTGACACTGCATCTGTAGAGCGGGGCTGTCTCAGGTCTCACACCTCAGACAACTGCGGAGTCATCCTCTAGTGTTTATTTTCTTTGAATCATCTGAGGGTACAACCATCACTACACCCTGGCCACACATTTACTCTCTCATCTTATAAGAAAGTTGGTCTTGGTCTTACTGTGAGCGACTCATTGGTACAAAGCCTTTCCAAAGAGAGAGAGAGAAAAAGTTTGTCTCTAGAATCTTTAATCAAAATGTAACATCTTGCTTTGGCTCTGAAAAGACTTTCTTTTTTGGCTGATGTCACCAAGCTCTCCACTCCTCCACCTCCAACCCCCTGTCATTTAGAGACCACTTTTCATGATCCAATCAATTCCAGATGGATAAAATCAAGTTTCGCCCTACATGTTTTTTTTCTCATCGAATATCCTGTTTCACTTTGAAACACGTCACATTACCGAAGTAAAATGGTTGGTTGTTTCAGTGGTCCAACATGTCAACTTCTGGTTGGTTAAGAAACGGCAATTCTGTTTAATGCTGCTAGTGGCTAAGAAATTTCACTTAAAGTCAATATGCAATGGCATTCACAAGCCAATTTACTTCCATATGCATTTATTAGAGTTCCACAATATGTAGCACGTTGGTTATTGGCCACTTTAAGTATCACCCAATACTGGATATATTGACAGTGAATAATTTATACATGCTCACTTCTCATATTTAGATTACTTTTACTCACACTCACTTAAAGTTCATCTTTAAAACACTAACGTAATAAAATAATTATAACATATGTTAAATGCACCTTACGCTATTGTTGTTACAGAAGTAGACTTCACACACGGTTATCAAAAAGAGGTAAGGTTTATTTAACAGATGAGCAATGGAAGGGGATTGCAACGGTGAGTATATAATGCAGAGACTTTGGATGAAGAGATGAGTGAATCACTGAACTGAGTTGTCTTTGACAGGAGCTCGTGGATGACAGGAGAACACCTCAAAGCGTCGCTGTACAGCTCCAGGGATTACGAACTGGGATCCAGGACACGGATGGACACAACACTCGGAGAGAACACAAGAGGTAAGCAGGCAGGCAGGCAGGCAGGCAGGCAGGCAGGCAGGCAGGCGAGAGTCCACTTCGTTTGAACGAGACCGGACGTCTGACTGTAGTGAGGTGTGTGGTTTTGTAGTGTGTCTTAATGAGGTGATGATGATGTGCAGGTGTGCTCATTAGAACTCGGGTGAAGGTGCTCACTGTGATTGGCTGGAGTGAGAGCCTGGTCGATCTGTGACAATTATGCTTGTAATGATATGAAGCATTTAGAACAACTGATTTAAATTTTTAGTAAAAGATGATGGCCAAAAGGAAAGGTCGTTAGAGGTGGCGCAAGTTAAATTTTGATCAAACATTTTGAATATTTAGCTTAGAATAATGTGAACCAATGAATTATTTACTGTAAGTCCAGTAGCATGAAAGCAAATGGGCTTGATATGATTTCATATAGCCTATTGCAGAATTCCTTAATTGCTCCTCAGACATACCAGTGCTACTCTCTTCATGCATCATAGTTAAGACAACAGGCATGTAAAGAGAATGTAAAGAATTCTTTTTAAGCATCATTTCCTCAACTTATAGATCTAGTCCAGAGGAGCCCCCATTCAAGGTGTTTGAGGAATGTGCAAGCAGAATACAGCTTTTATAGAAACCACAGACTGCTGTTTGTACAGTGTGCATTAATGGACTTTATTGCATAGAATGCATTAGTACATTACTAAGTAGTAGAGCGGCAAAGTTTGTCTATGGAAAGACCCTGTCTGTTAGTGTTATAAATATCAGTAAGCAACAATGCTTCTGCTGATATGTATTGGCATGTAGGAGCATGCCCATCTCCTTAAGGCTTTCTCTGTAGACTCCTTGTCCTCACATTACAACCTAGTTTTCTTAGTTAAACATTATAAAGGAAAAAGATTCCTGGGGCTTAAATTCCATGGCTGCTGGCCCTGAGGGAAACGCAGTAGCATAGCAATCAACCCCAACATCACAAGAAAAGAAGCTGATTGCTTGTAGTGTAAAAATGTTGAAAGCAGCAAGGTATGTTAGGTGGCAATGTAATAGTGAACACTGACCATGTTGGGAAGACTGAATCAGCATGTCTTAAATCAAAGTGTGTCAAAAGCACAAATTTTAGATGCAAATCAATACAATTTAAAGTTTCCATGCAAATGTGTTTTACAGTCGTGGCCACAATTAACGGCACCCTTTTATTTAATACTTTTTGAAACCTCCATTTGCCAGTTTAACAGCTCTAAATTTTCTCCTATAATGCCTGATGAGGTTAGAGAACACCTGACAAGAGATCAGAGACCATTCCTTCATCCAGAATCACTCCAGATCCTTCAGATTCACAGCTCCATGACGGTGCTTCTCCTCTTCAGTTCACCTCACTCATTTTCTACAGGGTTCAGGTCAGAGGACTGGAATGGCCAGCAGAAGCTTGGTTTTGTGCTCAGGGACCCATTTTTGTGTTGTTTTTGAGGTTTGTGTTTGGATTATTGTCCGGTTGGAAGATCCAAACATGGCCCATTATAAGATTTCTAACAGAGTCAGTCACTTATTGATTTTTTATCTGTTGGTATTTGATAGAATCCATAATGTCATGTGTCTAAACAAGATATCCAGGACCTCCAGCAGAAATATAGGCCCACAACATCAACAATACAGCAGTATATTTCATTGTACACATGGGGTACTTTTTATCCCTGTGTTCACCAAACCCATCTTGAGTGTTTGATGCTAAAAAGCACATTTTTTAGTTTCATCTGACCATAGAAGCCAGTCCCATTTGAAGTTCCAGTCGTGTCTGATAACTGAATATGCTGGAATTTGTTTTTGGATGAGCGAGGAGAATTTTTCTTGAAACCCTCCCAAAAAACATGTGGGGATGTAGGGGCTGTTTGACTTTTTTTTTAAGGTTTTCTGACCCCAAGACTCAACTATTTTCTGCAATTCTCCAGCTGTGGTCCTCGGAGAGTCTTTAGCCACTCAAACTCTCCTCCTCACCGTGCATTAGGACGATATAGACACACGTCCTCTTCCAGGCAGATTCGTAACATTTTCTGTTGATTGGAAATTCTTAATTATTTCCCTGATGGTGGAAATGGGAATTTTCACCACTCTAGCTCTTTTCTTAAAGCCACTTCACTAATTTGTGAAGCTCAATTATCTTTTGCTGCACATCAGAAATATATTCTTTGGTTTTTCTCATTGTGATGAATGATTAAGGGAATTTAGGTTTTGTTTTCCCTCCTATTTATATTTTATGTGAAACAGGAAGCCATGGCTGGATAATTTCATGTTCATAATCACCCTGGAGTGCTCAAAATTGTGAATATGAATGGGAATATACTTCAGAGATATTTTACTCATAAGAATTTCTAGGGGTGCCAATAATTGTGTCCAGCATGTATTTGATAAAAATATTTATTTCATTATGATATTTCCCCCCTTTTTAAATTCTTAATAGCCAATGAAAGGTTAAATGCTTGTGATTTTTTTTTAATAAAAGATCAAAAGGATTAACAATGCAGATTCATTTTCAAAGCCTTTTTTGATCATATTTACCAAGGTTGCCGAAATGTTTGACCATGACTCTTATGTAATTCATAAATTTGCTAATTCTTTTCTATTACAACATGCATGTAAAATACAACTGTGTGTAAATACATGCTTGCAAATGGAGGTTTTTGAGTTATCTCAGTGACTTGATTCTTTTGAATTAGTTCACCAAAAAGATTTCAATTCTTTCACTGACGCTGTGTTCAGGTCAGACTGTGTTACAGTCTGGATAAGTTGATGCTAGTTGTTTAAAGTCAGAGCCAGTCTGCAGATTTGAGTTGACAGATTTCATAGAAAATCGTGCAGTGTATGATGGTCACAATATGACTTCTTCCAGTGGGAAGATATCAAACATTTGATATTTTGAGCCCATTTTAGAACACATATTGTTTTCATTTTCATTCATATGTGTTTCTGTGAGAGTTTGCTTTCAGAATGACTTGAAAGTCTGTAGTGTGTGATCATCAGTCGTTTAATAATTGATGCCCAGTTTATTTTCTCAGCAACTATTTACAAATTCAGCAAGTACTGTACATGATATCTAATGTTCAGATTTAAAACACTTTGCAACAAAAAGTCCTTCAAGAACCAAACTTATTAAACTTTATGTGTGTACAAAAGCCTCCAAAGAGAGTGGTTAAGTATTCATTTGTAAGTCACTTTGGATAAAACCGTCTGCTAAATGACTAAATGTAAATGTAAACGTATTCTGCATGACACCAAAGCAGAACATTTTTCCCTTGTTTTCATTCCCTACTCATTTTCAAATTGCTCAAAAATGCAGATTCATTCACGAATATAACAGCATTATGCATGCAGCATGATTGAGACAGAAACATGAAGGTTTAAACCTTTGTCATGGACATTTCAAAAATCATTGTTAACAATTTCCGATTTCTCAAAAATGTATGTGGCCATTCGATTTGAACTTGAGATCACACTGGGAGTATTTTCATTCATAAAGTAGCCATATTGTGCTGTAGTTTTAAATATCT
Source organism: Barbus barbus (assembly GCF_936440315.1). Lineage (NCBI taxonomy): Eukaryota > Metazoa > Chordata > Actinopteri > Cypriniformes > Cyprinidae > Barbus > Barbus barbus. The sequence goes on from NC_136754.1 coordinate 28,233,362, forward strand.
TTATTAAAAATGCGCTGTGCTTGTTGGATAATCTGTGTAAAGAATATTTTTTGGTAATTCACTTATGTGTTTTGAATTATTTGCATCTTTCTAAATAAGGCATTTGGCTTTGGGAACATGCCTATAATGTACAATAAAATTGTTCCAAAGCAAAGTAATGTCAAGTAAAGTAAAATGATATTACAGGTGGCCTCTTTGCTTGCACCACACAGATGGAAAGTTTTGTAGCAGCAGGCACAAACCTGTAGGTCTTTCTGTTGCAATGATGCTGGATTAACCTAAACATGTTCCTTTCCCTCATATTCCCAGTGTGTGTTGTCTATATGACAGCCAGTAGTTTAGACATCATTCTCTGCCAGAATATGTGTGCTACATACCACAAAACTGTTCACCAGACCTCTGTACTCCACCTCCTGCCATAAATTTCATCTCATTTTCATTCTCTCCTTCCCCCATTTAGTGAACTATGTGGCATCCAGTATATAGGGAACAGTGAATGAGAGAGTAGTTTTCAGTGAACAGGGGCTTGCCTACTTTGTCCTGCAGTTAACCTTATAGACCATGATTCTTAGAGCTTTGTCTTAGTCTATCAAACCTGATAGCTGATGAAAGCTTTCTGTGATCATCAAAGAAGGCACTACCTTTAGCAAAAAAAGCCTTTTCCTGCCCCTCACTGTCTCTTCAGACTCTGGGATTGACAAAGTGACAGCCGTGGGCGAGAGCTTCCAGGGAAGAGCCCGGTTTTCAAAGGCTGGGGTCAGATAAGCAGGTCAGCAAAGGGAGGAACGAGGCATCCACCCGACTGATTTCAGCTATGTAATGATTGGATGGAATAAAGTTGATGCAGATGACCGAGGCTGTAATGATCCTGATGTCTGGAGTAACTAAAACACAGTCAGATGTCGCGTTTCATCTCTTGTTTCAAAAGGTGGAGGCAATGAATAGAAAAAAGATTAATATTTGCCACAAGATTAACACTGGGGTCATTCTTGTAGGGATTGTATTTCAAAATCCATAGCAATTTCAAATGAATAATAGAAACAGTATGTGTTAAAAGTAACATGTTTTTCTTTACTACATACTCTGTGTTGTCCATGATAGTCAGTAGTTTGGACATCATTCTCTGCCAGAATGTGTGTGTGCTACTTACCACAAAACCTGGCTCATTCAGCAAGAACTCTTTGTTCTTCCTCATGACAGCATGATATTTTAGATAAATATAATGCAATAGTGAGGAAATTCATCTGAAAATAAGCACAGCGCGATAAGCCATGTCCCGGTTTCTGATGTGCAGCACCAAGAGAATGAAGTTATTAAAGCAAACCTATACATTGCATGCTGATTTATTATAAATGTTGCTCAGAAAAGGTCACTTTAAGCATAGAAACTGTGTCACCAGATCTGATAATAAACCGGCCACTTGTTTAACCACTGAACAAGTTCAGCGAAAAATGTATTTCAGTTTGCCAAAAATACTCCAGCTGGCTGGCTGGACTTAGACTAGACCAGAAGACTAACAGACCAGCTTAGACCAGCCAACCAGCTTAGGCTAGTTTTATCTGTTGTTTTGTTTTGTGTTTTGTAAAATAACTTTTTCATTTTATTTCCCATTTAGTGTTCCTGTTTTAATTCAAAGATATACACAGAATATTTTACTAAATCATACAAACATTTTTGTCATAATCATGGAAAAGTTTAAAGACTGCAGTGAGTGAAGCACAGTGGGGGACTCAGGTAGGACTGAAAAAGCAGGACTCAAATGCACTGTGAAAGAATATGAAGGAATTTGTTTTTTAACCATATTTTTTCTTACAGTTTTGCAGGTGGAAGCACCGCTCAAATTTTCTTCAGAGAAAAAATCAAACAAAAAACGAAAGCCATATTTATCAAAATTTATTACACAGCTCTCTGGAATTCTTGATTCTGATTGGTCAGGCATGACATTCTGAGGTGTGTTATTCCCAGTGCAGGGGGCAAGGCATTAAAAGTAACACGACTTCCATAATCAGATTACTTTTTCCCCAAGTGACTATTAAAGTAATGCAATACTTTTTATTTACAAGAAAATATCTTTCTTTTTTTTAAGTGGGAGTGTGAGAGAGAGGAGGCCATAAAAAGTAACTAAGTAACCCAATTAGTTACTTTCTTAGAGAGCAATATTGTAATGAATTACTTTTTAAAGTAAGTTTCCCCAACCGTTATAACAACCGTCTTCAGTAGCGACACAGAATCTTTCACATCTCTCATATCACACCGCTGCACTCTCGCTCGCTTCATTCGAACTAAACTGCTGTCATCTTGTCTATCGACTCTGTAAAATGAAACAGGAGGACTTCAGGCCTATGGTATTATATTTATTTCTTCTCAAATAAACATTATATTTCCCCATCTTTATTTATGTGTAGTTAGTGATACGACTGTACGGCATGCCTTAAATGTTCATCTTGTCTGAACATCATCTAGGTTCAAAGCCATTTGTTAGGAACTGTTGTTCTTCATGGAAGCTTTGCATTTAAATAGCTAATAACATATTTCAACTAAAATCAATATTTTGTGTCTAAGTATTTACTTATGAGTCAAGCCTTGTAATAAGCGGGATCATGTACATCCAGCCATTTGTTATCACAAAATAAAATAAACCTCTTCAGGTCTGGGTTTATTCTGTGATAACAACTGGCTGGATGTACATGATCCTTTGCAAAACACATGCTACTGCAAGAACTCCCTTCCAAATTTGTGGGTTATTTTCTCATCTGTTCCATATTCACTCCACATTTTGCTCGTTACTCAGTGCTCTCATACTGGCCTGAGATGTTTGGCAAGACCGAGACAGATCAAACACCTGAGAGCGACTGACTGCTACAGGTATTTCATTGTGTTCTGTCCTAACATTCTCCTCTGGAATTCAGAGCGCTCTTATAGATTCAGCTCAACACCAAAAGACAGGCTGTTGTCAGTGAGTCATGAAAAAGTTGACAGTTTGATTGCAAAAGCTGCACATTTGTATGCTGCAGTTAACAATGCCTAGCTAAACTTAGCTATCACATTCGTAACATTTGTTATTAGACTGTTGTGCTTATTTTATAGGCTTTTAAATGTCAGCATGCATTAATGTTTCTGCTGGTGTTCCTGGCTCTGAAATGTATTGTTTATTTGTCTCTGTAATTATTGAATCAGTTGAATTACACATTGTAGAAGCTATAAATTAAACCTGTGTTAAGTGTGTAATTTCTCTGCAACTAAAAACCTTTAAAAGTGGGTTTCCTAAACATACCTCTATCTGCCACTGGTTGAGGTTGAGGCAATGTTGCTGTGTCAGAATGATGGGAATGCTAAAACAAAGAGAGAAATGTTTTTGGTAGACATATACAGATGAATCAACATACAGATGATTTGTAGTTGTCCTTGCATAATAAACTAGGATAGAATTAAATATTTCAAAAATACACACGGCTATGACCAGACTTTCAAACAATACTGACCTCTAGTGGTTTGTAATTTACAACCATTTATCATCTTGGAATGAGGCTACTCAGCTCTGGTCCTGAGGCCTATACCATGACGCCAATTTAGGTTGTTATAACCAAGTAAGATTCAGTTTAGTTTGTGCCAACCCAGGGTTTTAGGCACCAAGAAAGTGGCTTGGCTTTTCCCAGCGTTCAATGCCACAGTAACTTACACTCCATGGCTAACCTGCTTCGCGTCTGCTTTTGTTCTGGGTAAGAGATCTCAAACCGAAATTGGAGTAAGCAATGTGACACCTCTGTTGTAATAAAGTCACTCCCTCAGGTTGTTTTGCTCCAAATTAAAGGTCAGTTCACAGTAAAAGAGGTTTAAAGACAAAATCTCCAAGTGATAATTCATTCCAATTATTTTGGTCCGATTTTCACTATTAACTACAACTTTTCTCCTCAATAAACTACTAATTTGATGCTTATGAATAGTCAGTAATGTAGTTTAGGGAGGTGGATTAAGGGATCTATGGTCATGCAGAATAGGATATTAATGTGCTTTATGAGTACTAATAAGTGTTACCGTTATTTTATATGATTTATATAGTATACCTTAATCCATTACACATCATTACACAATTATAATTTTACAATTAATGTGCTTTTAGTTTAATTTGTATATACAGACAGCCTGTAGCCCAATAAATACGCTTTAAAATCAGTATTTAAAACATTAATGGCCCGGTTTCAAAGACAGGGCTTAGACTAAACCAGGATTAGGCCATAGTTCAATTAGGACATTTATAATTTTTATAAACATGCTTGGGAAAAAACATTACTGGTGTGCATCTTGAGACAAAACAAAGGCACTGATATATTTTAAGATCAGTCAGTGCAAGTTTCTTTCAGTTGAAACAGCTTAGACTTACATTTTAGTCTAGGACTAGGCTTAAGCCTTGTTTGTGAAACCGGGGGTAATTATTACTAAGCTTAAATATTACTTAGCTTGCTTCACTTGTAGGGTGAAGTCAGGTAAAATGGGCCAAATAAGCTTGTAGCATCATCTCTGTTTAAATTTGTACAGAAAATCACAATAACTGATCTTGCATTGTTGCTGCAACACTTGTTGACATTTAATAATTTTGATTGTTTTTTAAGGCGGGCAGGGCGAGTGTTACATGAAGCTTGTCAGAGAAATTGTAAGGTAATTGAGCCTGACATAGAACATTTCATTAATCACTAATAAGGGTAAAGCAATTATAAGTAAGCTTACCAACAAAGCAAAGGTTTATGAACAATGTTTTGACATGCTCTTTCAAATAAAAAACATTTCATTTATAAAAGAATCTTTGATTTTTGTGAAAAAGGTCATTTTAGGTAGAAATGGCTTGTTAAGCTAAAATGGGCTGCATACACACACACACTTTTAGACAGAAATTGAGGGTGAAAATAGGTTTATAGGCCTAGATATGTATCCATACAAAATCTTAAGTCTTTAAAAAAAAATGGCATTGCAGACAGAAAGGAAACAGAGAGACGAGAAGAGAAAGGGAAAGAAAGGAAGATGTCAGTAAAATGGGCTGCATACACACACACACACTTTTACACAAATTAAGGTTGAAAATAGGTTTATAGGTCTACTGTAGATATGTCTCCATACAAAATCTTAACAGTCTTTTAAAAAAATACAAGCATACACACATGCATGCACACAAAACACACCAATGCACAGAAACATCTATACAACATGATCAGTTCATTTTTAATTGCATTAATTATTCATTCAACTTTCTATTTAATGAAATACATTTATGGTGTACACTAAAGACTGTCAATTTACTGTTATTTTATGATTAAGCTGAAATGACCTGTGTTGTTCTCTTTTTATATTGGCCCATTTTAACTGAACAGCTGGCCCATTTTACCTGAATGTTGTGCTGTGGCTCAAGAAGGTACCCGCTGATACTCTAACTCTCATCATTTTAAAACTTTTATACTTTTTTAAATTTAAAAAAATATAAATATATTTAAGAGACCCATGCTAATTTATAAGAAAATCATTAGATGCATAGCTTATTTGATGGTTTTCAACTCATTTACCAAACGTGGCCCATTTTAGCTGACTTTTACATCCTGATATTTTTAGTCATCTTTGTTTTTTCTTGCTGTGTAAATGCATTCATCATGTTTTTCTTAACAATCTCTTCATCTTCATCAGAAGTGAAAAGTTAACACTGACTCTCCTGCGAGAAGTGATTTGCATGCCACTGATGTCATGTTTTAATTGCACATGTTCCAAAGTTAATCATGAACTCAGTGTCAAAGCCTGAGTTGGCAAAGACCGTACCAGTAAAGCATGAATGGATGGGTTTTGTCAATTCGAAACCATTCCTGTAACCCTGAGTTTGCTCAATTAGCTTCATGGCACAGGCCCCTGGAGGGGCAGAGATGAGCTCCAACTCGAAATAAACACACCTGAACTAGATAATTAATGTTGAAGATTACTGTTAAGTTACAGGCAGGTGAGTTTTTGATTGGGATTGGAGCTAAACTCTGCATGACGGTGGTCCAGAGCTGAAGAGCCCTACCTTAGAATAACCCCAATGCACAAGTGAACTGTTTTTATAGCTACCCAGGAAAGTGAGTATTCATATTTTAAAAGTAACTGCTACCGTACGACAGGCTCTTTCCATTGCTGTAACCTTGAAAACTGTAATCATTCTCTTAATGCTTTTGCCTGCTTGCAACATTTCATTTCTTCACGTATCCTACGCCACAGACCCGGTCCCTCGAGACAGACCTGATCTGACATTTCTTCTCTCAAGCTGCACAGATGTTCCAGGCAGTGGATCAGCATCTTATGAAACAGGAATATGAAATATACTGCATGGCCGTCCGCCTGCTGTGAAGGAAAGTGAGGCTGAGTGGATTGATGGGACGCTCGTCTCAGCAGTGGGTGATATAAGACGGGATGCGGACGACTTTCTGTTTTTAAGTCCTTCGGAGCGGCAGCTCTTGCTCTCTGCTCATCTGCTCTTGGAAAATAGATTTTATTCCTGCTGTGAAGAGACAAGACCGGAATGTATTCCTGTCATCTAGGGGAAATTATTAGTTCAGCCTTATGAGTCACAAGAAGAACAAAAAACATTTTAAAGCAACTTAGTACTTTTTCCCCTTTTTTCCTGATTCCATTCAACCTGTACTGTCCTGTCCAGTAAAAGCAGGAAAAAACATTTGTTTTTCACTGATGACAGTTTGGCAAAACAAAGACTCATAAAAATCAGAAAGAATCGTCAGAAAACTATTTTACATAAGAGCCTTCTGAATTCTGCATCAGTGCTTCTCTCAGATTGCAACAGAAAACTGGCAGCGAGTGAGAATCGGGCCTAAAATCATGTAGTCTATACCCTGCATTATTGTCATGATCTTTCCTATAAATGTAAGGGACTCTTTTAAGATTCCATTGCAGTTACTGTCCCTATAAAATATATTTTCTTATGTACTTTCTTGTGTACACTGATGTGTTTCTCTGTTTGATGCCCACACACATCTTTTAAAGTTTAACCTCGAATCGCTTATGACTGTTTACGAAATGGAAATATGCTTGGACTTCATAATGTTTACAGAATAAAGAATTTAAAGGGATAGTTCACCTAAAAATGAAAATTCTGTTATATCATTTACTCACGCTCATGTCGTTCCAAACCTGTATGAACGTCTTTCTTCTGTTGAACACAAAATATATTTTGAAGAATGTGGTCAGCCAAAGAATTGACAGTAGCCACTGATTTCTGTAGTTTTTCTGCATATTATGGAAATCAAAGGCTATGCCAACTCTTATATGTGACCCTGGACCACAAAACCAGTCACAAAGATCAATTTTTATACATCATTTTTATTGTCCGAGATACAACTATTTGAAAATCTGGAATCTGAGAGTGCAAAAAAATCTAAATATTGAGAAAATCGCATTCAAAGTTGTCCAAATGAAGTCCTTAATGCATTTTACTAATCAAAAATTACGTTTTTATATATTTACAGTAGCAAATTTACAAAATACCTTCATACCTTTTTGGCATAAAATAAAAATCAATCATTTTGACCCATGCAATGTATTTTTGGCTATTGTTACAAATATACCCCAGCGACTTAAATCTGGTTTTGTGGTCCAGGGTCACATATAAGATATTTCAACCACTAGATGTCACAAGGGAGCAGGGTTATTATAGTTAACTATTAAAATAAAATAAAATAAAATAATAATATGGTCACAGTTACCAGTTTCAAAGGGAGGGACTCCCATACAGTAACTATGTGGCTGCTGAAAAACTTCACAAAAAGGCTCAGATTACAACACACACACACACACACACACACACACGGGGGTCCTGACTTCACTCTCAGCTCTGCTAAATAACTAATCATCTCTCCTTAAAGGAATAGTTCACCCAAGAATGAAAATTCCCCCATTATTTACATTACTAAACCTGTATACATTTTTTCTTCAGTGAAACACAAAAGGAGATGTCCAAACTGCTCTTTCCCACACAACAAAAGCATAGTGACCAAAGGCTATCAAGCTCTAAATACAACCATAAAAGTAGTCCAGAAAACTTTGTGCTTGCGATATGTGAACAACAAAATGAAATGTATCTCATTGCGCGATGAAAATCCTGCCCTCTGGTGTAGCTCTCAAATTTGCTTCTATTGTATTAAAAGAGCAGTGTGAACAACATCCTTCAGAACCTTCCCTTTAGTGTTCCACAGAAGAAAGAAAAGGTTAGCGATTTGGAACGGCACAAGTGTTTTTGTAATTCATGAGTGATTTATTTTTCTTTCTTTTTCATTCTGAATGATCTGCTTTAGAACCCACATTAATTGTACCATATTTTCTGTTTCATATAATGCTGGAGTGAAATAGACCTGCTACCATACGAGGTAGAAGGTGGTGAAACAGAACTTGGAAGGAGGACGGTTCGATGACGTGCAGCTAATGTGGAGGTCTGGCCCACCCAATGCACTTACTCTCCTGGATACCACCTTGACTTTGCATTTCTCCACATGACATAATGGTCTCAGTGAGGTCAGAATAGGCCGTGAAAACACCGTGATGTTGACACAAGGTCTCTCTGTTACCCACAGAAAAAGTGAAAGATGGGCAAAAAGGATTGAGGGTGAGAAATTAACAGCATTTAAAAGCTGTGAAACCAGGGAAAATATGAAAAGACTTTTGATTTAGTGTTGTCCAGGGGTCTTTGGGTTTTTTTCTTTATTTCTTTATTTTTTTATCTGAACCAAAAAATGGCAAATGTAATTTCCCTGACATTATTTATTGTGTTTTGTGGTAGAAATTACTTTTTCAACATTTTTAGAACTAAAATAGCAGTCTCTTTTCCCTTGTTAAAGCTAATTTCATAGCTAGCATGACCTAAATACTGTACACACACTTAAAAAATATTTTGACACATAATAATATATTCCAATTGGAAATAATGCACAGTAAAAAATTTAAAAAAAGCTGTGAAATTTTGCTACCTTTTCTCTACTTTGCACTTGACACTGTTTGTCTCCATGGTTTCCAAGAACTTGCTAAACTAAACACTGACTTAAAAAAAAAGAAAAAAAAAATATATATATATATTTTTTTTTTTGGTTGTGTAGATTTTTGGTCATGGTAGGTATTACATCACAGCTGAGACAGTCGATTTTTATTACAGTTAATAATTCATTTAGAATAATTGAAACTAAAAATACAGTTTTAGCTGGGACAAAACGTTTACTGTTGAAGAAACACCCAGTTATGCCTTAATGTCTTATATTCACCTTCCACCATGTCATGGTTTTACATTAACTAAGGTAATGTGCTCATGTATGTCTACAGTAGCTCAGAAGTAGCTCTGCTTGAAGGGTCATGAATTGAGAAATCTAAATTTCCTTGATCTCTTGACAAGAGGTCATTGTGCTATAAAAACATTAAGATGCAAGACTGCCTGAAGAATTCTATCATGTGGTTGTTTAATTTCATTAAAGTGCCTGATCATGTCAGTATAGGGCATAATTGCTTATATCACTACTGGACACAAGCTTTGCAAACACACTTTTAGAGAAAGGAAAAGGACATAATGCAACAACACTTAAGTAGCCCTGTTAATTCTGAAGCCTGATCTGCGATAAATGACTGATATGCAAAGACTCATGAAGACTCATTATATCTATGCATCGGCAAAATCAAGCCATTGACTGAACAGTCATGTTCACATTGTTTCTTTTAGAAGCATAAAAAATAACTGATATTTAAATTGAGATTATATACAAAAGAATGCTCACTTTATAATCGCTGGAGATGTCGATCACTAGTCCTGCTCTCTTCCATTAAAATCGTTGAAACTGTCTACACTCCATATAAATCTCATATTTACATCGTTTATGCACTTTGTTGTTTATAATGAGAGAAATAATGAGCGCTTGTGAGCACATACTGAACAAAAATTTGAAGAAAAAAACATTTAATATTTGATGGAGTAGATATACAGTAAAAATCCAGACTTTTCCACAATTAGTTAATCCCAGTAATCATAAACAAAATGGTATTTCAACAGATCCATGTGTATATCACTTATTTCATATGCAAAGATGTGCAAATGAAGTCTTAAAGGAGACATCCCCCTTTTAAATGAGTGTTGAAAACAGACAAAAACAAGGTAGAAAATCGCCACTTTTTCTAGTGCTGTCAAACGATTAATCGCGATTAATCGCATCCAAAATAAAAGATTTTGTTTACATAATATATGAGTGTGTACTGTGTATATGTATTATGCATATATAAATACACACACATGCATGTATATATTTAAGAAAAATATGTTGTTTATAGATTAAATATATTTATATATAATATGAATATAAATTGTAAATATTTTCTAAATATATGCTATATGTGTGTGTATTTGTATATACATAATAAATATACACAGTACACACACATATATATTATGTAAACAAAAACTTTTATTTTGGATGCGATTAATCGCGATTAATCGTTTGACAGCACTACTATAAACACACTATTTTATTTATCACATTATAAGTGGTCATCATGGAACATTATTAAAAATAATAATAATAATCACCCCTTTAATGGCACCGTATGTATATCTAAATGACCCAATTGTAAAGAAGTTTTAGAAAAACTTTGTCACCATGAACCGGTAGTCATGTTGAGTTAGGAGGAAAAAGTGTGAAGGTTCGCTGAGTTCATACTCACCTGGGGGCAATATTAATCATATTCCATTCTCATGGCTGGAATAATAGAGCTGACACCGTGCCCATATACTGTAACCCATGACTAAACAACACCTCACCCTGTTCAAGCTCTGTTAGCTGGACTCTGAAGCAGAACCTCTAACATTTTTGTCTGTTTCATATTTCTCCTCCAGCGGAGATGTTGTGAACCGGACTGCAGCTGACGTCGTTCGTGTCATTTCAGTGCTGACTCTGACTCTGCCTGTGAGGATTACAACAGCTGGAAAAAACGCCTTGACTCACACCTCTGCTGTCTCTTTTCCAGAAATAAAAAGTCAAAACAGTCTTTATCATGCACAGTACTTTACTTTGACAGAAACACCACCCAACCCTACGAATAGGTGTCTGCATGTAAAAAGAGTGTTTATTATGACCAAAAAAAAATAAATGCGTATGAACATGGAGTAATGGTGATTGTGCAGATAAAGAAATGCAGTTTTCAAACAGCCAAGTGAAAAATATAGATACTAAAATGTATTTGAAATACATTTATTTCATGCTAAGTATACTACAAATACATTTACATATTTATGTGCTTAATAAAAATACTCTGCAATTGTACTTGTGGTATACTGGTATACTTAAAGTGTGCTAAATTGGAACAACTCATTAATGCACTTTAATTGTGCAGAAGTGGTGCTGAAGTCCAACTAAAGATATATACTGACTGTGCTAAAGTGGAAGTATACTTCAGGTGCACTTTAAATATCTTGCATTACAATGGTGACATTAAAACACATTTTAGGCCTAATATTAAGACATGTGCATGGTGCACAAGTAGTACTCTTAATATATTATTTTTATATCAGTAAGTTTCAAGCAATATGTCAGTAAATACGTTAATAGATTTGAACTATAGTTAGTATGAAATAAATGTATTTTAAACACATTACTTTTTTACTTTGTCTTTTTTATGTTCTGCATGGAAACCTGTATATCTTCAAGATCAATAATCAGTCTTTACTAAATATCAATTATTCCAAGTTTGAAAATGCAGAGCAGATTATTTTTGTGTAAACCATTCCTTTAATGAATATCTAATCCAAAAGTTAATTTTCTCATTCAACACAGGCAAGTCACTTATTACAACACTGAGGCATTCAGAATAACTTCCAGAAACCACTAGTTTCTGAATTAAGGGCACTAAATGTCCGTCATACCAGGAAGCTGATTTGTCAGGAAGAGATATTTCACAATACATATCTCAAGGCAACACAGTTTTCTTCATTACAAACATGATTCTTCAGTTTACTAATTAATTCAGGAATCTGTCGGTAACTTTGTGAAGCATTTGGGACTAATATGCAAATCTCGTTATAACACATTTGTGTGTTAGAAGGTTTGTTTTCCACTAGAGGGCACAGGTTGGTCAGATGTTAACTGGAACATGAAAGCTTTAGACGGAGAACATTCACACTTGAGATGTGGAAAAATGACATGTGATACTCACGGACAGGTACTCACTGTGTCAAAATATTTGCTTCGTTTAAAAATACTCTGCTGAGCAACATCGAGTTTGCTGCAGCTCATTGGCACTAGATGGAGACACATGAAACAGAAATGTGTTTGAACACAGTCCTATACATGCAACATATCAGATACATTTGTTAAAAAAAGAACGCATGAGAAAATGAGTGAATAAATTAATGAAAATATTATAGGCTACATCCAAAACACGAGTTGATCAAATGGTTGAAACGACTTATATGTGAAGATGACATCATGAAAGTATTTCAATATAATGACTGTGGAGATAAAACTGGAAGCAGGTCAGTACAGCCAGTCTCTATGACCTTTGAAGAGATGGAGGAAAATCTGTCATCTCTTTATTTGACCATTATGTTCAAGAAATATGCAACATCAATAGTTATTTAAAAGTCGGAAAGATTAGATCTGCAAGTTAGTCATTAGATTTTAAGACTTTATGATGAAGGAGAACGTGAGATTCATTAATGCATTAATCAGCATTTCCTCATTACTCGATGTGAGCGTCTCCTTTAGATCCAGATACAAACCTCATCTGAGCAGGTGTGTATCAATACACTTCCACTCGGAAACACAACACGTGCTTTGATGGAATTTACTCTGAAATATTGCATATAAAAAGAAAGTTTCCCATTTTTGGGGGAAACAGCATTATAACTTATTTTTGTGTTATTATAACATATGATTATTTGTATTTATATATGTCATCAATAGGCCTAGTTAATTTTGATCAATTTCATGATCTTATGCAAGCCTTTCAGTTAAAGTTTTTATAAGATGGACAGAGCAATATTGTCCGCGTTTAAAAGTTTTAATTGGTTTTGATATATCTGAAAGGCTGCAAATTTATTTGTAAGCAAATTATGGGTTAATATCTTGACATTTATTTATTTATTTTTATTATTTTGTAGAAAATGTAGCATTTAAACATTTATTTAAAAAAAAAGAGGTTCCATTTTTTAAACAGGCTAACAAACAAGCTTGATCATTTGAACAAAGCGAAGCAAGCAATAGCGCAAGAAAAACTAACACAGGGCAAGCAAGCAATTCACACGTTTTCATTTTTGCATATGAGGGGCTTTAAACCGGGGGGTGAAATCCGGACAGGTTGTTATAGCTACCCAATCCACAGGGGTCCCCCCACCCACCCTTAGACAACCTTATATATATAACACACAAAGCCTTGCATGTCCCAATAACTATTAAAACAGTGCGTGTCTCGCGCGTTTGCGGTTCAGGCTGACTGAGTGACTCTATCATCAGAATTTGGCCCGTGGCAAAAGCCTCTGATTGGGTCCAAAGGCAGAGCTGTTCTCCGCTTTAATATGTGCCTCATGAGCGCGCGCAGGAGAACGCTGTAGGATTATCGGAGAGAAATAGCGCTCACCATCACCTCGCGTTTTCTCATTGACACACGGGCGAGTGTGTGTGCATGTGTGCGTGTGTGTGTGTGTGTGTGTGTGCGTGTGTGCGTGTGTGTATGTGTGTGTGCGTGTCTGTTTAAGCCTAACTTTTTAAAGGATGATATATCTTGGATATTTCCTGTTTCTTTTTTGTGGGCTCACGCGTGTCATGGCAAGTTACCCGATATGGTGGTAAGTTTTATGACTTTTTTAACCTTTCCTTGAGAAAAACAATGAGTTTGGTAGTCTAGAAAGCGTAAATGACAAGCTTTTCAACTTGACAATGATTTGGGGGATTGAAAATATCTATGAGGTCAGTTGTAACTTATACCGGTATTGATATGATGATCGGTGACTCTATCTATCTATCTATCTATCTATCTATCTATCTATCTATCTATCTATCTATCTATCTATCTATCTATCTATCGTGCACCTGTTGTAGTCGTTTGAAGTTCATCATTTTTTTATCAACAAAGACTTATAATATGTAAATCATTTAATCATTAAAATTGTTAGTATAATTAGTTATTTTCATCTACCTAAAAGTTTAACAATTGCAAAAAAATCTCTCAGTGATTCCGATCTTGCCATTTTGTCACTGATATATATTTTCTGACAGACCGAGCTGTCTTTAAATAAAAGCCATGCGAGGAAATGAAATGCTATTTTTGTAACGTGTTATTTGTAATATTAATGTAGCACTTCAGTTTGTTAAATCTGCTCAGTTTCGTTAATCGGAGATCAACTTCGGAAATCATTTAAATAAGGCTTACAGCATATTCATCATTTCAGTTTTTGTATTTTTTATCAACATTATTGTATGCTTTTAAAAACGTAGTTGTGCTCATTGTATTACGAACAGGCCTAAAACACTTCTAATAATGATCAAGTAAAATAGGAAATTGTATCTGATGAGGTTGGAAAATGATTTTAAGCACATCTAACTGACTGTTAAAAGTATGCAGAATTACATTATCATTTGAGACCAGGTTTGATCAAATTCACTGGAACTTTCAATGCATTTAATTACAAATATTCTCTTAAATAACTTGTAGAAAAAAGTACAGTTCATACCTGACACATAGCAAACGTTCAAGGTGTTCTCTAGGGCTCCACCGATTTCACTCACACACCTAAAAGATCCTTGTTTCTGGGAGGCAAGACAATAAAGCAGAGTTTTCTCAGTGGTTGTAAAAGCTGTAATTGAGTAGGTCATTAGTCACAGTCCAGGCCACTCTTTTTTGTTAATTGTTGTCTGTCTGACCCTCTTGAGATTTTAAAAGCTGTGCTTTCCTTCTCATTCACAATGCCAGTTCACAGAACAGCATCCAGAAACTTCTGTTGCTTATTACGGGCAGCCAACCCTTGTGGAAAAAAATGGATTGAATGTGCACTTATGTACTTCAAATCTTACAATTATGTTTACTTTTTTTAATTATCTGTACTTGCAGATAACATTAATGAAATAAAAGCCCACTCTTAAAGAAAATACACTTTCTTGACTATGTTTCGTAACACATTTAAGTACACTTTTAAAAAGTGCAATGAAAAATCAAGTGAAAAGGTTTAAAGGACATTTTAACTTTTAATAATGTTTTGAAGAACAACGCTTATTTTTAAGTGCTGACTAACATACTAAAGCACATGTAAAATATTTGGTTATTATTTGAACTGTAGTGCAGTTATTTGGTCAATTTAAAATTAATATATTTGTACTAAATTACAGCTTTATCATAATGAGTGTGTAATTACAAATACATTTAAATACAAGTTTCAACAGAAATGACATTAAAGTATATTTCAGTTCACCATAAATGCTCATTAGTACTTTCAGCAAAGACAATAAAAGTAATTATGAAATTACTTAATTAGGTCAAAACACTCTTAAATTCAACTAATTGCATTTAATATAAATTTAACCTTTAATACTTGTATCATTTAATTGTAGGTTCAAGGTTTCTGAAAACAATGCATTGTGTTCACAATTAAAAATGTTCCTTTAAAGTATATTATTTTCATAATAAGCAATTTTGAAATGTAATGCTAAAGTGTAATTCTGTTTCACAAGGGAGCTCAGGGATGTGCACGTTCTGTCATGGTATAAAACTGTCTAATAATCAATACATAAAGCTACAAAAACACTGAGGTATACAGTTAAACATCAATACAGCTGTCAAGCTGTACAGAATGTGTTTTTTTGTTTGTTTCAGCTCCAGCCTCAAGTTCAGCTTCATGGTAAAATGTGAGAAGTTAGAAGTATCAGAAAGTGTCAAGTTTGACCTAAATCAGTTTATATTGTTTGTTTGTTTCTTTAATAGAAATTTACTGCCTCGTTTTGTTTGAAAAGACCCAAATGTGCCGAAAAGTTTCTTCCATTCAGTTTTTAGGCAGACAGATTGTTCTTTATTTTTACCAAGAAACAAGCCACAGCGTTTCAGTTTCCCCTAAAATATATGTGAAAACTTCAGTAGGCAATTTAACTCAGCAGGGTGGCCAGCGGTTCTCCAGCTGAGAGTGTTGTGTGATATGATAACCTGCGGTGATTTAACACAGGACTGCTAATGTTCATGCAGAGGACACCTGGACAGCGCAGGTGTATCTACACACACATCCTGCTGGATAACAGCGAACCTAATGCTGCGTTTTGCTTTGTATCATTGTGAAGGAGGTTTGTGAAGTGGGCCAGGTATAGAGACCAGGTTCATGGCTTCCTGCATCTCCTCATGACATAGTGTAGCCTGACTGCACCTCCACCCCGCGCTCCACCTTAAAAGATAAATACCTGGAGGTGAAAGCTTGCCACACATTCCTTCTCCCAAACACTTCTCTCTTGATGTCAAAGTCGGCTCTGTGGCCCCGGGGCCTACAAGTAAAGTGGTAATTCAGAGGTGCACTTGCTTGGGCTTGCTGAAATATGCATTAAAACCTAGACTGGATACACTTCAGATGAAAAGTGAGCAAATATATCTAAGACTGCAGAGCAAAGGGAATGTTCATTTCTGTCCTTTTGTCTTTTAATAACCTGGCTTTAGGAGATTTTGGGGAGGTAAAGACGGGAGGGTGGATGTCAGTTGGTCATCCTTTCGTTTGGGATATCGCTAAAATATGAACGTTTGGCACCAGCTTGGTTCAAAGAATTGAGAGTTGCACACACTTGATGCAAATTAGGACAACCTTATGAATGCTTGTGTTCTCCCGATAACTGTTTGAAGGTATACCAGCTTATCCAATCTCAGTTCAGTCATACACAATCAATGAATTCATTTTGTGCTTTAGAGGGCTGAGTTGTCTGCTCTTATTAAATGATGGTGATCTCAATATCATGAGCTACAACAGATGACGGGGCAGACACACGCCCAAGACAGCTGAGCATGAGGACATGTCACTGGAACACCTGTTCACCTCACTCAGTGGCGGTGACGTCTCAAATTCATCAGCTTCTGGCAAAGTACAATACCAAAGTATGAGGTGGTGATTCTAGCCGTCAGCAGAGCCTATTAATTATCACTTTAGTCTTGACTGCAGTATACCTGAGGGCTGTCCACGCTTGACGGCATCTTTACCCACAAACCATTTGCCAGCTAAAAAGAAAAAAGTGAAACAGTAGAAACAATAGTTCTAGCTGTAAATCTAATGGGTGAGCCACAGTTGATGCTGTCATTAAATTGGCAATGCATGCACACCTGTGACCGCATAAATTAATTCTATGTTAATGCATGCAAATCTGCATTACTTGCAGTCACATTTCCATGGCTTAATCAAGGCTTGCCTGTATGAAATTATTGTAACGCAGCCTCTATTTGGGTGAATATAATGAAACCTCTCAATGCCATTAAAAAATAATAAAGCAATTAAAGAAATTATGAATCTCATTTACAGCTCAATTGAATCTGTAAATCTCTTTCTGATTACGGGGAAAAGACAATGTGCTTATAATGATTTCTTGTACTTATTTAAACAAAACATCAATGCATTACATTGTAGTTATTTTTCTATTACAGTAATAAAGATGTAGAATCACTAGAGAATCACTATTGAGAACAATGGTAATTATAATGGTAATGGTAAAAAAAAAATCCTTTGAGTTTTGAGTTATATGCAACCTGGGCATAATTTTGTGCAACTTATCCTATTGTTCATTTGAGGATGCTGCTTGTGTTCAACATAAAAATTAGTTCAAATATAAAACTACTGGGCTGTTTTAGTGCCTACCACACAACTAAATATTAATTGCATTTAATTGTACTGTAATTGAGATAATGGAACAGATGAAGTAATACTGAGTGAATTTGACCATTTTGTCTTATTCCTCACCTCATATTAACAGAAAGGAAGCTTACACTGGAGCTAAAGACAGCTTGTTCTCCATTACTACATCCTCACAGATGAGATATGCAAATAACTACATAAAGTTCAAAGATTAGCCAGATTATTATATATAATCAATGTGAGGTCTGTTATCAAAAACATGCTGAGAAATGTAACACTGAATGTATAACATTCTATAAGTTATCAAAACTAAATTAGCTAAATTAAACTCAGTACAGAGGGGGGAAATTGAATCCCCATGCATAATTAAATAAATAAAATACTAATGCAAAAATTAATTTAATCCATTTCCATTTTTCCAAACTAAGGTAAAATTGGCACCCATTTTTTTGTACAAATGCACTGTGTTTGCATTTATTTGTGCATTAAATTACAGACAAATTTGAAATGTGTGCCTCATATTGTGATCTCAGAAGTCTATTTAGCCCAAGGACTTGTTATATGCATAGTTTTGACACTGCCTTAATCATCTCCACATTTAATCAATGTTCATATACTGAAGCTCCCTCGGCATCCATGCTTTTGCAGCACTTTTTTGACTTGCGCTCGGCATTGAGGTGAAGTTGGTTTGCGCAACTAAAAAGTCTCCAGTGTGCTGTGGTCATAAAGAGGCGGTGCTAGGTCTAAATAAACTCAATTCTTGTCAAGAAAAAAAGTGACATAAATGGCAACTGACCGATATTTCTTGGCCATGGCTCCCCCCCACCCCCCACCCCGGCCAGTTCTGCCCTTGGGTTGTGTATTTGTATGCATGTAAAAGAAATGCATGCATCTGCGTGAGACAGACGGGGCGGGGGTGGGGGGGGAGGGGCGTAAACGTCCCGTGCCATTGATTTGAGAGGCTACTTGGGACTGACAAAGGCTAAGAAAAGGTCAAACTGTAATAGGAATTACTTGGTGAACAAATCCTCATAGTTTCGCTACACCCTGCTAGATGAGGTTTGGATCTTCTCTCAGGCCAGTTTCATTCAAGTTCCCTCTTGTTCTGGGCTCCTTTAGACTTTAAAGTGAAATTCAGATTAAGCTCCTTACTGAGAAAGATGTAAAAAGGCCTGACTCATAGTAAAATAATGCCAGGGATCAACTTATGCAAAGCATAACCTATTGAAGTCAGTTTAGACAAGAGCAGTCATAGTACTGACATCAAAGAGTATGCCGTGCAGGAGAAAGACAAGAGCTGTTAGCTACCCAGCACTGACTAATATGTGTACTTCTTTCTTTCACAGTTCTCGAGCAGAATTCAGTTTGAGTACGTTCTGTGCTCTTTTAAAATATCCAAATGATGTACTACAATCACGCACAATGAAATTCATGGCTTATGCCAACATGGCTGATCTAAGTCATCATTCACTTCCTTTACAACCCGAGATCCATAACTTCCCCCTCAGAACAATGGAGGAGAGGAAGTGTTGTGGAATGCAGCAGGTATAGGAACCGGTTGGTGGCGCATCAGCTGATGAGGGAGTGTCGTAGTCTTTGTCATTGAGAGAGCCCTTCAGGTCTAATCACTGCAGGTCAGGGGTCACCGAGGGGCCCTCTTGTTGTGGTTAGTAATCAGCTCATAACACAGGTCAACACACACAGCTAATTGAGACTGCTCACACCTTTACAGACATGTCTTGTTCATTTTAACTGTAAATATTCAATAAATATGTTAATATTTAATATCCAAAATTAGAGCTGACAACAATTAGGTTACTGTGTTAAATGATATAATATAATATAATATAATATCATATTATTGTCATTTTAAGTTTTTTTGTTTTTACGTCTCATAAGGATGAGTGCACTTTCACATAAGCACTAATCAAGAGAATGTTTTCAATTCGCAATCAATCAGTCAATTCATAATCAATTCTCATGGTTGCAGATTTATTCACAGCAAACAGTGCAAACAACCTAGTGAAATAAAACATATTGTCTGTATTAGACTTTCATTTGAGCGGAACATCTCAGATCCTTAAAATCCAACTTTCAAGTTTGCTGGTCTTTTCATTCATCTGTGCATTTTCAGTAATTTAGAGAAAGCGCGTGCGCATAGTTGCCAGGTTGGTCAGATTAAGTAAACCACTGGCAGAAAATGCATTGATTAAAGAAAAAAGCTCTGACTGGAGAGCACACTGAGTCCGAAACTTTCGTCCGAAATATCTGCAGGTTAAAAAATAAATACGACCTCATGTTGTGTCAATAACTTTTACACACTGCCTCCGAAACTTCCATCTGTCATAAAAATTCAGATCAGGTTCGATGTTCTGCGTTTTCGCATCCGTGGCAAGCATTTTGATAGGAAAGGACGACGAATACGAAAAAAAAAAAACGAAAAAACGCGTACGAAAATTTCGGACTCGGTGTGCAAGGACCTTAACTCTTGACATCTAGCAACCGCAACCATGACAGCATGTGAAAGCTTGTTACCAATGCAAGATAACACAAATGCCAAATTAAAAAATGCTAAATAACCAGCAGGCAAATATCGCAGATTATGTTTCATAAATCGAGAAAAGCAGAAATCGCAATCACGATTAAAATAGACTCATCGTGCAGCCCTACCAAAAATGTTTAACATAAATTCAATAAAATAGCCTATAACAAATTATAAGTATTGTATTTATCATTTGTGGGGATGTGCAAAGCCAATATCTGTCTCTGTATCTGTTTTAAAGACAATATTATTTGTAACGGTATGGGGCTGGTGGGTGGGTGAGGGCTTAAAACGTTTGTCCAAACTATATGAAAATCCTATGCACCTTATTTTTCAATGCTGAAGTAAGCCATTTTCTGTGTCTGTGACTTCCAGTTCATTAGCCGCTGCAGGGAAATAACCAGAAGAATAACAAAGTGCAATAAACGGTAAAGCTGTTTGCACTACAAACCAGTGTTCACAATAAATGTAATACATTAAAATAAGACACACTCCAGCAGCAAAACGAGTTGTTTTTTACTGCAAAAATAGCTGCAAGCCAATGACACCGGAAGCCAGACCCATAAAATTTAACATATAGCAGTTATCCTTTGTGTGATTTGTGTGAACAGTTGCTTAAGGTTGCTGTGTAAACTACAAGTGCTTGGTGCTTTGCTCATTTTCATTCATAGAGTTTACACATTCACTTCACACACTCACTATCGAGTTTTGTTTTTATATACAATTGTGTGGTTTCTGAAATCATCAGAGGTGTTATAATGAGATGTGTCTCGAGTTGTTTGCATATCAGATGCAGTACTTGAAGTTTTGTTTTAATTTGTCATATTTAAGATAGAGGTTTGTGCGTTATATTTGAATTTGATGACAACCAAGTAGAAAAACAGTAGCAAAACCCCTATAGTACTGACTGACAAACTTTCCACAACATTGCAATGGAAACTCTGAATTGTAAGTGAAAAGCATGTCAGCACATGAGTCGCATCTGAGCCGTGTGTCATCAAAGAATGGTCGAGTTCAAACTAACATAAGTCAAGCATCCTCTGATGCTCAGCCAGACCAGTGCACACTGTCTCATTACAGCAAGCCACAGACCTATTTCACTTTAGGACAGTTTAAGGATGTCGGTGGCCCTTAATGACAAGGTACCTGTCCCACACTGTGAATCCTTGATCAGTATACTGCTCCTGTCTCAGCTGGGGCTTTCATGTTTGTTTACCACTTAGCAACGTGTTATGGCTTTATCTGAACCCCTCCCACAAAGCCAAAGATCTTCAATGCCTATGACGGGTTCAAACACAAGTTCCTACTGCGAAATTGTCAAACTGTTGCGGTGCATATACAAAGCCAAGTGTCAGATTGATCTCCTCATTTTAGGACCTGGAGTCCATCCACACATGTTACACTTTGATCTTGTAATTGTTCAAATTACACTGTTTTGACTTTTTCAGCTACCTTGCAAATGCTACACCCGTGATAATGCTGTAAATAGGAGTAGTTAGTAAAGGAGGGTCTGTGCTTTGAGCTAAATTGAGCTTATTTTGGATCCTGGCTGAAAATACAAGCATCAAATGTTCGGGTTTGGATCTAGCCTCAATAGTCCTCTTAACTAGCTAAACCAATGACAATATCTTGGTAAACATAACCAGCGGGCAAATATCACAGACAATTATGCTTAATAAGCAGAAACCGTGATCACGACTGAAATATTACTCATCGTGCAGCATCTGAACTCAACCAACTCTGAGCTGAACAATGGCACTGTTGTCTTGAGAGCTGCTTTACAGCAGAAACTGAACTGTTTCCATGCTGTTTTCTTGTTTATTTCTGTTTATATAATTTGTATTGTATAAAAGCACTACTGAAATAAAGTTGACTTGACTTAAAGCATCTCTGCCATTGCTAATGAACAGGTCCATCAGCTAGACCAGCAGCAAACCACCATGAGCAGGCGTGGACTAGCATGAATCCTGCTCTAGTCTTTTCATTAGAGATGTGTTGCATTCACTTATTCATTCGGCACTGCATCTATGGGTTTTTTGTTAAATCTGGTGCATTGACCAGTTTGTCACTAATCAAGAAAACATTCATATTTTAGGTAGTAATGAAGTTCAGCACATGACAGATGCAAGAAAAAGCAGTTTCAATTAATTTTTCAGTATGCGTACTTAAAGTGGACTTACCCCCAAAAAAGCATTAAGAGATAAAAGGCAGCTACATGGATTTAATAATCTACTGCCTCAATGATCTCCTAATTTGCTGCTTATTAATAATTAGTAAGGTACGCTACCACACAAAAGTTTTTGAACAGTAATATTTTTTATGTTTTTTTAAAGAAGTCTCCTCTTCTCACCAAGCCTGCATTTATTTGATCCAAAGTACAGCAAAAACAGTAAAATGTTTAGTAGAATTTTTTGCATCATTACTCCAGTCACATGATCCTTCAGAAGTCATTCTGATTTGCTGCTCAAAAATATTTATTATTATTATTATGATTATTATTATGTTGAAAATGGCTGAGTAGAATTTTTCCAGGTATCTTTGATGAATAGAAAACCCGGAAGAACAGCATTTATCTGAAATAGAAATATTATGTAACATTACTCTATATATTTCATAATATTACTGCTTTTGCTGTATTTTGGATGAAATAAATACAGGCTTGGTGAGCAGAAGAGAATTCTTTAAAAACGTTAAAAAAACATTTGACTGGTAGTGTAGTTCTTAATTTTAGGTACAGGGTCATATTAAGGATTCTAAAATATGGTCATGCAGAATAAGGCATTAATATGTTCTTTATAAGTACTAATAAACAGCCAATATACTGTAGTAATAAGCATGCTAGTTAAGAGTGAGAATTGCTCATTCAAATAAAGTGTTACTGTAATTACTATAGTAAGCGCATATTATGCACATGCAGAAAAGGACTGCAAAATGAAGTGCTGCCAAAAACTGCTCACCTCCATGTCTTCCTCGGCAGGTCTCTGGCGGTGGGACACCAGTACACTTCATTGGGTACTCAGCCCATCCTGTGCAGCTCAATCCCTGGTCTGGTACCCAAACAGCTCCGCTTCTGCCGCAACTATGTGGAAATCATGCCTAGCGTGGCAGAGGGGGTGAAAATCGGCATCCAAGAGTGTCAGCATCAGTTCCGTGGCCGCAGATGGAATTGCACAACTATTAATGACAACCTGGCCATCTTTGGACCGGTGCTGGATAAAGGTAGGCCTAGAGAAGCAATGGGAAATAATCGAGTCATTGTATAATTAAGGGTACATTTCATGTCCAGTATAATCTCACACGTATATTTTGTGCACCCTGTTTTTCATTTCGCTTGAAATTGTCTCTGTCCCCTAAAGTTCAGAATAATGAATAAGAAATTTAGTCAAGATTCTATATTAAATTTATTTCTAAATACCTTAAAAATAGATTGCGTATAAATTAAATTTTGGTAACATTTTACTTAAAGCATTTATGTATAATGCATTTTACAATCTCATGAATAATTGTAACCATGCACAGTTAATAGATTATAACACTCATCAATTCATTGTTTCACTATGCATTTTAAATTTGGTTATAATAAATTTGGACAAGATATAATGTATTTCAATGCACATTCTGAATAATTATTAATGCATTATACCCTTTATTAACCCTTCATAATGCATTATACATAAAGGCTTTAAGTAAAGTGTCATTTTCTTCAAATAAGAAAATATTTTACTCATGTCCACCAAAAATCTGTTAACTATGTTACTAACCAAACCCCCTCTGAAAATGTGACCAGCATCATGTGATGCCATTTTCTTCTGCGCCAGACATTTTAAACACATTATGGAAAATGTAAACATTTTTTTTCTATATTTGATCTCCAATTACCTATTGTCAAGGAGTATATTAATTGCCTATTAACTATGTTGCCTACATTAGTATGGTCTGCAATATTTTTATGATTATAAAGGAAATAAATATTATAATTTGAGGTTATCAAGAAAATAACATTTGGTTGGCCAGAAAAGCCTGCCATTGAGTCATTATGAGTCAAAATGGTGAAATTTTGAACTATGTTACCTGTAAACACATACAGTTTGTCCATAACATAGTTGACAAACTCAGCAGCAGGAAAACATCTTCTTTTTTTGTGTGTAATATCAAAATGGTGTATAATGATTAAGCTTGGCAACTAGCAGATAAAATATATCAACCGAAAGCAATAGAAGTTTCATTGTGAAAGCTTGTTTTTCCTGATGTGAAATGTACCCTAAATTCTAGAATGATTGAATATTTAGCCTGATTCTTAAAGAGGTAAATATCCATTACCTATGAATTTCAGTTTGTACATTAAGACAGGAGAACAGGAATGTGATATGCCTTTATCCACCCCATAATGAAAGCATATTTCACTCAGTGTATTCAGTGACTATGTAACATTATGACTTCTCAATTACATCAAAAGTCCCTGTTTGCACATAGCTCTGATTACTGAGATTACTCTGTTGTTCTGTGCACATTATTTATTTGCTGCTCTCTAATCCCACTCTCAATGGGCATTAGTCAGGTGCACTGGACTGTGACAGTTTGTACCGATCTAGTGATGCACGCGAGTAAAGTGGGTGGGATGTGTTTTGTTTGTTTCTGTCAAAGGGAATCCCCACATTTCTCACTGTGTTTGTCCCGACACAGTAAAGGTAATGCATCTCACAGCAGCAACATGCTGACGTTCCTAAAAGGCATTTGAGAAGTATCTCAGCGTGTGTGTAACACGCACACATTAACAGACATACTTCACCGTGCGCTCAAACGGATTACATTGCCAGCGTGTGTGTTTATCTAAGGTGAAGTTATGAATGTGTTGTTTTGGTCTTTAATCAATTGGGATTCTTGTCTAAGGCACAAGTCTGTGCATAACACAGCAAAGGTTAGAGTTATGTAGATTTAACAATATCAACTGTTGCTTAACTAGACTAAACTATATTGCTTCATTACTATATTTTGCTAAGGTAAGCAGCATTATTGCTATTTCCCATATTAAACAACTGTAACTTAACAAGATACTTATAAAATTTGAAATCAATGGCATTTGTTCATGTTTTTGGTCACATTTTAGTTTTGAGACAAATTATCGATATTAACTATTAACTATGACTTTTGCATCAAACTCTAAATAATTTACTGCTTAATAATAGTTAGTAAGGTAGTTGTTAAGTTTAGGTATGGCTGTAGGATTAAGGGATCTAAAATATGCTCATGCAGAATAAGTAATATGTGCTAATAAACAGCCAGTATACTAGTAATAAGCACTAGTTAATAGTGACAATTAATCCCTATACTAAATGTTACCACATATACGTAAATATCATGTGATTTGTTTAATTTATTTTACATAACTTCATCAAAAACACAGATGAATAGCCATATTTATGAAAATTAATATTACTGCAGTCACTAGATATTGCTGCGGTATGTCTGGTAGATGATTTAATAAGAATTTGGATTCATCTTGCTGCTTTTATGCGCTTCTCGTTACAAAAAAAGAAAAAAAGTTATATCAATTCAAAGCTGGACCAGTTTAGTCCTCTCACAGTGTCCAGGAGAAATGAGGGGTCAGGGTACGAGGAGCCAGAGCGCATCGAGGGGCCGCAGGTGGGATGAATACTGATAACCGGCTACGGCGGGAGGCGGTGTCAGCCGCACCAATTGCTTTTAATAAACTCTCAAGCAATTGTTACATTGATGGAGAGGGCTTGAGCCCAAGCAGGCCACTGATGATGGGAGGACTGCTCAGGTCTTCTCCATTGTAGTGTTAATAGCCTCTCCATATCCCCTGCAGTTCCCCCTCCTCCGGTCTAAATTGAAGGGGAGATTGGTCAGGGACAGGGGTGATGGGGGTTTGAACCAGGTCAGTCATCGGGGTCCAGGGGTGGCTTTAGTAAATCATTTTGATTGGATTAAAGCTTCTGAAGCTCTTAATAATGTGAGAGGTCAAAGCGGGTAGATTAAGTGCTTTGTTGGGGCGGTTTAAGGGCCGCTTCGAAGCTCAGAAGCTTTTCACAGAGCTTAGAGAAGAGCACCTCTCACTTTCACTCCTTTGTGACTAACACTGTCACTTTTGTGGCGCTAGCGCTATTGTGCGCTGGTGTTAATGTCTGTGGCGCAGACGGATGTGCGTCGGTTTCCTCTTCTGTTTTGTGCTGGGCTGAATGGAGCGCTGATCTTTAATAGGTCTTCAGCGGCTTGTTACCGACAATCACACAGCTGTCTGAGATCTGCCCTGGCACTATCAACAATGTCCCTGTGGGGCTATCAGAAGACGCATCCCGATCATCCTGACATTGGCTCAGCTAATGATGTAACTTAGGGTGGGACCTGTTTGCTTGTCTTCTAGAAACCTGTCTGAAAACAGACATTACTTTTCAAATTCTGGCCAGAAAACACGCCTTTAAAGGGCTTTACTTTGATACTTTCACTGACCATTTGGCAGCTTTCATTGGTTACTTCACAAACCTGTGCATGGAACATCAGTTTTGCCACCTAGTTTTCTCTCATAAATCTGTGTATGTGTTGCCTACATTGCATTGTTTTGCAAAGGTAAACCGCTTCGCCAGTCTCATCCTCATTTATCTATTTCACAGTGCTGCCTCGGGCTACGTCTGCATCAGCGCTCATTAATTTACATTAGCCAAAGTGTCAAAACACAGCCCACTGGAATCCGCGATGAAAGGAGAGTCAACGCAGGTGTTCTAGAAGAGTTTGCTGAACACACCTTCAGCAGATAACGTTGCCAGTCGCATGCGAGCTGTAATTGGACACCAGAATTAACTTGTTCTTACTGTCACTCAAAATCTCTGTTGTTACTAAAATCAGAGCGTTTAACTGAAAAGTCGCGACTTGAAAGACTTTGTGGCCTTTTACATACATTGTACTGTTTTTGTGATATTTGTTCAAAATAGCCTCTCCTAGCAATAAAATTACATCTGGGTGTGAATAAAAGGCTTTTCATTGGAATTCCTCAGGGGCATCCACCTTATTGGCCACCACCACAAAATGAAGTAAAGGAATCCCATGACTCTCAATGCTAACACCCTCAACTAAACCAACTTTGCATGAGGTCAGGCTACCCAGGTTATGACCTCTGCCCTCAGTAGGAGAAACTGTTACAATTTAGGATGTACTGAGAGCACCGTGCCTTTCATCAAATGCATGTTTAACTGTGCCGGGGGAGGTCTGCTCACCAGTATATCATTAACTCTGCCCAAGAAAGAAAGAATGGGGTGTGGCAAACGGAGTTGATGGTGGGACCTTAGCCCCGCCTCCTGCTGGGCCCAACTCACCACACAATATCTGGGCGACCATAAGATTAAGCAAGAGAGAAAGCTCCTTTCACAATTCACACGCCCTTTAGATTGTTTTATGAAACCATTTCAATGGGGATTTCCCCGTCTGCCGACAAGTGGGGTCCGGCCAATGCATAGTTCTCTGTTGCTATGACTTAACTTGGTCCCCACTAATCACTGGCAAGGGCAAATTTCATATAAAATATCGGGGGGGCTTTTGTGTGTGTAATTCGCCGTGACAGTGGCAGCACAATGAGGGATTCAGGGTCCCAGCAGGTAACGGGGACCACTTGCCATGTGAGGGTCCAGCAAAGTTAGCCAGAAGGTGGGCAGCAGGGGCAAACTGTTGTCACAAATAATCAGTCTAATCTGGCTTCACCTGCATGCTTTTCTCAGGTACAAACCCCCTACCACTCTAAAGTGTCTCAGTATCTCCCATTTATCCATTTTTTATCCATTCTTCCTCTGGATATTAATCTGCCCCCACTTTCCCCCGATGCTGTCTCTCCTTTATTCCCCCGACCGGTCTGCCATGTCATTGTCGGCCAGCCGTATTTGACCCACGTTTTATTGGCTTCCTGATCATAAAACACGGGTCACTCGGTGGGTTTTAAATTGCAATTGAATGGCCCTTTCAGACCCAACTATTCGTACCCCCAACTACTATGTGATTTAGTTGATGGAAGCAGAAGTTGCTCGTTGTTTGAGCGAGAGAAATCATAGGCATCCACTGATATAAGTTTTAATATTTTTGCAGTCAAGAACAAAGAAACACTACATCATGGTAATTTCAATCCAAACATCCAAAGGCACCAAATCTTTTTGCCATTATAATTAGCATTGTGGAATAAGAAAGAACTTGTGGCCAGTTTTGCAACATCATTATCTCTATCCTTGATTTCTCTAACCAGTTGAAACCTGCAACAAAGGAGGACTTGATTTACAGCGTCTCCATAGCCATTTCCTCTCTCTTGCAAGTGCAAGACTGCACAAGACCACAGAGTATTTATCAAAATTACCAACCTCATTAGCTGTCTGTTGGAAAACGCTTTTAAGTTTGTATGGGGCCCCTCGTCAGCAAGAATCGTCACAAAATCCCCTGTTAGACAGAATGTTGGATCATCTTGGAGATTATAATCAACCTAAACTTGCATTGTTCATTCTTCAAATTAATTCCGAAAGTAACGCGTTGAGTCTTGTAACCACAATTCGACAGTAAGTCTTAGCTATGAGTAATACAGGCCTATTTCCCCACCTCGGAGTTGCTTAATTAAGTCTTTCTAATTATAGACTTGTCAGCCTTGTATTTACTTCATCTGGAAGGATATGCTTGGTCTTCCCATTCTCATGGCATACCATGTCCACAATGAGACCTGAGTGAATTGCCTTTACCAACAAATTCAACCACACGCTCATAAGTGTTGAGAAGTTTAATTAAGTACTTTTAAAGTAACAATAATATCAGGACAAATATAAGAACAATTAATAGATATTCTGAGGTATAACATATGTAACAATGCTTGTTTTCTCTGTCCACTTCCATAGCCACTCGAGAATCAGCATTTGTCCATGCAATTGCCTCAGCGGGGGTAGCGTTCGCTGTGACGCGGGCTTGCTCCGAGGGCTCCGTCACCATCTGCGGCTGCGACACACGGAGGAAAGGACCGCCAGGAGAGGGCTGGAAGTGGGGCGGCTGTAGTGAGGATGTGGAGTTTGGCAGCATGGTATCCCGAGAGTTTGCTGATGCTCGTGAGAATCGGCCAGACGCTCGTTCAGCTATGAATCGACTCAACAACGAAGCTGGACGTGTGGTGAGCACTTTTTCCCACTGAAAAGACCAAAATGCTTTTCCACTCTAGTTCAGGTTAGTTTATTCTGCTTGCTGGTGGATTAGTTTATGTTCAGAGATAGTAAATGCTCAGGTTAGACTATGCTGCTTGCTGGTGAACAAGCAAGTCTTAGTAATATTTTAAAAAGTTAGGAATGCCTGGTCAAGAAACCAACGGAGCAACATCCAAATGCAAAAGTGCTGTCTTTCTTGAATTGCTCCTGTGGTAAAAAAATAAAAAATAAATAAATAAAGCTTAAAGGGTTACTCCACCCCAAAATGAAAATTTTGTCATTAATCACTTACCCTCATGTCGTTCCAAAACTGTAAGCTTTGTTCGTCTTCGGAACACAATTTAAGATATTTTGGATTAAAACCGGGAGGCTTGTGACTGTCCCACTGACTGCCAAGTAAATAACACTGTCAAGGCCCAGAAAAGTATGAAAGACATCGTCAAAATAGTCCATCTGCTATCAGTTGTTCAATCTGAATTTTATGAAGTGACGAGAACACTTTTTCTGCGCAAAGAAAACAAAAATAACGACTTTATTCAACAATTTGTCTCCACATCACCGTAGCACCATTTTGGAGAGTATCCACTGGACGCAAACTGCCTACGCTGTTCTGTGTCAGCCGCGATGCACGGATATGCTGTTTTCATTCAAATCAAAGCATAAATGAATGGAGAAAATGTATCCGTGTGGTGCGGCTGACACAGAAGATGATGAGGAGACGAATTGTTGAATCAAGTCATAATTTTTATTTTCTTTGTGTACAAAAAGTATTCTCGTCGCTTCATAAAATTCAGATTGAACAACTGATGGCAGATGGACTATTTCGACCATGTCTTTTATACTTTTCTGTGCCTTGACAGTGTTAATTGTATGGCAGTCAATGGGACAGTCACAAGCCTCCCGATTTTCATCCAAAATATCTTAAATTGTGTTCTGAAGACGAACAAAGCTTTACGGGTCTGGAACGACATGGGGGTAGGTGATTAATGACAAAATTTAAATTTTGGGGAGGAGTAACCCTTTAAAGTGCCCCTACTGTGCCATTTTTAAGGTTCCTAATATTGTTTTGGTAGTCTCCCACAATAGGTTTACATGCATGCGAGGTCAAAAAACATTTTAGTTTTCTCAAAATATGCATTTAATATCACTTCATTTTCCAACGATTCTCAAACGATTCTTTCGAAGCAGTTCTAAGATTCAGTCTCTCTAAACCCCTCCTTTCTGTGAGCCTATTCTGCTCTGATTAGTCAGATGGCCCAGTCTGTTCTGTTGGTCTACCATGCACAGCGTGTGTCGGAAACAATACTCCCATTGCCATAGTGCCATATTTTGAACGCTGTATAGAAAATATAAACATCTATTAATTACCATACTTAAAGGTTGTGATTCAGTGGAGCCAGCTGGTCCAAATAAACTGGGTACTGAGCCATCTTTCAAGAGCAAGCATTTGTGAATCCCGCGTTGAACTCTCCCAGATTAGAGAAGCAGTTGTCAGTAAAATGACAGGGAACGCAAAAAAAAGATTGGGGTTGTACTGCTGTGGTAACCACTGATTCTTTGAGGCCTAATCCTTCAGAAGTGAAAATAAAGCGAATTTACTTTAACAGTGTCTTCTTGACATGAACAAGCTACAGTGTTTGAGGGCAGGTCAAGTTGTTCACGGCCGGCCAATGTAGAACATACAGTGCGCTCCAAAAGTATTGAAACAGTAAAGACAAAATTGCTCTGTTGGCTGTGGAGCCAAGACATTTACAAATATGATTAAAAGATGAATATGAGACAAAACTACAGAATGTCACATTTTATTATTGGGTGATTGAACACATAGATGTTTTACCAGCTAAGAAGTTCAGCACTTTTAGAGTTTCATCCCTCTATCTGATGTGAGCATAAGTATTGGAGCAGTTGCCTCACAGGTCTTTCTAAGTGATCAGCTGTGTCCTGTTGCATTAATTCTTCAGATATTAAAAGCAGGGAATGTGTTGTATCAGTTATATCCATTACTCCTGTATTTTGAATCTTGCATTTGATGATGACACACACAAACCAGGATGAAGATGAGGGAGCTGACTTTGAGAGAAAAGCAAGCAATTTGGATGCTAAAAGAAAAGAGGAAGTCAATTAGAGCTCTAGCAAACACAAAGGGCATGGAGAAATCAAGAGTTTGGAAACCACCAGCGACACCAGCAACCAACAACTACCTGATCGGCTGAGAAAACAACAGTAGTTGATGACAGACAAATCATAAAAGCTGTGAAAATGAACCCTAAAAGATGTGTCTGTAAAATCACTAACAACTTCCAGAAAGCTGGGGTGATGCTCTGACAATCTACTGTCCTCAGGAGACTTTGACACAGAATGACAGATGCTACAAAGCAAGATGCAAACCTCTGACCAGCACCACAAATAGAAAGGCAAGATTAGAGTTTGCAAAAAAGCACAAACGTGAGCCAGAAGAGTTTTGGAACTGTGTTTATGGACCGATGAGACAAAGATGAACCTTTATCTAAGTGATGGGAAAGCAAAAATGTGGAGAAAAAAAGGGAACTGCAATGATCCCAAGCATACAGCCTCATCTGTAAAGCATGGTGGAGGTGGTGTCATGGCATGGGCATGCATGGCTGCCTCTGGAACAGGCCCTCTCAACTTTACTGATGACTTAATGTATGATGACAGTAGCAGAATGAATTTGGAAGGGTACAAAACCATCTTGCCTACCAATATTCAAGAAATGCCACCAGATTCATTGGGATGTGCTTCATATTGCATCAGGACAATGACCCAAAACACCCTGCCAGTTCAGTCAAGAAATGTATAAGGGCAAAGAAATGGAAAGTCTTAGATTGCCCAAGTCAATCTCCAGATTTAAATCCAATTGAACATGAATTTCGCCAGCTGGAGAGGAGAGTAAACAAGCAACAATTGGAATTGGCTGCATTAAAGGCTGGGAAAAGTATTTCAAAGGATGAGACCAAGAGTCTGGTGATGTCTATGGGTCACAGACTCACTGTTGTGATTGTGTGCAAGGGATCTGCAACTAAATAATAGCTTTTAATCTTTGATATCTGTCTTATGTTCAACTGTCCCAATACTTATGCTCACATCAATGAGTGGGATGAACTCTAAAAGTGCTGTTCTTTTTATTTGGTAAAACATCTATGTGTTGATACGGCTAATAATAAAACGTGACATTCTGTAGTTTTGTCTCATATTCATCTTTTAATCATATTTGCAAATGTCTTGACTCCACAGCCAACAGAACAAATTTGTCTTTACTGTTCCAATACTTATGCAATTATGCAATGCCATCACAGAAGTGGGATTCGAATTACTAACGACTCGTTCTTTCTTTTGGGAGACAATAACTTTATTTATCGTGCACTTTCGGCTTTACAACTTTGCAGATTGTTTGCACTCGCACAGCTACATTACACACTGAAAGAAAGGCAATATTCGAAATGGTATAATAAGAGCAATTTATTATCATCTAGAAAATCAATATTCTGTTTTCCTTTTTCCTCTAGTCAATCGCAGACCACATGTACCTGAAATGTAAGTGTCACGGCCTTTCGGGAAGCTGTGAGGTGAAAACCTGCTGGTGGTCGCAGCCTGACTTTCGGGTGATAGGCGACTACATGAAGGACAAGTATGACAGCGCATCAGAAATGGTGGTGGAGAAACATCGGGAATCACGAGGCTGGGTCGAGACCTTACGACCAAAGTATACCTTCTTCAAACCCCCTACCGAAACTGACCTTGTCTACTATGAAAGTTCGCCTAACTTCTGTGAACCCAACCCAGAAACCGGCTCCTTCGGCACCCGTGACCGTATTTGTAACCTGACATCACACGGTATCGATGGCTGCGACTTGCTCTGTTGCGGCCGAGGCCACAACACTCAAACTGAGAAACGCAAGGAGAAATGCCACTGCATTTTTCACTGGTGCTGCTACGTGAGTTGCCAAGAGTGTACGCGAGTTTATGATGTCCACACCTGCAAGTAAGAAACCGCCAAACCAAAACCAGATTGGACCAGATATTTGGGGTTGTGAACATGCAAGAGCCTTCTGTCCGAAACTTGTGGACTGAGTTGAATTGAGTTATTTGTGGTTTCACTAATAAGATAATCACAAAAAAGAGATGCAGTGGACAGTGAAGTAATTCTAGAACACCATCAAAGAAAGCTGTTTCAACAGACACAAAGAAAAACCCATAAAGGCTTTGTTCTCCATTGTTGGGGACAAATACAGGCCTGTGACTCAGCTCTGGAAGGGACTTATCGTTTCCAGTCTGATACAGGAGGGGATAAGTGATGGATCAGATTACTAGAGACTCAGGCCCTTGGGACCTTGACCAATTGTGTCTCCAAGAAAAGAACAGAAACCTTTCAAAGGGAGAGGTTTTGTCGGCACGTGGCTGCAAACTCAAACGGGACAACTCTGTAACAACAAATGCAGCACAAACTGAATACCAGGGTTTGCCCACAAGCGCCTCTGAAACGTGGTGATAGTTGCATTATTAATGATAGCCTTACTACTAACACCATTAAAGAAGCTATTTGTATCTTTTTAATACAAAGTGCATTCCAACATTCCTGAATACCAACAAACAACTGATTAACCAATTCTTTTATGACATATAATACACTTTATGTTGTCTCTGTGTGCAAGACCAAACACTGAACTTATGTATTAGGTTGAGTTTATTGTAAGTTACTAACATTAGGTTACGAATGCACTTGTATCTGAGTGAATGTCCATGCATTGTGTATATGTCACTGTTTTCTTGAAATGATTTATGAACTTGTCGCAAGTATCAAGACCTCCTCTAGATAATGTTGTTTAGAGTGCTATTATGCTTGGTTTGATTGCTTGGTCCAAACCAGAGTTCAGTTGCGTCTCATTTTCCCTGCCCCTGCTGGGTTGTGTTCACACTGTATTTTTGGGTCCGAACCATGGTAAACTTGTGTCATCAAAGCGGCAACTGTTCACCCTGTTGCTAGATATCAACTACGCAGGAGAAGGCTGTGAAATGCACAGCCTTGCTCAGTTTTGTACTTCGGTTTTTTAACCCTTGGGCTTCTTTCCGAAGGGCCAACACAGAACGGCACTTGCTTTTGTCTGTGCGAATGTATTACAAATGTTCAAAAGAACATCTGCTGTCAGTCCTGCTTGTCATGAAAGCGAGTGAGCCACTGATCTTTATTCTTTATTTTAGATCAGAGCACACACAAGTACATAATTTGACTATATAATACGCCATCAATAGAGGTTCACTTTAGCAATTTAGGATGATTGCATTCATATCTGCTGTAAATGTAACTTGTGGACTTGTGTTTGGCTCACAAGTACCCACCAGAGTTCAGAAAACTGTGTTCACATCACCCAAACAAGCTGAAATCTGACTTCAAACTAACCCAGTCTTGCACCAGAAGTGCTAGTGTGAAAGCACCCAGTTCTTCCCAAAGATCAATAATCTATTAAAGATAAAACAATTAGATGTGAGCACTTCTATTGAGAAATGGAGCATGATATTCATTTGCCTTATTTGTGTGTGACAGTATTATTGATATTTCACAAACAGAGAGGTCCACGAGATTTAAGAATAAATATACAAGGTAACTGTACCTTTATTCAGTAGCTGAAACACTGTTCATTTGTAAGTCACTTTGGATAAAAGCATCTGCTAAATCAATAATATAAATGTACATGCAGGGTCCAAAATTAACACTCGCCAAGTATCTCCAGTGCAAGTATATAATAATTGAAAATAATTATCATTGCCATAGTATCATGACTGGTATATTTTCGCAACTCACCCACCTTTGACAAGCATTTTTGTAATTATTATTTTTCATTTATTGATTTTTATTTGTGTTTGGTGAAAGTTTAATTTTGGACCCTGATTATGATTATGTAATTGTGTTTTTATTCACAACTGTAATACTCAAGTATTTTTCACGTTTGCCTTTAATAGCCATTATATGTGAATTTATGACCAAAATTTTTTTTTTTTTTTTTTTTTTTTTTTTACTTCCCTACCCAGTTGTACATGAAAGTTAGCAGCAGTGCAGAAACTAAATGAACTACCCTCATTTATAATGCTGCTAACTAATAACAGGTTTGTTGTTATATTTATGCGTGATATTGTGCTTGTGCATTTGTGTTTCTCTGTGTAAATCTACTGTTTGTGTCTTGGTGTTTGTATGTAAATGTGTCTGTGCATGACTCTTTGTTTTCTTCTTTCTGTGAAAGACACTGTGTAAGCATAGTTAAGAACTAAAATGTGAAGTTTTCTACTAATGGAATCTTGATAGAGTTTGTGTCAATTAACCAAATAGAGATACTCTAACACTTTTGTAAGTCCTTTTGAACAATAGATTATAAAATATGCAATGTATGAAAATTAAAATGCATATTGTGTTATTAAAAGCCACGCTATATTTTGTCAAAGTAGCATCGAAAACAGCTTTCTGTAGAAAATACATATGGTCCATTCACAGTTATGATATTACAATTTTAAAAATATTTGTAACTAGTAAACATATAGGAGATTAACTATTAGTCGGTCTGATATTGCAAGGAAATGTGAGAAGGCAGAGATGAAACCCCAGCTGTAAAATTCTTTGGCAGAAGTTATTTTCGCAGATCTTTCCTCAAAGAAAATTAACTCAAGTTTCCTCTTGCCCATCTCACACTGATTTAATCTCTCATCAATCAGGGATCATTTCAAAGCACATGCCCTATTCAACGTTCCACAAAGCTTTATTTATCATGATCCGCCCCTAACTACAAAATCAATACTTCATGTTTTTGTGTGTACATCACTGCATCTAAATTTCGATTGTTTGCTTCCAGTTCAATTTGTATTCTAAACATGGTCTTAAATTCCAAAGTTTTGTATGGACTAGTTCTGTGTTTAAGGATTTCTGGAAGTTCTGGATTTTTTATGATTATTTATTTTACTGTAATGTATATATTAGCAAGAGTATATATTTGCTGACAAAAGATTATTA
This sequence comes from Barbus barbus, assembly GCF_936440315.1. NCBI lineage: Eukaryota > Metazoa > Chordata > Actinopteri > Cypriniformes > Cyprinidae > Barbus > Barbus barbus. The sequence continues at coordinate 28,269,949 of NC_136754.1, forward strand.
CTCATGAGGAAAATGTTGTTTTGCTTCACCAGCAACCAGAATCTGTTTTTTCACTGACCACATACTGTATGTCCTGCTCTCTGTTATTAGAATTCTAGCTGTTAATGTTATAACCAAATTAAATAAAAATACGCTTCTGTCATTGACTTTTGATTCAAAAGTGGTTTTGCTTCATGGACCCAAATCTAACATTAGACATCATGTTACATGCCAAAGTTATATATTTAGGTTAAGGGGTTAGTTCAAATTGAAATATGAGCAACAGCAATAAATTATAATAATAAATAATATTTTTTCCAGTTATAAGCATAGATATAAACATTCAAAATGTATATTTTCTCTCTTTTCTTACAATCAGGGGTTCTCTGAAATGAGAATGTCTCCTCCTTTCATTAACGTGCAACCAATTAGTGACAGAAAGAAATCATGGTTCAAGGCTGTGACAATTTAAGAAAAGAAAAGAAAAGAAAAGAAAAGAAAAGAAAAGAAAAGAAAAGAAAAGAAAAGAAAAGAAAAGAAAAGAAAAGAAATAACGCTCTGTTTCAAAAAGGAATAAATCAATATGTAATTTCATGCAGTTTTTAAAGGAATATTATAGGGTTTCAAACTAATGTTAATGTGTCACATATGGTATGTCATCGAGTATCACAGATAATAATTTTGACTCATCTCTTATGTAAAAACAAACATGATGTGTTTATAGTAAATACACTTATAAAGCAAGTTTAACTGGCAAATGGACAACATCACAAAAAAAAAAAATATGCAACTATGACTTTAGCTATAGATTTTAATTCATGCCATGACCAAGCTCTGTATTAGCATGAAGATACCAGGAAGGGAAAATGAGCAACACAGTGTAACTACATTTTTTATTATTATTATTATTATTATTATTCTCTATAGTCACCACCAGGGGCACTGCTAGTGAATTAAAAAAGTAAATGCATACTACAGTCATTTATACACTTCGATCTCATAGGCCAAAAGACCTCTTAAATACTAATAGCATCTTTATATATTTATCAAAGCTTTTGGGTATCAGCTTATAGTTCTTTTGTAGCATATTTTATAGCATTAATATTATCTTGAATAAGCCCTTACAAAAAAAAAGTGTACTTCAAGTTCATTTTATTGAAGGGATGGTTCACCCAAAATTGAAAATTCTGTCAATAATTACTCACCCTCATATCGTTCCAAACCCCTAAGACCTTCGTTCATCTCCAGAACACAAATTAAGATATTTTTGATGAAATCCACTGATCAACCTTAATTTCATGACGCTATGAGAATACTTTTTGTGTGCAAAGAAAAAAAAAAAGACTTTATTCAGCCATTTCTTCTTTTCCGTGTCAGTCTTCGTCACGTTCACGAGAACATACAGACAACGAACTAAGAGAGATGGACATTCTACAGAACGCCGGCTCCTGCCTCAGCAGCATTACAGGCATGCGTCGTGGTACTCTCCTCAACTCAGGGCGAAGACTGACACAGAAGAGAAGAAATTGTTGAATGAAATCATTATTTTTGTTTTGTTTGCACACAAAAAAAGTATTATCATAGCTTCATAAAATTAAGGTTGAACTACTGATGTCACAAGGACTAGTCAGTTGCATTGCTGTCTATGCAAGGTTAGAAAGCTTGCGAATGTCATCAAAAATATCTTAATTTGTGTTCTGAAGATGAACGAAGGTCTTATGGGTTTGGAGTGATTAATGACAGAATTTTCATTTTTGAGTGAACTATCCCTTTAATAAAGTATAGTTCATGAGATCATAAAAATGAGACTGAAAACATACTCCCTTCATTTTAGTTTTAAAAAGTATACTAATAGCACACAAATATACTAATAGCACATTTTTTGTGAGTGTTCATTTAATTGAATGTGTATCAGTCTATTGTGAAAGTGATCTGGACTAACATGTGAAAGTTGAGCACACATACAGTATAATGCAGTACAAATTTCTAATTGTCTGCATGTTGTTGGTTAAATTACCGTTAGAGAAATTTAGCATTCTTCACTTGCAATGCAGGGCTCGGGTTTGTCAGCTTACCTCTTTGCTTTACTTTTCTATTTTTGTTTTCTGCTCTCCATGTGGCTCTCACCTGTCTTCTACCTGGTACTTTTGCTGGACTGAACTGACCTCTCAATGCTGACATTTGCCTGACTTGATCAGACAACCCTTTCATCCTCTGCTCTGCTGTATCCAACTGGTCCAGGACTCTGAAACACAACATATTTTTGTTGCTTTCTCTGTAAACTCAATATAGTCATAGTTCATTAATCCTCTGCACTTGGGTCCTCCTTACAACAAACCTGACAGAACATTCTGACCAGTATCGACCCAGCAGGGGATTCAGTGAAGTCATGTTAGGTCACCATGAAGGCAAATCGGTCAGTTCCAGTCTACGCAATTGAGTTTTACACACTCGCTACCACCATTGAATAGAACCAAGTGCTTCCTGGAGGGTTTGGCAGAGGGTAGTCTCAGCATCAGACGTTACGCCCATGGACCGTTGGCTGAACGTCTGATGCATATGGCACACAAAATTGGAAACACCTCAGGAGTTTCGAAGTCATCATCGGAAAGGTTGAATTATACAGGATTTCCGTGGGACGTGTGTGACGCCAAAGATGTCGCGACGCCAAACCCCCTCATGGAAGAAGAAAGCCATCATGTTAACAACTGTGACGATGAGCACTTATTAGGATCAAATAAATGCTGGATTTTCAAAAGTATGTGAAATATTTAAAGTTTGCGGCACAGAATCTTTAAAATATGTCAGAGAGTTTTACACACCAGTTTGTTATTGTAGTGACATTTTCACGCCCCTAAACATGATTCGGCACAAAATGAGACATGATCTGAAGGTCTGGCTACACGAGACAAGGCAGAGGGTAGCAAAAATAATATTTACGCCTCCCACGAGTTTTGATGATTTGACCTCCTGGTCCAACAATTTGACCTTTGATTGCGAGCCCAGATAGGTCTCAGGCAGAACCACTTATAATTCCCTCTGCTCTCCTAGTCATGGGAGGACCACCTAATCCAGATTGCAGCTCTCCTTGGAAGAGAAACAGCACAAGTTGTTTAAAGGTTGTTCTGCATCTGTGGTGGACAGGGCAACAGTACTTTGTATGGTAATTGTCCAGCAGGTCAGTTGTTCAGTCCTGGGTAGGTCAATTCTGTGGTCTGCAAGTGGGGACACATTCCTCCAAACTCATCTGCCATCTGGGAGTGAGGAGGTCTCTGGCCACTTTTGGTGTCTGTCTGGCCATGGCAGATGATGTCCTTAAGTTTGTGGACGCATGCTCAGTTTGTGTTCAAAACACGTTTGTCCCCAGTCTTCCTCCAACCAGCAGGAATACTGTTATTCCCACATTTTGAAACATCTCTCTAAATCAATCCACTTCATTCCTGTTCCCAAATTCCTGTTTGCCAGGGAGACAGCATGGGTTGTTGTAGCCCACGTCTTCTGTATTCATGGTATTCCGGAGAATGTGGTTTCTGACAAGGAACCCCAGTTTGTCTCTGACTTTTGGAGGGGGTTCTGTTTGCAGATTGGCACTACTGCTAGTATATCATAAGTATTCAACGGCCAGACCAACGATCCGAACCAGTATCTCAAGCGAAGTCTGGTCTCCCATCCATCTTCAGTCAGCAGTTGGTGTGGGTGCAATAGGCCAGTAGCTGCTTTTCCACTGTCGGGCCAGTGCGAGCCAGTGCTTTCAACAGGCCGGGTGGGGCTAATAGCTTCAGACCTGTAGCACTGAGCCCAAAATCACACTGTGTTTCCACCGTCGGACCAGAAGCTTCACAGTGCTTCACTAAAACCCGCCCTTTACACGCCTCTTTGGAACATCACACAACCCCATCATTTCACCACCAAATTTAAGATTTATCAGAAAACGAATCAGAAATATATCACTGGAACTTGCGAGATCACGAAATGAACATGATAAAAGCATCCATTTGATCGCATTTTTTATTGCCTTCTTAAAGATTTAAAACCAAAGCATCAATATTTTACCAGTTTTACAGTAAGTGATGCATCATAATGAATTAATTTGTCAGGATTGAAAATTAGTCACAGAGATGAAGTATAATTTAGCATTATTTCACAAAAGAAAGACACAGAGCTTACTTATTCAGTTGCATCTGTTTTTGATTATTTGCAGTTACAGAAAGTACATCACAATTAGAAACAAATTATCAGGTATAAAGAGACGAGAGTTACTAACAGATAAAATATGTAACTAAATAAATACACAATTGACTCCCTTTAAGAGAGTGCTCCTAATCTCAGCTCCTTACCTGTATTAAAGACACCCGGGAGCCAGAAATCTTGCTGATTGATAGGGGATCAAATACTTATTTCACTCATTAAAATTACAAAAATTAAAATATACAGTTTATTAAAATTAAAATATACAGTTTATAATTTTTTTGAATGCATTTTTCTGGATTTTCTTTTTGTTTGTTTGTTTTTGTTATCCTAAAAAAAAAAACTACCATTAAAATTATAGACTGATAATTTCTTTGTCAGTGGGAAAACGTACAAAATCGTCAAGGGATGAAATATTTTTTCCCCACTGTATATGATTTGTCTGATTTCTTAAAGTGGTCATATTTACCATGTTTACTATATGGCTAGCGTTATTTCAATCACTATAATTATTTCAATCACTCGCTGCTGTCTGAAAGTGAGTTTTGAGCTAAAATTATTTTAAGTCTTTAAGTGACAGTGGAAACGCGACTGGGCCTGGCATGCACTAGCACGCCTGCTTTTGGCCCGACACACTAATAACACTAATAACTCCCTGCTGGTGTCATAGACCAGGTTGTCCATGCTGTGCTGTCTTGGCTTTCAACTCCCTGTTTCCTTCCCAGGGTACTAAAGCTGCTGTTCCTTCGGTCCAGGTGTTCATCCAATGCTGCTGCTGAAGGAGGGCCAGAGAGAAGGTGATAAGGAAAGGGGAATGCATGGGAAAAAAATGTTGACTGACATCGATTGTGGTGCCCTATTACATCTGTGGGCAAAGGGTGTGGCTCTCCACCAAAGACCTGCCATTTTGAGTTCCTACACAGGCGTTGTGATCAGTATGGGAGAAGCGCAGCTTTGACCATCTTTCCCCCTGCCCCAATGATAGAGTATATGGTGGACTAGGAGGGATCCGGTCCAAAAGAGAGATCTGGACCATGTGCTCATTGAAGATTTCCACTGCCAGCATTCTGCTCTGCCCTAGGGTGTGCCAGGTAGAGCTCTACTTTTCTTTGTTTTCCTCATTCCATGGTGTGCCTGTGCTCTCAACTGTCTTCTATTTTATCCTGATCACTCGCTTTTTATCTGCCTGCTCTCTAAATCACTTCAATACCAGAGTGTTTGTGAACCTCACCTTTGCTCCTGCCTATCCTGTCAGTCTCATTTCATGTTGGCATGGTCTGTTCTCATGCTGTATCTCTGTCCACTTCACTGGATTGATCCCATTTATCGGCCTGTTCATCGTGGTCTGAACTTTCACTTTGTCCTGATGATCTTTGTCTGTGATCAACCCTCGTGGACTGGTCTATGGTACCAAAGTTTGCCTGACTTTGACTTTGTCTCTGAATCACCCCTTGTACTTTTACTGGACTGGATTGATCTCCTGGTGCTGACCTTCACCTGAATACCCATTCATCCTCTGCCCTATACTGTCTTGAGCTGTTTAGGGACTTGGCAACCAACCAGAATTTTGTTGTTTTCTCTGCAAAGGCAATAAATTTCACTTCTGTAATCCTCTGCTCTTAAGTCCTCCTTATAGCATACCTGACAGATGAAAGTGCCATTCTGTACATGTTAAGGTAAGGGAAAAAGTATGAAACAGATCAACAGAATTAGCTGAAGCTGAAATTGAAACTGAAATGGCTAAAACCATGTACAGGCCTTTAAAGAGCTTAAAGGACATTATAGCATCAGTCTATATGGAATCTGTCCCCCACTGACTCACTGAAGAGCAAACCATCCAATAAATAGACCAGATTAAAACTTGGGATAGTTGTCAGTCTTGTCCACAATTAGGAGCTGGGAACACACAGGACACAATAGCATCATTCTTTCTTGATTTTAGTGTGAGAGAAAGAAGGGAAAAAATCCCTTGATAATAACTTGATTCTTTTGAGAGAGGTCAGGAGCCAGCTTAGTTCTCTGGGGGACAATAAGGGAAAAAATTCTCTGTGGTGACAGGACTGCATCAATGATCAGCCCCTGAAGCAGATTATAGGCCAACATGAATAGAGCCCACCAATACTAGGGGCTAATAGAGGACCCCTGATAACTCATTCTTCCTCTCACAATGTCCCTGCCAGAACCTAGGTCTTAGTATCGCCTAACTCCACTATCCAAAAAATATTGACATACACGGCCCCCTCATGAGTGGATACAGGGTAATACTTTTTCAAGAGCTTGCGGTTGCCATCATATTATTGCTTGTCAAGAAACCTGCTTACCTGAAAGAGAGTATACATTTAGAGTATAAAGTTATAATATTTATAAATCCATAAGAAGACCTTCCCTTGTCTGAATATGCCTACTTCCCGACTATGCAGTAGACAAAAAAAAACAATATATGAAATGAATATGTCTGAATTCATTTTGAGATTCTAAAGTGTGCATCTAATAAACGCTTTACTATATGAGGCCATCAGAGAGGAGTCGTGAATGGCAGGAAACAACATAACTGACATTGTTCAGATATGTTCAGATTGGAAAGCTAGCATATTGATTATTGCATACTGCACAGTATATAATGTGAATAACATTTGTTTTAAAAAGTTTCTTAATTTAGTGATTAATTTAGTGATGTTAGCTATGTGTCCACAATGGGTGTAAAAATTTGTGTAAATGTGGACAACAAGGATTCAAATGATTTACTTGTTTTCTCGCCATGCTGTAGAAAGGACCAAAATTATATTATTTCTCTAACAAAATTATGGACAAATCCATTAATGAGGAAAATGGATGTGCAAAAAATAAGAAAAACTGTGACACATAAAAATGTAAACAGGTAACAAGACAGCAAATTCATGGAATATAAAGCATGCAGAAAATGTATATACAGTGTACAGTATCATACTGACTGTTCAAATAGCAACAATTACATTGCAGTTTTTCCCAATTGTTAACACATTGCTTGCTGAATCTTTGGCCCATTGTCCCAAACTCTAAACATGAAACACAAAATCTTTTCAAACACTTTTTTTTGCACCAAAATGACTAAAACAGGTGAGTATGAATAGATATGTCTCCAACCAAAAACACACTGATGTGTTAAACACAAAACTTTACTATGAGTACTCCATCAGTATCTTATGTATCAGGTTATGCGAACCTTTTGCATTGCATAACTTGCAGCAATGTATACCTACCCAAATATACATGAACACATAAATGCAATACAGTAACAAAAATGTAATTTACAATATTTCTAAAATGCAGTATTTTTAACATTTGTGATGTATGTAACACTTTCCATATCCAACAGAAATAAACTAGGAAAAACATTTAGCAAGATAAATAAATTCAGAAATTTCTTAACTTCTTTCATAAGATTTACGCATTTTCAGCCCGAGATCCCATCTACCATCAGACAGAGAGGCACCAGAGCCAGAATCTGATTCACAAATTAGCCAGAATCTACAGTAGCCGAGCACCTCACCCTCAGGCTGAAGGAAATTGTCTGCTTTCACAGAGCAGAAACCCACCTAACAAGCTTGTCACCAAGGTGAGAGCAACCTAGTTAGCAGGTAATTGCCTGAAGAAGACTTGTCAGCTCCACTGCGGGAGACTTCACTCAACGAGTGTGAGAACTTTGACACAGTCGAAGCGGTACCTCCCAATAACCATATAAATAGAAGACAATGGACCTAATTGCAATCAGTGTCCTCCAGCTCTACTGTCTTTATGTTCCTACACTTCACTCACTCTTGTTCTAATGACCTGAAGTTCAGCAGACTTTTACAACAGCATCTCAATGCATCTGAATACAGGGCCTATCGTAAGCATCTAAGGTCCAACACAAGTTGATGATAAATGCCTTCTTGGGTGAATGTTAAGAAGAAAAGTTAGGTGGAGCTACACAAGTCACACCTCTGCTCAAACAGTTCTCGTTTCACACGTGACAAGTCTTTTGATGTCTGAGCTAAGTGCTGGTGATATGTGAGAGGTCAGTAATGTGGTACAATGAAAAGGAGTAAAGTTTAGCACCTGGCAAATAACTTCATCATATCCTTACTACAAAATCAAACTGATAAGTAACAATATCGCTATGCAATATCTCTATATTTTATGTCTGCTTGTTGCTGCATCTAACTATTTAGGTAATATTGTTTAGTAATATTGATGAATGGGTGGCAGAGTAGAAACGAAACCTGCTGCTCTCCGTGTTAATTTCCATTGACACCTTTCATGTTCATAAGTAAATTGTGTGAGCTTATATCTCAATATTAGAGTGAGGGATCAGAAAAGGCCCATATACATACACCTGCCCATAGACCCTCTCCTCAAATCATATTAAAACAGCAGGTATAAGTGTGAATGTGTCTCCCTCGTCTACTTATGATCCGGTCAACCAAAAAGCATTTTAATACCTGGTGCAAACAAGGGCAAATTCAGATCAACAAAACAGTTATGGCACAACAGAAACAGTACATCCAACTTCATCTGAATACACTCACATACCAACAATCTCTACTGCTTGATTGCTTGAATCATCACAAATTATAAACAATATTATCACCCAGCTCTAATCTGCTAAATGCAACTAAAAGGCATGAAGATATTATCAGCATTCATATCATTATTTTCTGCAAAGCTGCTTTGAAACAATGTGTATTGTGAAAGGTGCTATACAAATAAATTTGACTTGAAGACTTGAAAATTTATTTTCATTATTATTCAAAACAATGGACCTTATGCTTTTCAGATCTAGTGCATGGATTAATTGCAATAATGGAGCATTGTTTAACTAAGATGTGATGTGTGGGGTTTAGTATGCTGGTGTTATGGAAGGTTTCAGGTAGCTTTTCTGGAGTGCTAGATAAATGACTATGAACTGCATGTAATGAGTATGTTGGGACGTGACACACAGTTGTTCTTGTAACATCATGTTTTGACTGCCTGCTCCGTTTGGATTCACCCGAAAGAAACCTGAGCTTAAAACCTCTGAATGTATCATTAAAGGGCTCTGGGGTTTTTTGAGTTTTTTTTTTTTTTGGTGTGTGTTGTTGTTGTAGTTCTTGTTGTGGCCACTACGCATAGCATGTATGAAAAGTCAGCTCCAGCTCAATTCTTGTCACAACTACACTTTAAACCTTAATGCTCAGAGCAGTTATTTGTATGGAGTCGGGGAAAATTAAATATTAAACATTGTGCTTAATAAAAAAAATGTTTAGTTTAACCTTGATGAGCATTTAGAACTTTCCATTTCTTTTAAGTTCACAAAACTGACATATTTTAAATAAATTGATTTGAATTACTTTTGTCTCTTTAAATTTACTTGAACTTGAATTTTGTAAGTTTTCTTTGTGATGATCACATAGACATGGATGTGTATAGATTTGAGAAGGTCCACTGCAATAACCTGCAGCTGGCAACCCATAGCTCTTGACTGGTTATCTGGTGAAACTAAACAAGGTTGAGCTTGTTCAATACCTGCATGGGAGACCTTCTGGGAAAGTCAAGGTAGCTGCTGGAAGAGATATTACTCTGTATCAGTAAATAAAGAGGTCTCATTGGAGTACCACAGGGCTTAGTACTGTTTGCTTTTCACTCTGTATATGCCTTGGAACACATAATTAAGAAACATGGAGTTAGTTTTCACTTCTACGCTGACAATACTCAGCAGCTCTATATTTCTTCGCAACCCAACATACCAATTCACCAAACTAACAAAATGCACAGTTGATTTGAAAAATTGGGTGACTAGTAACTTGATGACTCAAGCTGAATAATGACATTGCTGCCTTCTGTAGAACTGCTTGAAAATAGGTAAACATTACACTCTTATTAAACTGAACTGAACCAACACTGAACTGACTTCAGCAGAATAATTTAGCTGAATACACAACATTTACTTTGAATAATTAGAGCTGCTTACAGCAGAATTTAAATTGAACTCAAGTTAGTAGAGCTTTAGATTTTGATTTTGTTCTACACAAGCATGTTAACTGAATTACATATTGACTAAGATAACTGACACAATTTAATTGCAGTTGCAAAGGATGCAACTGTTGATTAGTTAATGATATCAGCTTTAAGAGACAGTTTAGGCTTTATAATTCTATAATAAATTTGGGATACAGAAAATGTATTATAATTATCTTTAAAGTTATGTAAATATATTTTACTCCTTTTACTTTGCATACAATTGGTTAATATGCAACAATCTGTCTATTTGTGGCTGATGCATTACAAGGGTCAAAATTGATGGATTTGGATTGGTTTACATGTAAATGATAGTGACGGGAAGAAAACTCATTCACTTTTTCAGCATAGATCCATTGTGTGAACCCACCCTGCAGTGAAGTGTGCTTATATCAGCGTAAATATATCAATGACAAGGTGACTGGAGGGGGTAGAGGAGAGGGGTTGTCATTAGTGAAGCCCTCTGCTGCTGTTCACGACTAGTTCCAGTAATTACTTCACAAAGGGTGGTTTTCGCCATCCCACTGTTTTTCCCACACAGGGCAGGCACAGAATTCCAAGTGGCCTCAGACTTGCAATCTCCTTGCTTTAACCCAGGCAAATTGCTAAGCTTGGCCATTCTTCAGGCACTGTAATTGCATTTTAGTGCTGTTTTTATTGGTGGCGGCTTGCCCAGCCCCCCGGTCTGACCACTCAATACTAAGAATGCCATTGAACGCAGGGTAAATAGAGAGTAAATAATTTGTTTATGAGGAGGTTCAAATGAGGGGTTAATTAAGGATTTAGAATGCACTGAGGGGGAAAATATTAAATTAAATGGATTTCTGAAATTGGACAGTGTCTGCAACATACAGCGCTGTTTATAGATGCGATACTAAATTTTAAAAAATCACAATTTTGTGGTGTTCAAACATGTTGTATCGCACTGTAAAAATATTTTGTTGTCAGATAACCTAAAAATGTGCTTCATGCCATAAAATCTAGATTAATTGGTGATAAAACATAGCCTATATTAATCTGACAGCATTAGGTTACATCCACAAAAGTAGTTTTCACAGGATAAATCTAGCAAAAAATAAAAGAAAGAAAACTTAAGTTAACACTTGCAATTGTGTTTCTCAGTGAAACTACAAAAACTTTTCTTTTTTTACCATTTTTAGAGGTTTATTCAAATGTGAATACTTAAGTTCATCTCATTAAAATACTCAAAGAGATCTAATTTTGTTCTTGGCACCACTGAGCAGTTCTTCTTTCTTGAGTGTCCCTGCTTCTAATTCTGCAGTACAGATGCATTCAGAGCTGGACAACTGAGCAAGTGCTGTTTGCATTGAAATGAAATAACAGCAGAAAACTGAAATGGCCACAGGATTAAGGGATCTGAACAGGATAAAATATTCTTGGTGTTATCCATTTTAGCTTAAAAAAATGAAGAGTCTTAAACAGGATTTTGGACCTCACAATGCTTAGAGTCTTTGTAGAACATGGTTGTGCAATTTGTAATGATATAAATTTGACATTTTTGTATTCTATTGTGTCATTGAGTAAACGGATTAGAAGAATGACAAGGTTTTGAGTGCTCAGAGTCAAAGCTTCTCTGGTGGAGGTGTTATAGCTGGAATGTAATAACTCAAAAAAGTTTAACTCCGTCAATATAATTGCACACTGTGTGGAAGTAACAGTGGTCAAATTAGTTTAATTCGACAGATGAGAAGAGCACAGATGTGGATCTGGATTTTTGGAGCAGCAGTTTTGAAAGTGTTGCCAGGCAACTGCCCAACTAACAGAGAACGGTCCCACAACTTTTACTGGTGGTTGTTTTTACTTGTTCTTATAAAATTGAGAGAACACATTCTGAAATCAACATTCTCAGAACGTCCGTTTTTTGTTCTTGGAAAAACCTTCTCATAATGTTGATAGAAAATATCCTTAAAGTATTAAAAATAAATGTTCAAATAACATGATATATGTGGGTAAAAGTGAAGTTGTACGTAAGAAAAATTTTAGTATACTTTAAATGTACTAATCAATCATGACAAGAAAATTCGTAGAAAATTCAAATCAAACTTTCAAATAACATTAGATTTTGGGTAAAAAAATTCATTAATAGAATGTTGTCAGAAATGTTTAAAACTTTAAATAACATTATAATCACAACAAGAAACTGGACATTTTAATGTAATGGTCTAGTTAGTTGTCATGGTTATTGATTTGAGTTATTCATTATGTTCAGGTGTGCCTTGTTAATTATCCTCTTTTGGTCTGTGTATTTAAGTTCCTGTTTGTTCAGTGTAAGTGGGTCAGGTATCGTTAACGTCAATGTATACGTGTCACCAGCCTTTCTTGTGTGGATTGACTGTTTATCATCTTCATCTTCGTGCGTGTTCATCACCTGACAGAATACATGACCAATACGAAGACTATGGATATTGCATCCATTAACGTTTCCCCAAGGAGGAGCAACACTCTGTTAGGTGGAGGGACTGTTTTTATTTTGCAAAATGGCCGTAATCTGGAGGACTACAGTGATGGCCAAAATTATTAGAACACTAGTATTTTCACCAGCTAAAAATGGCTTTAAATCAGTTATTTCCATCTTTTGCAGTAGTGTGTCCGTTGGAAACATCAGTTTACATTTCCAAACATTCATTTTGCCATTAATTATAATAATCCAGTGAGATTTTTAAGGCAACGTCTCCAAGATGTTTCAAGAAACCTACCTGCAAAGCTACTGTCCTGATAAAAGTTTTAAGCACTTGCTTAAACATAAAAATGCTGTAAAACGAGGATGCTGTTTAAAATGTTATAAATAGATTTTCTTCATCAATTAACTTCTATTAACTAATTTAAATCAACATTTGGTATGACCATCCTTTGCATTTAAAGCAGCTTTTGCCCTAGGTGCACATAGTTTTTCAGGTATCTTTGCAGGTAGGACTCTAGAGGCATCTTGGAGACGTTGCCACAGTTCTTCTGGATTTAGTCTGTCTCGGTTTGTTCTGTTTCTTCATGTCATTCCAGACAGACTGGACGATGATCAGATCCGATCTCTGTTTGGAGCACTGGCTGTTGTCAGACTCCTTGTGCAAACAAAAATCTCACTGGATTATTACAATTAATGGCAAAATGAATGTTTGGAAATGTAAACTGATATTTCCCACTGACACACTACAGCAAAAGATAGAAATAATTGACTTAAAACCATTTTTCATCTGGTGAAAATAGTGTTCTAATCATTTTGGCCACCATGATGGACGGATTTTGGTGTGGTCTGAATGACGACATTCGCTTCGTCATGCCCAGGGGAGATTCGTACTGGACCCTGAAAAATTACATCAGTGGACGAAGCGAATGTCGACTGCAACATCAATGTCCAGCCACACCTCACAGATGTCTCGCAGCCAGACCCAGAGCCCAGCCAAGCATCACCTCGCTGTGCGGAGCATCAACCAGAGCCCGCTGCGACCGACAAGCTATCACTAAGAGGAGCGACAGAGCTGAGGATCACCCCGGAGCCAGAGCCTCATACAATGTCTGACCAGGTGCGTGAACCAGCAACAAAACCTGCCGCGGAGGATTACACAGTGGAGTGCGAGGGCAATGTATAAGTGTGTCACCAGCCTTTCTTGATATTCATCTACATCTACATCGTTTTGTGGCAGTTGTAAAGAATTATTTTGTAACCTTTAAATAATCTTATAATCGACAGTGTCAGACACTGTGATGATTGTATATGCAATAATAAATCAAATAGAGTTCTGTCATGACAACTCTCGGAGGGATTGGCATGGTAATGTACCTGACAATGTTAATGTATTTGGTCTTGGCGGAATCGATCTGCTTCGCTGCTACTGCTGCTGCTGCGGCAGAGCAAGTACCGAGACTTGCTACTGCCAATATATCCACAACATGCTGCTGTGAGCATGTAAGAAAAACTGCTGCTGCAAATATAATGTATATGAAATAACCCCCTATGGCATACGTGTATCACCTCGTAGCAGATCTATACAGGGGGAGCTGGGGAAGGTGTGGGGTTTCTGAAGCACGCTGCGAACTGCTACAACAAGCACTAGTCATATATTTGAATGTTGAGCAGAGAGCTCATTGGCTACCGATACCGAGAACCAATCAGCTGTGCCATGTGATAATGATGTCATTAGGTCAGATTGAGTTAGATCTATCAGACCGCGCCATCTAGAGTTTCATGCCAGAACTCTGTATTAAAACCAACCACATTGACAATATTGTGTATCAAATTCACATCACTTCATATTAACTTGAACGTAACATTAACATTTTTATTTATTTATTATCATTGTAGTAAGTCTATAATAGTGATCTCTAAAAGAGGACAAATAAAGTAAAGCTCAAATTTTCACTAGTAGGCGGACACGATATTTCAAAACCAAAAATTCAAAAATATATATATATTTTTTTATTATTATTATTTTGGCATCTCATGCATTTGGTTTCCACTATTTTTGACTGAAGTAATATTACAGCAACTGAAGATTTATGTTTGGCAATTTTAACTAAAACCACCATCATGTTTTTGTTTATGTTTGGAAGACTAACTTGTGGAGTGCACTCTTGAAGGGTTGCCATTTCCACTTATTGTAAGCATTGCTTATTAATTAAGTGTCTTTTGGCTTGTTGTTTGAGTTCTGCTCATATTTATGGAGTTAATATGGTAGGCAGGTACAGGATGCAATATTTTGGTATGTAGCTTATTTATTTCCAAGATAACGCATTTGGATTTAAGTTTATGGTCACGCTTTATATTAGGTGGCCTTAACTACTATGTACTTACATCAAAAAATAAGTACAATGTACTTATTGTGTTCATACTGTATTGCAAAACACTATTGCTGCTATTGAGGTGGGATACGGGTAAGGTTAGGGACAGGTTTGGTGATGTGGGTAGGTTTAAGGGTGAGTTAAGGTGTAAGGGATGGGTCAACAGTGTAATTATAAATGTAATTACAGAAATTAATTATAGATGTAATTACATATAGGTATTTTTTAAAATATAAGAACAATGTAAAAACATGTATGTACACAATAAGTGCATCGTACCAAATGATTAATTTAAATGTAAGTACATAGTAGTTAAGGCCACCTACTATAAAGTGGGACCAGGTTTATTATAGGCTTGTTATTATTTGCCATTTTTTATAGCAAGATCTGGCAACACTGAGTCAAGACACACATCCTTCCCTGTGATTTCTCTGATACACGTTTAAATACATCATTGTTGTCACTACCTGATTTTTCAGTAGCTTTCATAACATCAGCTATGGGAAAACCTTAAGACCGACCTGCGTATGAGAGAAGGACAAGTTAAAACTGAGGATTAACACTGGGTTACTGTGCGCAAAGACCCAATTTCAAATCAGTTACGGCATGCATAAAAATTCCTGTGAAGCTCCAAACGATTTTACTGCACTTGAACATCACGGACGGTGCATATTGTACAGATGTGCTTGTAGAATACTTTCAAACACAGCCCTGACTAACATTCCACCTCACAGATCAAACACGTACACACATATAGATAAAGTCTCTCAAGTGGCCTTTCATGCTAAAAACATCCCTTGTAATTATGAAGCTCAGTTGCTCGGCTCTGCTTGGCTGTAATTTGTGCGGTAATCAGTGTAACCCACCTCTCGCTCGCAGTGGCCTGACACATTTGACCCCACACACAGTGTCAAACAGCCTGTCAGTGGGGCTTAATAAAGCAAAATGACAAGTCTCCAGAGACGTTACCACACCGCCATGTCAGACAGCAATGAGTGGTTGTTGCCGCCTGCCAGGTACTGAGGTATTTTATTTAGCCCTGAGGAGGACAGGTGTGCTCTGCAACAGCATGAGGGAGGGAATGCCAAAGGTCTTCGAGTTGGAAGCCGCTACAAGTGTTGGCGCACAGACAAGACACTGCGTTAACATAAAAATGAATCGTTCCATTATCAAGGAGTATTTTCATGCATCCTCGTTTATTTACACTGTCTTTTGATTCTGATAAAAAACAACAGGAGGGTCTAAGTCTCTTTGTGACATGGGTGAAATGCTGACAACCGCATTACAGCGTTCTAAAGTGTCAAAAGTGATTCATACTTCACAATCAATGCCACGATTGCAGGATTAAATATAATTAAAGAAATTATGCCCATCAAGGAGAAAAGCCTGTCTATGGGGATTTGATCGTATCAAAAGAGACACTGGTGTGATGTGAAATGCAGTGAGGAGACACGCCTGGACCACCTTAGAGCGATGAGATCTCTGACGCTTTGAGAGCTTCTTTAGATGGTTAAACTCCCTTTAACCCCATTAGGGGAATTCGGCTGCCGTCTCTTAGCCTTCATCCTGAGAGGACGAAAACCTGTGAGGCAAGGGTGGCTTACGGATCAAAATGACAAGCGGAATCGTCTTTGGTCTCAGGTTTGCTTCGACAAGCTAAACATTTCACAAAGCGGGCCAAACAAGGTGGCACTAACAACTATGTAGATTTATGTTTAGTCCTACAATGCTGATTTTACAATGTATGTTGTGCATTTAAGGGATAGATCAATCCAAAATAAAAATTCTGTCAACATGTAACTCTCTCAAGCCGTTCCCAACTGGTATGACTTTTTCTTCTGTGGAACCCAAAAGACTATAGCTATGCAAGACTAGGGACCTTGGTGGAAAGTGAACCACGGGTTTCATTTGTTCAGGTGCTACTCTATAACCAGGAAATATCAGAATATTCAATAAACTTCCCCCACAAGCCTTACTTCCTTCTTATTACCTCACCCTGACTGCATGGGCCAAGTGGCTGAACACCAGATAGGTGTCATGCAAATGTGGGTGGTGATGTGTTAATGCATTAACGGTTGTGGTGGCATGGTTGCAGCAAGCTGTTGCTGCATCCCAATTCACCTTCTTATACTATGTCCTAAAAAGGTTGTATTCTTTTTGTGATGAAATAGTATGTACTTTTGAGAATGCATCAAAAGATAGGAAAGCTTTGGGATGTACACTCTTAACTGCGTCTTTAATGGACCACTCTGTCCTTTAGTTACGTGCATCCCGTCATAGTTTAAAACTGCACTGTCAATCATCTTGTCACAGTTAACATCCTCTACATTTCATTTAGTTTCCTACTGTATTGGAGATCAATTAAGGATCATTCTAATCTGCCAGGCGCAGACCTTTCATGCCGTGAACACTCTTCATGTATTTGCATAATGATGCATATTAAAGTTAATGTTTATCACTTTTAATTTGTGTTTGTAGTTCGAATCAAATCCTCATCCAGTGAGCAGTGGATTTTTTGGTTTATTAGCTGTGTGCACGGATCCACACTTTAAATGTAAATTCAAAATAGTAAACAATCCAGGCACTTTTGGAATACACATTTTAACATACTATGTTTTGGGACACACTAATTTTAATTTTTGAATGCCACAGTGAAGGTCTTCGATTGGAGTTCTGAAAGTTGAGGCTGAATTTTTATTATAATTGTTTTCCTAGTGAGACATATGGGCTCTTGTACTTCTTTAAGCCTTGTGCTCCAACCATGATTCAGTATTCAGACCAAAAGAGTAGGTTTCGAGGTGTCGGTGAAACTCAGCCTCATGACAGAGAGAATTATTGCGAAGGCTGCGCACGTTTCTTGACGTGACTGCGGAAGTGGTGCAAAATGCGATGTAAATCCCCTTAACGACCTTTCAGGCTATCAGTAATCAGCACACAAAGCTGATTGGCAGCCGACACTGAGAGGCGCATTTATTCGCGCTGTACCCAGCCCCTCTCGACGGTGACCCCTACTGTGCGAGGCGTGGGGTAGAGTGCCCAACGACTCCTGCTGCCAACACGGCGAGCCAGCGAGGGAAGGGGAGGCGTGGTCGAAACGTTGTTTGTTTCCTAACCTGGACGTCTTTAGGTCCTTTTGTAGCACGATCTCTCGGGCGTCTGAGAACAGAGGGGAGCTTCCACATCTGTCAACCTTCGTCAAAAAGCAACACGCTAACTCGCTTCCCATTATACGATTAAGCAAGTTGCGTTGTTCCTGTCCTTGGTCAGTTCTTTACAATGAGAACAAATGGCGATACACTTTTGCTATTGTCGTCATTCACGTTATTATGATGACAGACATGCCTAGCGCACCAGGCGGCGAGTTGCTTCTCTAAACTCTCAATTGACAAAGCCAGCACAGCACGGCTTGCATTTGACACCCCAAACTCAAAGCATACACATTCTCCCACAATCCCCTTGAAAAACACACTGTTCTCACACTGTGCAATATTCTGCTCTCCAGGCCCGTCTCAGAGGGGAACGTGGTTGTACCCTACTGAGCTGCAAGCCCCATTTCAGGCCTGTTTTGTCCCTTGGCGGTCTTCCTCCATTGAAGCGGCGCTCCATGCTACCAATACACAAATCTAAGGGGATTATCTTCTTTTTGTGGTGAGTGACCCTATAAATAAAACCTGCAGCACAGATTGATGAGCCTGTCCACAACTGTTTGCTGTTCTACATATTTATCCATTATCTTAAGTTATTGTTGCTCTCTAATACTAATGAATCTATTAAGATGAGTGGAAAATGTGTGTTGCAGAGTGTGCTAAACAAAGAATAATTGACGATGGACAGACAAATTATTGAAAACTGTATTCAGTTATTCCACTTATATATTTCACTTACAACATTTTTCAGGAAAGTTATTAGTTTAATTACATTTCTCAATGACGAGGTGGCAACATCAATATTATTAAAGTAATGAGTAATGTAACTGCAAAACACAACCTATGTTAAAGCATAAACTGACAAAGAACTGATGTGCATCCCAAAAAAAGTGACAATACAATAAGTTGCGTGTTCCAATGCATAGTAGTCTGTGCCAGTGTTATTTTAGTACCACTGAGATACTATCAAAATTTTTATTTATATTTTTATCAGTTTTGTATATATATATATTTTCCATTTTAATTTTAGTTTAAGTCATTTTTAGTAGTTTTTGTTTTCAGCAGGTTGCACCGGGTTGTCATCACTCCGGGTGACAACTCTATTAGTTTAAAAACTCATGAGATCAAAAACAGTATTTCCTTCAGGAAGAACAGCACGTGAGTTTGTGTCTAAAATACGGTGCAGTTGTTCAGCCTGTGGCATTGTATACTATATCACTGTGATACTGCTAAAATAATTAACAACTTAAAAAGTCTGTCAGCTACTCAGAATCAAGCATTCAGCAGGGGATTTATATTCCATAGTGGAAAAACTAACTAATTCCTCAATTCTTTTGAGCTATCAAGAGCAACCTTGTCCTTTTCGATGCTGTATGGAGATTTTTTCTTCTTCTGTGATTATGAAATGATGATTGTTGACTGAATTAAATAGATTAAACAGCTAACCACCACCATCTTCTTCTATTTTTGTCTTTTTTGTTGCTGTTGGTCCAATAGGTGACAAGAAGACATGATTACTTTAACCTTATTCTGCCATTTTTAAAACTCTTTATTGTTTAATGTTTCAAGAATATGCCATATTTATTTTGATAACGAAGTGCAGACTTCTTTGTGGTTAGTACATGAGCTTCAACACACAATTATGTTGACATGCAAATATCTTACGCACTGTTTGCATAACAGTGAACTGAGTGAATCCGGTGGCTTTTGTTGTCTTTGTTGCTGAAGAAGTAGAATTTGACACAAAGCCATTCAGTTGTTTTGCTTAAAGTGAACCTTCGGTTTCTTCACCTGCTGCTGTTGGGAGGGAGATGCAGCTCCTGTTGCCCCTGCTCTCTTTCACCCTGAACAGTACTTTGTTGCTGTTGGATCTGGTTCACTTGATCTTTTTAAGTGCGTTTCTTAATATGACTCCAGGATATTGACTTGGCGTAACTGTGCTGTCTGTTTTCGAGGCATCACAGAACTATGCTGCCTCTCTCAAAGGTTTGTTGTGTCAAATTAACTGTTTTGCCACTGAAATCTTTTTTACTGCAAGTTTATACGGCTTTATATATTGTATTTATATATCCAGTACTGTATATCGTTACAAATTGTGTATCGTAACTGTTAAGCGTAGTCTAAATGTCATGAACTTGGAATCTGTGTGGTTTGATTCAACATATGTTCACTATTCAGAATATTTTGCAAACATATTTTCTAACAAAATAGTATTGACTGTATTATTGTAACATATCTGTTTCTGTTTAGTTTCCTTTCTGCCCTTATTTGGTTTTTCCTGTTTTAGTTCATGACCTAGTTTTGTTAATTAGTTATATTCTTCACCTGTGTTTGATTAATCATCTTGTTTCCTCATTTGTTCCTCTCCCTTTATAAGTCCTCAGTTCTCCCTCTGTGTTTGTCCGATCTTAAGTTAACAAGTGTCTAAGTGCGTTGATGCCTTCAAATAAAGCTTTCTCCTTTTGTTTATACCGCCGTCTTGCGCCTCCGTGACTACAACCACTGACCGTTACAGAAGATCGGACCAACACAGAAGATGGGCGAGCTCGCGCAATTTTTTGAGCTGGCTCACGCCATCCAGGACCCCATCAGCTATGTGATGGCATTTGCGCCTCTCGCCCTCGCCAGCTCACTCGAGGATGGGACCCTCAAGATGCTGCTCCGGCTCGGGCTCACGCACCACCAGCAGCGAGAGCTCCCAGACACCACCGACCTCACTTGGAGAGAAGCCATCATCCGGTGTCTGGAGAGTCTCCGACCCCGAGCCGGAGCCTTATCCCCGGCGAAGTATGTTCTGCCCGCGGCGATGTGGAAACCGCCGCAACAGGCGATGAACGTTGCGCCGTTTACGGCGATGATGGTCCCGTCCAGCCCCGCACCTCCCGTGCGCCCTCTAATGTCCGCGCTGCTAGAGCGCCCTCTAATGTCCGCGCGGCAAGCGCGCCCTCTAATGTCCGCGCTGCAAGAGCGCCCTCTGACGTCCGCGCTGCAAGAGCGCCCTCTGACGTCCGCGCTGCAAGAGCGCCCTCTAATGTCCGCGCTACAAGAGCGCCCCTTTGAATCCGCGCTGCAAGAGCGCCCCCAAGTGTCCGTGCTGCCAGAGCACCCTCCTGCGTCTCCGCTGGTCTCATCCAGCCCTCCTTCGTCTCCGCTGGGTCTATCCAGCTTCGCGCCTCCCGTGCGCCCTCAAGTGTCCGCGCTGCAAGAGCGCCCTCAAGTGTCCGCGCTGCAAGAGCGCCCTCCTGCATTCCCGCTGGTCCCGTCCAGCCCACCTGAGTTCCCGCTGGTCCCGTCCAGCCCACCTGAGTTCCCGCTGGTCCCGTCCAGCCCACCTGAGTTCCCGCTGGTCCCGTCCAGCCGTCCTGAGTTCCCGCTGGTCCCGTCCAGCCCACCTGAGTTCCCGCTGGTCCCGTCCAGCCCACCTGAGTTCCCGCTGGTCCCGTCCAGCCCACCTGAGTTCCCGCTGGTCCCGTCCAGCCCACCTGAGTTCCCGCTGGTCCCGTCCAGCCCCGCGCCTCCCGTGCGCCCTCTAATGTCCGCGCTACAAGAGCGCCCCTTTGAATCCGCGCTGCAAGAGCGCCCTCAAGTGTCTGCGCTGCAAGAGCGCCCTCAAGTGTCTGCGCTGCAAGAGCGCCCTCAAGTGTCTGCGCTGCAAGAGCGCCCTCAAGTGTCTGCGCTGCAAGAGCGCCCTCAAGTGTCTGCGCTGCAAGAGCGCCCTCAGGAGTCCGCGCTGCAAGAGCGCCCTCCTGCATCTACGCTGGTCCCGTCCAGCGCTCCTTCGTCTCCGCTGGTTCTATCCAGCTCCGCGCCTCCCGTGCGCCCCCCAGTGCCCGCTCCTCCAGAGCGCCCTCAAGTGCCCGCTCCTCCAGAGCGCCCTCAAGTGCCCGCTCCTCCAGAGCGCCCTCAAGTGCCCGCTCCTCCAGAGCGCCCTCAAGTGCCCGCTCCTCCAGAGCGCCCTCAGGAGTCCGCCCCTCCAGAGCGCCCCCAAGAGTCCGCTCCTCCAGAGCGCCCTCAAGAACCCTCTCCTCCAATGTGGCCCCCAGAGGGGAGCTTTCCCAAAGAAATTTTGGGGGGGGGCCATATAGTCTCAGTCTGTGTGGCCAGGCCAAGGGCCAAGGCCACGGAGGACCCCGACCCGCCAAGGCCGCCCGAGGACCCTGACCCGCCATGGCCGCCCGAGGATCCAGATCCACCATGGTCGCCCGAGGACCCTCATCTGCCATGGTCGCCCAAGGACCCCGATCCGCCAAGGCCGCCCAAGGACCCCGATCCGCCATGGCCTCTCGTGTCTCCTGATCCACCATGGCCTCCCGTGTCTCCTGATCCGCCATGGCCTCCCGTGTCTCCTGATCCGCCATGGCCTCCCGGGTCTCCAGTCCTGCCATGGCCTCCCAAGGCTCCTGATCCGCCATGGTCTCCCAAGGCTCCTGATCTGCCATGGTCTCCCGAATCTCCAGTCCTGCCATGGCCTCCCAAGGCCCCGGATCCGCCATGGCCTCCCGGGTCTCCAGTCCTGCCATGGCCTCCCAAGGCTCCTGATCCGCCATGGTCTCCCAAGGCTCCTGATCTGCCATGGTCTCCCGAATCTCCAGTCCTGCCATGGCCTCCCAAGGCTCCAGATCCGCCATGGCCTCCCGAATCTCCAGTCCTGCCATGGCCTCCCAAGACTCCAGATCCGCCATGGCCTCCCGAATCTCCAGTCCTGCCATGGCCTCCCAAGGCCCCGGATCCGCCATGGCCTCCCGAATCTCCAGTCCTGCCATGGCCTCCCAAGGCTCCGGATCCACCATGGACTCCCGAGTCTCCAGTCCTGCCATGGCCTCCTAAGGCTCCTGATCCGTCCTGGAGGCTTCCCTGTCATATCCTGGTCCTGCTCCAGCCTCCAGGACGCCCGCCCCCCCCTCCCCGATGTTACTGTTACGGTGCGGGACGCACCTTCCGGGAGGGGGAGATACTGTAACATATCTGTTTCTGTTTAGTTTCCTTTCTGCCCTTATTTGGTTTTTCCTGTTTTAGTTCATGACCTAGTTTTGTTAATTAGTTATATTCTTCACCTGTGTTTGATTAATCATCTTGTTTCCTCATTTGTTCCTCTCCCTTTATAAGTCCTCAGTTCTCCCTCTGTGTTTGTCCGATCTTAAGTTAACAAGTGTCTAAGTGCGTTGATGCCTTCAAATAAAGCTTTCTCCTTTTGTTTATACCGCCGTCTTGCGCCTCCGTGACTACAACCACTGACCGTTACAATTATAACACTCGGTGCATTATATAATTTTTTGTTTAATACTAATAATCAGTTATTTACAATACCTTATAGGCTTGTCATAGCTTAGTCAAATACAAGCAGTAGAATCCCTACTTGATTCTACATTAAATAAATATTATAATGTGGAATGTAATGCAATGCATCTTGAAGAATAATAATACATCATAATTTGCCATACATCAGTGATACTCACATACCTACATCTGTGTAAATAAAGTTGGCCCTCGCCATTTTTTTATGGCACAAAATGTATATTTCTCACCTCTTTTAGATGTTATTGTTTTCTTTCTGAATCCTTGAGTTCCTGCTGTGATCTCGCTTTGCTGCCCCCTCTGGTGGATTTATTCATTTACTGACTCCTGCAAACAAAGAAATACCATCAACATTAACAGATCTGAAAATTTGCCTAAGCTACGTTTTTTAAGAAACCCAGGCTTTGAACAGGCACCAAAAAAAGATCAAAAATATAAATAAATGTAAATGAGGGAGAAGTTCTTGGAGATCAACGACAGGGTAAGTATTTATGATGGAAAAACCCAGTCTTCTGTTTTCTGGTCTGTTTAAATAAATATTTACTAAATGTTTAGTTGTGTAAAATAACTGTTCATTTACAATTTCAGATATGATATGCATATCTCATTTTATTATATTATAATAAGTGCTGTCAAACGATTAATCGCATTCAAAATAAAAGTTTTTGTTTGCATAATATATGTGTGTGTACTGTGTACATTTATTATGTATATATATAAATACACACACATACAGTATATATTTTGAAAATATTTACATGTATATATTTATATTCATATAATTGATGTCATATATACATATATTTAAAATATAAACATAACATATTTTTCTTAAATATATACATGTATGTGTGTGTATTTATATATACATAATAAATAAACACAGTACACATATATTATGTAAACAAAACTTTTATTTTGGATACGATTAATCGCGATTTGCACTAATATATATATGTGTGTGTGTGTGTGTGTGTGTGTGTGTGTGTGTATACATATGCACATATATAACATACTATGTATATAATATACAGTATATATGTGTGCATATATATATCTGGCATTGGCTATTGAACAAACATATTAGTTAACCACTAGTTTCTATGCTACAAACAAATATAAGTCACATCTACAACGGCAATGTTGATATAGTTAATGTGGGTTATGTTTAATGGTTAGAGAGTCGGACTCGTAATCGAAAGGTTGCGAGTTCGAGCCCCCGGCCGGCAGGAATTGTAGGTGGGGGGAGGGAATGTCCAGCGCTCTCTCCACCCTCAATACCACGACTGAGGTGCCCTTGAGCAAGGCACCGAACCCCCAATTGCTCCCCGGGCGCTGCAGCATGGCTGCCCACTGCTCCGGGTGTGTGTTCACGGTGTGTGTGTGTGTGTGTGTGTGTGCATTTGTTCACTACTCACTGCTGTGTGTGTGCACTTGGATGGGTTAAACGCAGAGCACCAATTTCGAGTATGGGTCACCATACTTGACAATACGTCACGACTTTACTTTACTTTTATGTCGATTTTTATGAAAACATCATAACATATTTATGTATTAATATGAATTTTTTTGGCTGCATTTTCAAAATCAACATCAATCGACTGCATGATGATTCAGCGATAGTCATTTGTTTGTCACATTGTAGTTCTTACAGAGCTCTCCACATGCATCTGCCATCACCTCACACACAGGAAGCTTTGTGCTTCTTCACCGCATTATTATTATTTCTGTGCCAGCGTGGAGGAGACGGGGAGCTGAGGTCTCAGACTTCCACCCCCAGAGGTGTAGCAGCTGTTAACCTGGCCTTGAGAAACCGCATGAAAAGACAGCTCTCTGGGGGAAAGTGAGCTTTCTGCTTTCAACATACTTTGAATGAATTAGTGTCTTTGTATGTAAAACGCCTGCAAAGCAAGAATAATAAAAATGACATTTTTAGGTGTACGAATATTGTGTTCATCTCAAAAAGGGGAAATTATGAAGCAGTGGGCTTGCCTAAATATAAATTCAAGCACTGACTTGAAAGTCAAGCATTGTCAGCAAAGGGCAATGATCTTGATTACACACCTATTTCCAATGTGATGAATGAAACAGAATTATAGTTGCACTTTTTAATATTACCTAATTATTATTATTGTTGTTGTTATTTTTTGTATAATTTCCCCCCAGAACGGCCACTTTAATTTAGATTTTTTTATTATTATTATTTATTTCTATAACATAAATGCTGAGACAATCATAATAGCTGCATTTTTCCCTGATCATTTTGAAAATGTTAACATGCTAAGTCCGTAACATCGACATAACCACAATAAAGTACATTTTAAATCGCTCTAAAGCAGTGTAACATTTCATTTTACAGCAAACACGTGTAGTGCCTCGGCGGAAGTGATGCATGACGCACTGACGTGGCCGGAAACCGCCATCTTGAGGAAGGAAACGCCTTGAAGTTGAGGAGGAAACTTGAACTGTGAGTTTTTATTTTTTAAAAACGTATTTAGTTTCAGCTTTAAAGTATTCGAAACGTTACCACCAGAGTAACATACGATAAATAGTATTATGTGATATGAAAAAAGATTAGAATGGTAATATCGGCGTTAAATCCGTTCAAATGAGAGAGTTTGTGACAAAGGAAGCAACATCTGACTTCAGTCAACTTTACCTCATACACGATTTAACTCCACTTTCTTATTAAATACTATGTATGAGGATTTATAATCAACCAGAAAAACTAGTTTAATCAACTTATTATCTGAAATAATTCTAGGGACCTGAAGATAATCTATATTGTTACTAAACAGATCAAATATGATTCTGCTGTTGCCTCTGAGTAATATTATTTTAATAATGCTTGTCCAGTTAGATCAGCTTTGTTATTAATCCC
The DNA here is from genome assembly GCF_936440315.1 of Barbus barbus. Lineage (NCBI taxonomy): Eukaryota > Metazoa > Chordata > Actinopteri > Cypriniformes > Cyprinidae > Barbus > Barbus barbus. The sequence goes on from NC_136754.1 coordinate 28,296,247, forward strand.
ACAGGTCACAATAGTGACCATAACATTTATTTTCATTTATAACGCTCTTAAAACCGTTTTAGTGCACTTCCGGCAAATATGGAACAAATAAAGGGTCTCAATGAAATATGTGCAGTTTCGCATGATTAGTGCAAATTGTCACATGACCAGAGCAGATTATTTCCTGTTTGCACCTTAAGCAGATGATGACTGCATCAAAGCTCCTAATAAAGATATGACAGAGTTTTGGCACACATTATTTTTAGGGTGTCTAGTATTAATATATGCGCATATTCAGTTTTGTTGAGTGTGGTCATAGAGTGAGTAAACATGTTTATGGTCACAGAAGTGACCGCTGGGATAAAGGTGAACTCAGGTATACCATATAAATCAATTGCAGTTGGTAGTGAAAATTACAATAAAATGTTGCACTAAATAAAAAATTCAAATGTAACAAAGAAATGGCAATTATTGATGTAATACTGGTAGCACTAATATATTTTAAAAAAGTTATTTTACAAAATATATATATTTTTTGTTTGTTTTTTTATCTTGGTGTTCCTTTAAATGATGCACAAGTTTTTTTATGCATAATATAGTAACCCTAGAATGTGATAAAACAGTTTAAAATAGCTGAGCTAAGATATATAACAATTTTTATGACTGCAGAAATATGTTAATTCAGATTATTGTGACCGACCATAAAACACAATTTTTCACACACTTTAAAAAAAAAAAAATTGATTATTTCAAAGGGTTACTGATGACGCATCATTTGGATATTTTCATGTCTGGGAAAATGTTTGGATTAAACGGGTTAAAATAAATGACTTTTTGCAGCTTTTCCTGGTTTATTTAAAGAGTCAGTTGTTATACATGGAGAATCAGGTATGCTGTGAACTTGAGTGACGTGTAAGTTTAGCCACTTTGTTCATAACAGTGAAGTGTATACGTTTCACGCTATGATCCTGTTGTTTTAATGAGCTTTTTGTTCTGTTTCAGTGGAGTGAGAAAGGCGTCTGTCAAACATGGGCAACATATTCGCAAGCCTCTTTAAAGCCTTTGGTAAGAAAGAGATGAGGATTCTCATGGTGGGTCTCGATGCTGCTGGAAAGACCACGGTTCTGTACAAGCTGAAGCTGGGGGAAATCGTTACCACCATCCCAACTATCGGTATGTGACTAAGATCTATTTCCCAATATTAGCGCCTGAAAAGCCAATAAATGCTTGGTTTCTGTTTTGTGCTCAAGGTTTTAATGTTGAAACTGTGGAGTACAAGAATATAAGTTTCACGGTTTGGGACGTCGGTGGTCAAGATAAGATTCGACCATTGTGGCGCCATTATTTCCAGAACACACAAGGTAAGGCTTTTTCTCAAGTGATACAGTATGTTGTGTTAGTTGAGAAGTCCAGTGCATTTTATGTAATCTGTGTGTTGCTGCAATGACATTATATAAGATCGCTTAGGTCATAGGTTTTCTTCCTGGCTCGGAGGGAAAAAATTCCAACATGCCACTGTGGTTTACAGCTAGCTGATTGTTATCTCAAAATACACCTAGCCAGAATGAATCTGCACGTTTGGACAGTTTTTGTCAGTATGGACTTCTTGCACTGAGCTCTGAGACACACTTTCAAAATAGTTCAGTTCGCTAAATGTAATTTATGAATATATTCAATGTGCTGCAGCCACTTCAATGAGTGTTTGCAAGAAGACTTAAAAATCTGTATATTTTTAGGGACAGGAAAAGAGATGTTCTGATCAATAATATCAGAACGACTCTTTATTTATTTGTATTAAATGTTTCAATCACTCACTTTCTTTCATTGGCAATCATTTCACTGTATGTAATTTACATGTTTATGCCAAATTTCTTCATTAATATTCATCGTTGTGGTGCTGTTTAGCAAGTTGTGTCTTTTATTTTGTATATATGTAATATTTTTGACATGATTTAAATGATGATGTCAATTAGTCTTTTTTAAAAACAGGGTATGGAAATATGAAATGATACTAAAACCACCAATAGGTAGCAGCAAGTCACTGTCTTAATGATTCAGTCATTCACTCAGCTGATTTATTCAAAGGCTGATTCATTCAGATTCTGTCTTTCACACCAGAACGCATCTTAAAGGCACAATATGTACGTTTTCGCCACTAGAGGTTGCATTTTCAAAACCATAACAAAGGCAAAGCTTGTTGACGCTATGAACAAGTTATTCAGACAGTGAATAAATTATACAGACAAAGCGAGCAAAGAACATTTACATTGTGAAAGAACATTATGACTGACTTAAGTCTAGCGCGAGTTTAAGCACTCTCAAAAAACTCCCCTTATACTCCGTAAAGCTGTCTATACATGGCTTTATGAATGAATCTCTTACATCACACGTACATCTGCACTTTGTTTAGGATGAGAGAATTTGCGTGAGAGCTGAATTCAGTCAGCGAGCGCGTGCACTGAACAAAAAACTCATCTGAACGCCTCTAATTGGCCATTGCATTTATACGCTCAACAGACTTGTGTGTGTGAGTGTGTGAGATTGGTTATAATGCACAACACTCTAAATATGTGTGAAAAATCATGGCGCAACATTTTCATTTTATTCGTAACAGCCCTAATGGATTTAGTTTAACAGTACAGCAGCATTTGTGTCCGTCTGTTGCCATAGTTTCTACAAGCGGAAGCTGAGGATGGTGTGGATATCATGTCATTGATAGACAACAATGACCAGGGACAAGTCATTATTTAAAATTGCAATTTCTCTGGATTTACAAATCCTTAAGAACTTTCGAGATAACTTAAGTACACAACTGCATTAAATATATCACACTGCAAGTAGTTTTTGGATATTGTATAACGGAAATCTTACATATTGTGCCTTTTAAAGCAGGTGTAAACCGGGCCTATGAACGAGTCACTGAATCATTGGCTCACTGGATTCATTCAGTAAGGAAACAGTGCTGTGTGTTGCTTGGAGATACACAAAAGTTCTGCTGCGTCTTTGTTTGGAACTATTTTTATTGGCAAACTGATCAAATATTGAGACCATATTGTGCCTAAAATGTACTGCAATGTTAACTTCTTGTTTATTAAACTATTATTCAATCATGCAGATATTCAAGAAATAAAACAGCACTGTTGCTCATGTGATATTGCTAAGCTATATATGGTATAAATGTCAAAAAATATAAATGTATAAAAGACAAAACCCATACAGGGCATTTTATGCCCTCATATCTTGAATTTTAGGGGCATTAATGTATTAAATCGCCAGCCCTGGCAACTAGCTCATCTTTGACCAAATATAAAGCAGTCATTATACAAAACGTTTTGTGTAATTGATCTGATGTCAGTTCCATTTTTTTAGCCATTTCTGTCACACCAGGCCATTAATCTTTTTTTTTTTTTCCCGGTTAGGTCTGATCTTTGTGGTTGACAGCAATGACAGAGAGCGTGTGAATGAGGCGCGAGAGGAGCTGATGAGGATGTTGGCTGAGGATGAGCTCAGGGAAGCAGTCCTGCTCGTGTTTGCCAACAAACAGGTACTAACAGCTTTCAACTGATTACGACTGATTACGTGCACTACTTTCCAGTTGCGTGTTCTTACACATTTGACACGTGTTTGTCCGACAGGACCTACCGAACGCCATGAACGCTGCGGAAATCACGGACAAGCTGGGGCTGCATTCGCTCCGGCACAGGAACTGGTACATTCAGGCCACGTGCGCCACAAGCGGCGACGGCCTCTATGAAGGACTCGACTGGTTGTCCAATCAACTGAAAAACCAGAAATAACGACCTCGCTGTACTGATCTTCCTTAGTTCCATATTCTCAACACTTGCTTTACTCTTTTGTTTTTAAACCAACGGTGCTGGAAGCTGCGCTCATTTCAAACCCCATTAACACGGAAGAATAGTGCCCTACAGTCAAAGTGTTGCTCTCTCGTTTAATGTAAATAGTTTTTTGTTGTGAGGCAGCTTTTTGAGCACCATTATGCAAAATAGATTTAGTCTTTCGTCTGTCTTTTTTTCCGTTCTTATTGCCCGAGTCATCAGAAAGAGTTTTAAGAACGTCGCTTCTCTAAACTCTGTCAGGTCTCGTTTGAATCTTGCACATGTATTATTTTATTGTGCTTGTAATAAGACTCTTTCTTAGACGTACTGTACACAAAGCTGTTATGTTTGTCTTGAACGGAGTACAGGAAATCAAACATTACAGACACTACCTGCACATGTAACGGTTCAATTTTGAGGAAAAGAAACCAAAAACGATTACACTGTCTTCTCAGCAAAGGCTGAAGTGACCTCTAGCTTTACTGTCATGATGCTTTAGGAGCCGTAGAGTTGTGAAGTCAGCAAAACAAAGATTTTTCTGTCGGAGATTCCCAGTACACAACAGATGTTTTGTTGTGAGTATGTGGAATAAATGTTGGCGTGGCTCAGGTTAATCAAGGTTTGTAGTAGGGTGCAGTAATACATTCAAGCATGTAACGGTAATGAGACTTTTTTTTTTTTTTTAAAGAGGACTGGAGGTTGTTTCATGGAAACAATGTGACGATATAAAAATGTAATTGTTTTCTAAAAATAGGCTTCATTTTCTGTATGCAAAATATTATGTTTATTTTATTTATGGGTGGCGAAATGTGACCTGAACTTTTTTTTTTTAAAGATTTACCCAGTAAGAGAAACTGAAAGATTGGTTTTATGCACCTAGCGTTAAATTTCATGTTGTTTTGACACTGTTTAAGCGTTACTTTCTATATCTTATTTTGGACTCAGATCTAACCACCACTTGGAATAAACAACGGTCTCATCTAACCACATGCTATAACTTGATCTCTAAAACATTTGTGCATTTTTATTGTTTTAGGACATAACCTAAAATCGTATCTCCAGAGTGTTGGCATGTTAATATCAATGACAACTGTTTGAGCTCTCTGTTGTGCATGTAAACGTAATTTTTCCCCAGACTAGCCGTGGTGCCTTTATGACAAACAGAGACTCCCGTTTCAGATGAATAATCTTCTCGTTCAATGTTAAACAATGTTAGGGCTGATGGTTTTAAAGTTTCTTTTTTTTCTCTCTCTTTCCCAATTAACCTCTAATTTGGTAGACACTGATTACTTTGGGTCAAAATTATGTGAATCTCTTAGCAAAATGTTGTATAGTGACTTTTTTTTTTTTTTTTTTTGAAAGAAATGCACTGTAATTAAAGATACTAGTATAACTGGACTTACTGTTGCCCTCATGTTCTGAAGCAGCTCTGGAATAAATCTTGACTGCAATGGCATCAATAGTTGAACAAGGAAGCTCACTAAAGAACATTTTTAGATAACTAAAAAATATATATAGGCATGGTGGTTAAACAGTAGAATGTACATTAGTTTGGTTAAAAAATAAAAAATCAGCCCAAAACCTTATAATTACATTGTATTTTCTGTTTTAGGGTCCAAAGCTAAATTGAAACCGAACTACCTTGATTTTGTATGTAGACATTCACCTGTTTGGGTTGTGTAGTTTAGTTGGAATAGCTTTATCACCTTTTTTTTGCAATGTTTAAAAAAAAAAAAAAAACCTACAATTTATGCACAACATGCCAGCAACAGATTTGTAGCTAGTTTTACAGTTAACTGAGAAAATATGAACAACTCTGTACCACAAGAATATTGCATAATGTGAAGTTTGTCATCAATTACAGTTAGTAGCTAAACAAAAATGTTTTTCATTTCCCCTTTTTTCCAGAAAGAATCTAGTTTATTTCATTGGAAGTGCTGTATATGTGGCTATAGCATCCTTTCTGTATAGTTGTCTTGCTATCTGACCATTCTTCACAGGCGTTTAAATGTTTACATAGTATTTAACTGCTTCTATTTTAACTATGATCTCACTGTAGTAGCCTAAAAACACTGATGCATCCACAAGTCACTCAAAAAGACAAACAAATTTGATATTCATAACATAATACAATGCTATGGATCAGTAGTTTCCAGATTAGATCAATTAACCTCAAAATGGTTTCAGCTGACTAAATCTCACAAATGTTGCTATTTAGATGAAATGACAATATTAAGAAGAGAATGGCTATTCATCAAATATTTTGAGCAATCTATGAAATAGGTTATAAATAAAAAGTGGGACATCACCCTGCTTTACCCTATAAATTCACAAAACATTAATTCATAATTTATATTCTACAGCCTCTAGTCTATAAGGTTAACACTCTAATGCATTTTTGGCTTTGGCACTATGGAGATTTATTATTTTTATTTACAACCTGTTTTTGCAGTGTTGAGCAATACAGCCAATCACAGTTGATTTCTAGAACGCAATGGCCAATCAGAGGCGTTCCTCTCCCGGATCAAAATGCCAGTGTTTTTGTCCAGTGCTGAGTTCTGAACGCGTGCGAAAATGTAGACACGATGTAAAGATATTCATTGTGCAGTGTAGAGACTCTCAGTGATTATAAAGGAACGTTATAGTAAGAAACTTTGAGAGATCTCCATGAACTGAGATAAGGGTGATTATAAAGGCATTATTTAATGACTATAAAGGGAGTGTTTTTTGTGCACTTTCTAGGCTATATAATCCAGTGAGAATTTAATTTAAAGTTTTGTTTTTGATGCTGCCAATTACGCTCGAAATTGCAATGACTGACATAGTGATAACCATAGCATTGGACAGGACAAAAATATATCCCAAAATAGATATGCATTAAAGGAACGTTTGCACGACAATGTGCTAAAAAAAAAGTTTTCCTTTACATTTTTTTTTTTTTTGATGACAAGGATACACTAAAACAACTTTAAATGCTGTATTATGCATGCCAGGCCAGTAGTTGGCAATGTCGCTCTTTAAAGACACACTACGCAAATAGTAATATGCATTTTTTCACAATATGTGCAATATGCATTTTTTTGTTTTTTTAACTGTTGTCATGTAAATTTTGTCATGAAAATGCCCCTCACTAATCTCAGAAGCTTGATTCTTGAACTGGGCTTGTATTTGGTTGCTTCAGCATTGAACACGGAAGTGAAGCATCTCTGGTGACCGACTGACCATTTGTGAGCCTGGACCACAAAACCAGTCATAAGGGTGAATTTTTTTAAATTGAGATTTATCTGAAAGCTGAATAAATAAGCTTTCCATTGATGTATGGTTTGTTAGGACAATATTTGGTCGAGATACAACTATTTGAAAATCTGGAATCTGAGGGTGCAAAAAAAATACCTGTGCTACTTATGACTGGTTTTGTGCTCCAGGGTCATATTTAGTTGATGGGAGGGTAGAGAGATCTACAGTAAGTGTGCCTGGTGTGGCGGTGTTCTGTGTCGCTGTCATTAATTCTCCACTGAAACGGCCTCCAGTTCCCCAAACACCTCCCTCGCCTTCTCAGCAGAAGCACTTTAATAAGTGACAAATAGGATCGGCCGGGCCTGCGGGGTCAGAAGCCTGGAATCAGGCACCGGGGCGCTCAGCCCAACGAGGAGGAGGGAAAGCAATCTAGGACAGCGTTCCTTTGGCCCGAATAGGCTGCCATGGATAATGCAGCCAAGCCAGTAATACATGGCAGGGAAGGCATGATGGTGGGAAAGGAGGGGTGCTGCTCTCCTCCACTCCCTTTGGCCGGCTCTCTTACAGGGTGCCTTTTGTTCAGCCCACTCCTGCTGCTCCAGCGGCTTGGGGTTTGTGTGTGGCGCTCAGGCCATCCCCGGGCCTGGATTTTTGCACTTGTCTTTTGTCTGCGCTTTGCTCTTTTCTCGCACGGCCCCAGGTGCCAGCCAACAGAATGCCGCCTTTCACAGCAAACTCAATGCAAATGCAAACACTCCTCTCTATTATAGCGACAGGAGTACATTCCAACAGTCAGGAAGCAGCACTCAACATAAGAACAAAACAGATTGAGAAAACATCTAAAGGATTGAGGTGTATTAGTGAGTCGATGACGCCACGTTATAAAAACACGGTTTATTTCACTAAAAAGTGATTGTGTCTGCTACAATCAGGTCATATACATGGGTTTTCTCTTTATGCATTGAAGACCGAGGCGTGTCTAGGGTACATTTCACCTTTCAAAGGAAAAAAATACATATTTTAAAGCCTATATATATAGGACTATTGACAGTTTTTGCATTGCAATATTATATTAATGTCAAATTTTACAGCAAAACTACATTTCCTCTGTGATTCTGATTTCTGTAACAAAAGAAAGTGCTTTAAAATCAGAACAGGCACAAATTCAAATAGGAGTACAATGGCTTATTAATCATTTTATTTGAGTATTTTGGGGGAAAGTGATGTCAAAAAATTTTGATGGTCAATTTAATATAATCAATAGCCTAAACAAGCCTCAACTTGTTTTTATCCAAAATTTGATGGATTGTGACCCAAGACATGTTTTGGACAGATTTCCTGAGATTTAACCTTAAAAAGTACAGTTACTAAACAAAATGCAGTCACACTTTTCAGAATGAGAGCACTGTACACACCAATTAATCTGGGCGCTAAGTTTTTACTCCGCATTTACGATGCACTCGGAAATCCTTATTAGTCTGCTGCAATGATAGACGTGCTAAAAAAGTTTTTCGCATGCAGGCAACCTTGTCAAAATGATCACTGTTCACACAGAACTGAGAAAACAGCTAAAAACGCTGTATTATGCACACCAGGCCAGTAGGTGGCGATGTCACTTTGTCACATATATGCATGTGCATAACATCAATGTTTTCAGTTTCACATAACGTTTGCATTTTCATAGTTTACACATATGATAACTGTATCGTTTTTAGAAACTTGCACTTTGAAACCCATTTTCAAAAGTTTGAGGTGTTGCGGTGAATTGATGATTCAACGACGCTGTTGTTTTATTTCGCGAAACATATACAAGAATAAAAAGTGTTCACGTCTGCTGCGTTTTCGGTTTATGCATCAGACTAAAACACGTCCAGGTTAAATTTCACCTCAAAATCAAAAATAAAAATAAATAAAAAATTCAATTTCAAAGCGACTACTAACATTTTTTGCATTGTGATATTATTTTCATGACATTTTTCCTAATTTTACCCCCAAATTTATTTATTTTGAGTTTTTTGTCATTACAAATTTTGATTCTATCTTTTTCTGATTGCTATAATAAAAAAAATGTATTTGCACAAATTCAGTACAACAAAAATAATTTTTGAAAAAATATGAAAGTATTTTGGGGGGAAATTATGTAAAAAATGTTGATGATCAATTTTAATAGCCTTAATCAAGCTTCATTTTCTTGAGCCAAAATTTGATGAAATGTGACCAAAGACATATTTTGGACAGAAGCAACCTTAAAAAGGACAGTTACTAAAGGAAATGCAGTTGCACTTTGTGTCCAGAATGAGTGCTGTACACACCAAATCCGACAGTGTTTTACTCTACATTTACAGGATAAGTGTAATGCACCCAGAAATCCTCATCAGTCTGCCACACGCACATCTGCCATGTCTTGTGGCCTGAGTTGTCCAGAGTCTGGCAGAGAGGCAGCTGGATGCGTTCTCGGGGTGAGGAGGTGTGGATAGCGGGGCATCAGTCGTCTGAGCTGCTATCATGGCGCCGCCGGTAGCTGTGTGCCGGGGAGCCGCGGCCAGCGTGGTGGCCGTCAGAGGACGAGTCGTGCCAGCAGCGGCGGTGCTGGTGCGGGGGGGGTCAGGTTCCTGTGGTCTGCCTTTGGCCCCCCTCCTGAATGGCTGTCACGGACTCCGGCTCCACTCTGACTGCTCCTTGATGGATTAGGACCATGGTGGTCCCGGGGATCTTTTCTCTCCGCCTGGGGAGCACAAAACACACCTAGACAATCATTTATTCCTGGTGAGCATGGGAAGTTCGGTTCCGTTTGAGAGATGTGTATACATAGTAACAGAATTTTTAGTAAAATTAAATATTTTCTTATTTGGAAGAAAATGTAATTTAAATTCAATCCATTTCTCTAAGGTATTTAGATTGTAGAGATAAAGTTAATATAGATAATATTAACTTTCACATTTTTTATTCGTTATTTTGAACTCAATTAAAAAGCAGACGTTGTAAAACTGTCATTTAAGGGACATACGTAAAGGCAGTTTCAAACTAAGATCCGATCTTTTGTCCCTCTGTTTACATTCACTTAAAGGGACAGTTCACCCAAAAATGAAAATTCTGTCATCATTTACTCACCCTCAAGTAGTTCCAAACCTGTATGAATGTCTTTGTTCTGCTGAACACAAAGGAAGACATTTTTTGAAGAAAGTTTGTAACCAGGCTGTTTTGGGGCACCATTGACTTCCATAGTAGGAAAAAAAATACTATAGAAGTCAATGGTGCCCCAGAAGTGCTCTGTTTCCCTCATTCTTCAGAATATCTTCCTTTGTGTTCAGCAGAGCAAAGACATTCATACAGGTTTGGAACTACTTGAGAGTGAGTAAATGATGACAGAATTTTAATTTTTGGGTGAACTGTCCCTTTAAGACACAACTCATACCTGAGTTTACATTAATACCCACCCAAACTAAACTGATTGCATTACTGATCGCTTTCAGTGACATGGTTGACCCTCAGGTTTTATATAGGCACATATAAAAATTATTTATAATACATGTTGGGTGGTTCTTTGACTAATGCACACCAGGGGCCTGTTTCAATAAAAAAAGTTTACCATATAAACCAGGCTTATTTCAGTTAATCTGATTTATTTTGAACCAAATCAACTGACAATAAGTCAGACTAACTGAAATAAACCTGGCTTATTTGGTCAAATTGTTTTATGAAACAGGCCCCAGATGTGATTATCTCGCATATATGCACCACGATCACTAGCCTGCATGGACAAGTTAAAGCGGTCACTGATGCTTGCAGCGCAATATTTGACAGAACAGACAAAATAACGGTAGTTTTCATTAGTTCATTTCTCTATGAGTCGTTACATTGGGACAAGCACAAAACAATATTAGAAAATATACTTAACTCATTAACCAAGACCCTCAAAAGCAAAAAAAAAAGACAAACCCAAAATGAAATGCCAATAGCTCTTGAACCCTGACTGAAAAGTCCCGGCACTGATATGTAGTTACCACTCGAACCTAACCATATGTGCTTCCCTGGCGATCCATTGCTGTGAAATACGCCAGCATCACAAACAAATGATTCATCCAAACATGACCCATTTTTAATTATTCAAACTCATTATGAAAGTAATTTACTGTCACCTACTGGCCATTTTACTTTCATATTTTTTAAATAATTTTATATTTCTATATACAAAAATGTATATAAGTGCTGTATAGTAATCTGGATTATGTAATCACATTCTAGAAATTAAGTGCTTGTAATTGGATTATATTACGTTTTAAAATGTGTATAATCAGATTACAGTTACTTTTTTTTTTATAGATTAACACATTACATACCATCCACAAAATGGCAGTAAATTATTCATAATATTATGATTCTCCCTAATTCTTTGTTCGTTCGTTTTTTTTCCAGAAAGTCTCTCAGAGGAACTGCACACACCAGCCACTAGTTGGAGACAAAAATATTTAAAACCTGGAAGAGTTTGGTCATATAATGTCACTGATGTTTTTATGTTTGTTCATATATGCAGGAATACCCAAACCCCGAAGGCATAAAATATCAGTCCCCCCAAGATTAAGTTAATACTTCAATATTTTAACAACACATTCCCCGTTCTCTGATGTTCACACTGACATGATGCAGGTAAGCAAATAAAACGTCTATTTTTGGCATTCAAGTGTTTTATTTTATTTTGATTGTTTAAATTACAAATTTTTTTTATTATTATTATATTTTTATTGCAACCTACCAAATAAGATTGTACCATTTTTGTTAAAATGTGTTGTCAAACCAATTCAGTTTTATATTTCGATGCAAAACACAACATTCAGATTTAAATTAATTTACCACATTATCTTTGGTTATTTAATATTTTTTTGACGGGTTGCAGGCAGGCACATATAACAATTGCTGGTTAAGGAGCTACAGTTAGTTACATTCCCCCCCCAAAAAAACAATTAAAAAAAGTGAAACAATTAAAAATGGACTATTTGAACCATTACTTGTGTGGGCTATTTTTATTGTTTTGTTACTTTAGAAACATGCTCATGTCAAACTCTCTAACTAAGAAAGAGGAAACACTCAAACTGTCTTACACCGCCCTCTTGTGAACAACCTGCCTTATACCTCAGAGAAGGAAAACTAATTCTCTAGGTTCACAATTTAGAAACATTTATAAAGGTATTTAGTTTACTGACATGAGGGAAAACTACCTTTTACTGCAGCTTTCAGAGTCTGAATCTGAAGAGTCACTTCTGTGCTTTGATTTCTCTTTCTTGCTTTTCTTTTCCTTTTTACTCTTCTTTTTTCTGTCAGATCTGTAATTAATATCAGTACTCAGCTTAGATACCGTGGTCTTTGTCAGTAGTGTGCTTTGTAGTCATGAATTCTCATGTTTCTTCTGATACATGTTTAAAAACCTTCCACATGTAATGTTTGGCCATAAAAGATATTAAATATATCCTTGCTTTACACCACACAAATGCATATATATTATACCTTTTATCTTCTTTATCAGGTCCGTGGGCTTCCTCGGGCGTCTTACTGGCCTCTATCAGCTTTGTGGTGCTGACAATAAATCAATAATTAAATAAATACAAGATCAGTGATTTACAGTGCTTGTAATATTGTTGAGATATTAAAACCATGACACATTCTCATATTCAAATTAGCATCAAAATTAATTATGTCTATGTACCGTGAAAACTGGCAACCCCATTTTTTTCTTGTTTGGAAAGCACCATTCCTCTCGGTCCAGCCCTGATGATGAAAAATAGCAGAATCTCATGATATACCTGTGTCACGTCAATTAGATTTATATATGAAAGTAACATATAACAGTAGAAGAGCTAGTTATAAACTAGTGCCGTTTCTCAAACTGTAGCGATTTTTATTTTATCTAACATCAATATGCATTTCATTTTGAAAATATGACCTTCAGGACCATTAGGATTTTTGCATTGTCACGATTTTCATGACAATTAAGCACATATGTGACCCTGGAGCACAAAACCGGTCTCAAGTCGCTGGGGTATATTTGTAGCAATAGCCAAAAATACATTGCATTTGTCAAAATTATACATTTTTCTTTTATGCCAAAAATCATTAGGATATTAAGTAAAGATCATGTTCCATGAAGATATTTAGTAAATTTCTTACCATAAATATATTAAAACTTAATTTTTAATTAGTAATATGCATTGCTAAGAACTTAATTTTGACAACTTTTTGATTTTTGATTTTTTGTTGCACCCTCAGATTCCAGATTTTCAAATAATTGTATCTCAGCCAAATATTGTCCTAATAAACCATACATCAATGGAAAGATTATTTATTCAGGTTTCAGATGATTTATATATCTCAATTTTGAAAAATTGACACTTAAGACTGGTTTTGTGGTCCAGGGTCAACATTTGTCTGCACTTTTCATCACTGTAAAGCACATTAATCTCATTCTTGGTACTACAATGTTGACAAATACTATATTATCAAAGATTAGACTGTTAGAATTATTACATTATTTAAATTGTATTTTTACATAATTGTAATATTGGTTGTCCTGGATTTCATTTACATCATGAGAATTTTTTTTTTTTTTTTAGAATTTAGAATATTTAGAATAGAATACAATATTTTTTTTAGAATAAAAATATAATTATTTTATTTATTTGCATTAAAGTAATTTGAATTTAGTGGAAATTTTGCTTAACTGTCAAGAAAATAATGACTAAAATAATAACTAAATAAAACTAGTGAAAATAAATGTTTTTATATTTTATTTCAGCTAACGTTTATTTTATTTAAAGCAACAACAACAACAAAAAATAGTTAATAGTTCTAATTTTAGATTTAGTTTCCTATAACAGCCCTGCATGGAAGCGCTGAATCAGTAGTTATACCAAACTCATGCTGACCTTCTGACTGACAGAGGAAAGATAAGCAGGCAACTATGTAAATAAAATGAAAGGTCAGCTGAATGTCTTGGCAAAAAAAAAAAAAAAAAATGGTACATCAAATTAGGAATTCTACTATGACGAATTGACGATATTTTCTTATGAATATTAAACAGGTTGCGTCTCGTTTGCCCAATAGGCTTCGCTGACGTCAGCACGGCATGTTAAATATTCATAGACCTGGCCCGCGCTTCAGCAATATTAATGAGCTACGCATGCGCTCTAGCGGGACGCTCCAAACAGGTTACCAGGCAACGCCTGTAAGACCTTATTAATATTCAGAAGGCCAGCACGTCACCATAGTAGGATTTGTAAAGTACCGAGCTGCGACCACGTCCCATGCCACTCTGGGCACTTTATCTAGAAAGTTCAACACGTCCACAGCTGTGTCCGACACATAACACAAGCAGACGATGTAATGAGAGATCACACCAAGGAAAACGGTAGGAATGTCTGCATTTACTGAAACTTTATTCAGCGAAGAGACGTTTATTTATAGCCCAGAAGACAATCTGCCATGATGGATCAAGCTACACAACTACTCATTATTATTCTCAGGTTTATCAAGCCTGTGAACACCAAAATATGAATACAAACCAGTTACAAGCGCTCTAATCGGAAATTATGAATTAATTCAAGTGTGTAAAGTGCAAAATAAGTGTGCTTATGTGAATATAATCGCTTATTTGGGAATAGTTTACACTGTAATCGTGTAGACAGTGTTGCTAGCCGCGGCTAGTTCGAGCTGCTAGCTCCATACTCACCCAAATAGTTCTCTCTGTGTTTCCCAGTTAAACTGGTCCTGACCCCCTCTCACCCCTCCAGATCTCGACGAGCCAAACATGACCTCTGCTCCTCCAGACACACGTCCAGTCTCCTGAAAGCGCTGAGATGTTTACACGTGTGCTGCAGAACAATCAGGCCTCGCTTTTCCACAACATCCGGGAACCCGCTTGCTTTTATATTATCAACTTAACTTGGCGCTTTTTGTTTAATCACCACGAACACTATCTCGTCGATCAAGTTCAAAATTGTCTATTTTCTTTCAATTGTTCGTGAGGCGTTTCCCTGTAAGAAGATGTCAACATCATGTGCGGTTTGGCGCGCGGATGCTCTAAAGATCTGCGAGGCGCGCGTCGCCTTCTGATGACGCGTCAGTGATGGCTCTCATGCGAAAAGCAGTCAGCTGAGCGAGAGAGGAAGATTATAGGCGAAGGGAGGAAGATATTCTCCCCGTATTTGATCACTTTTTCCCACCCGATGTATGTGAGGTTTATCTCCAGGTTTTTTTCAGGTGAGTTGAAACGAGCTGTAGCTTTTAATCATATGTGATGGTCGCTAGCTGCATCAGCTGTCTTTGTTGAGGATGCAGTAAAGAAGTTGTGAAGTGCTATTATAATGTTGATTCTTCATTTTATGCCTTTTTACTCTTATAGTTGATTTTATTCATCACGTTCGGTATGTTTCAAAGTGACCCTGCTGGTTTATGCTTTAATCATATGCATGTAATACATGTGTAATGCACTACAAGTTTAAATAACAATACAACGTTGTTCCTGGATAGATATATTTATAGTTGGGTTTTTGATTGTATCTGTGGCTTTGCTGCATGTGCATGTACAGACCAGTCCAAACTACTAGTGGAAAATATTTCTGGTTTGCATTTTTCTCATTTAATAGAAAAAAATGTAATAAGACAGCTTATTGTCAGACTAACATTTAAAAATGTTAAAGTGATCCGGTATAATTAGAGAATGTTCCAAAGAGCATGTTGTGTGCTTCACGGAAGGAGGAGTCGGATCTCTAAATCAGGAAATATCCAGGCAGGGAAAAGAAGGAAGATGACAGAAGTGCATGAGTTATCTGCAAAACATTCAGCAGTCAAACAGTTATAACAAGCAGAAGCAAATGAAAAAAACACTTTGCAGGGTGCCTCTAATTTCTGAAATTGTGCATGCTTGATTACTTTTCGTCTCCTCCCAAGTAAGATGCAAAGAAAGTACATTAAGGAGTTAAACTGAACACAGAGGAATTGCAGCAAAGTTTCTATTTATTTTGGACTATTCTTGATCACTTGAGGGATTTCTGCCCAAATGTTTCTAAAAAAAAAAAAAATTAATTAACCCTTGTGCTGTACTGAAAGTCCTGAAAATTTGGTGATCTGGGCTTATCTCCATCTCCGTGAATATGGCCAGAATTATACACAAATGTGACCCTGGAGCACAAAACCAAAACCGGTCACATGGCAAGAGGTCGCACCGTATGACTTGCATTAAGCTGTGGATGTCACGTGCAGCTCATTTATTAAGAGTATGTGTTTAATTAGGCATCTTATGACAGAGGCTGAAACAGTGTTGTTAAATAGGCCTAGTTGAATAGTTTTTTTCTCTCAGCATGACATATTTTTAAAATGATATTGTCACTTGTGTGTGATTACAGCTGTTTTGTGCAGTCCAGCTGTTGTGAAGAATGCAGGGATGTAGATGGTGCATATTCCTTATTCAGGCTTCAATTGGTCCCTATTTAACTGAATACTTGAATAGAAATGTTAATAGCACAGAGTGTTAAAGGAGGGGGCTTAATTGCAATGATGCAAAAATTAATTTTCAGCAGATTTTTTAGGGCTTGCATCGCTTTCCAAAAAGAAAGACAAAATGCAAGAACTGGCTTGAATGCAGTGTGTATGTAAACACACTCTTGTGACCGGGGGCTCTGATTTTGACACTGAAAGGGAGCCGTTTGGATTTACCTTCAAGCGCCTCATGTCAGTCACAGCTGTGTTTGCTCTGAGACGTCACTTCAGCGCTCGCTGGAATAAGACGCAAGGCTATTTTAAATCAAAGATGCTATTTTAGGATTTTGCATGGTTGCGTTCAATGCCCTGCATTGTGATGCTGTTGTTTATTAGTTATTAATTATATGCAGTGGTGGACAAAGTACACAAATCAAGTATTTAAGATTATATGCCCCCAATCAAATATTACTCCAGTCAAAGTAATTTATCATAATCACTTTAATGACGATTAATGAATAATTGCTTATTACATTTTCTAAATATTGGGTGTAATTTAAACTGAAATTTCTGCATTAATTGATTTGAAAAATAAGCTATAGTAACTTAATGATATTGTCTTGATAACATAAAAATTTAGCAGTGGATTTCTAGTTCCCAGCATAGTTTGCACATGACTGTATAAGGAGAATAAAGCAGTGTTTAAAGGGATAGTTCACCCAAAAATGTATCTGTTGAACACAAAAGAAGATATTTTGAAGAATGTTGTAACCAGTCAGTTGCTGGTGCCTATTGACTTCTATACTGCCGTGCAAAGGCAAAAGACCGTAACTTCGATTTTGGTCTAATATGAGTTTTTTTGGGACATTCAAGGCATCCTTTATCATGTGCATAAGTATCTTGAGTCAATTTCTTTGTTTTTCTGAGAAAATAAATAATATAAAAAAAAATGTACTGTCCATTAAAGTCTGCTGCATTTAAATGACAGTGTAGACAAATTAATTAATCAAAGCATATTAAATGCAAAGTTGACTGGAAGGAAGACATTGGGTAGGAAAAGGTGCTCAAGAAACAGGGATGACCGCAAGTTTGAGAATACTGTCAAGCAAAGCTGATTCAAACACTTGGGAGAGCTTCACAAGGAGTGGGCTGAAGCTGGAGTCAGTGCATCAAGAGTCACCACGCTCAGACATCTTCAGGAAAAGGGCTACCAAGCCACTTCTGAAACAGAAACATCGTCAGAAGCATCTTACCTGGGCTAAGGAGAAAAAGAACTGAACTGTTGCTCAGTGATCCAAAGTCCTCTTTTCAGATAAAAGTACATTTTGCATTTCATTTGGAAATCAAGGTCTGGAGGAAGACTGGAGAGGCGCAGAATCCAAGCTGCTTGAAGTCCTGTGTGAAGTTTCTGAAGTCAGGGATGATTTGGGGTGCCGTGACGTCTGCTGGTGTTGGTCCATTGTGTTTTATCAAGTCCAAAGTCAATGCAGCCGTCTACCAGGAGATTTTAGAGCACTTTATGCTTCCATCTGCTGACAAGTTTTATGAAGATGCTGATTTCCTTTTCCAGCAGGACTTTAGCACCTGCCCACAGTGCCAAAACCACTTCCAAGTGCTTTGCTGACCATGATATTACTGTGTTTGATTGGCCAGCCAACATGCCTGATCTGAACCCCATATGAGATCTATGGGATATTTTCAAGAGAAAGATGAGAAACAGTCGATCCAACAATCCAGACGAGCTGAAGGCTCAATAGTGCCTCAGCAGAGCCACAGGCTGATCGCTTCCATGCCATTCCTCACTGATGCTGGAGTTTGTGCTAAAGGAGCCCCGACCAAGTATTGAGTGCAGAAATGAACATACTTTAAAGAACTTGAACTTTTCTGTTTTGCAAATCCTTTTTTTGATTGATCTTAGGAAATAGTCTAATCTTTTGAGATGCACCTGTAATTGCCAAATTTCCAGTGTCCTACCTATAATTAATTTGGCTGGACAAATAATAAAAGAAAAAATGTTAAAGTCATTTTTCTCAGTTTCACACTCTAGAGAGTTGCGGTCTTTTGCCTTTGTAGGGCAGTATAGTAGACTTCTATAGAAAATACTGTGAGAGTCAATGGGACCGTGAAGTGATTGGCTGCCAACATTCTTCAGAATATCTTCTTTTGTATTCAGCAAAAGAAAGAGATTCATACAGGTTTGAAGCAATTTGAGGATGAGTAATTAATGACAGAATTTTCATTAGAAGTCATTATAACTCAAAAAGACTTGAGTGCGATCTCATAATACCTGTAGGGAGAGAGTGGTGTAGTGTCGCAGTCACACAGATATGGATCATAGAGCTTAAATGGGCTTCAGTCTCACATTATCGGGAATTATGAGTCGTGAACAAAATATACTGTACGATATTTAAAAAAGGAGGAAAAATAAATTGCGTGTGTGGTCGGAATATAGTATAAACATACAATGCACAATCTGACATTACACGCTGTAGATTTAGCAGTTGTGAAGTCGATTCGTAAAAAAAAAAATACTCTAGTATAGTAATGAGAATTTAATTTGAATAACCATTGAGAATATTATGAATTTTGTCAAGATGGATTGTTTTAGTTTAATAGTTTATTTAAGAAAAAAAAAAAAGCTTTTCTTTATGCTTAATAATTTTCTTTTGATTTGATAACCTGGACATGTTTGGTGTAAAATTCATCCACCCATTTGTAGTCAGTTTAGTTAATTATTTTGAATGAATTATGTAATTATTTGAATAATTCAGTAGCTTTATGGGAAATCTGATCATTTACAAGTGTTGGTGTTTTTGTCTGTTTTTCATAAGTGCTAAGCAGAAGTGTTTCTCAGTGCTGAGTCGGTATGCTGTAATGTTTTGATACCATGGCAGTAACTGCTGTGAAGGCTTGGGTGTGACGGGTTTGGTTTGCGGTGAGCTGATTGGAGCAGGATATTATCTAAAGGCACACACACACAAACATTCAGATCACACTTAGTGCTGCTGTGCATGTTTTCAGTTTCATTTACACGCACCAAAGTGACACGTTAACACTTGAGCAAGGTAAGCAGGGCACAGAGCTGTTGTTATTAATAATGTATTATAATAAATATAGTTTGAATGCTTAAATATAAACTTAGGAGAGCAGTGTTTGCAGTTCATGCTAAAGAAGTTGTTTAATGACATTATCACTAGTTTCTATATTGATTTTCTTTAGGAACAAATTTGTTTAGCAAATGTGGTTCAGGTGAATGTAATAGCTCAATACAGGATCTGTAGTCTTCCACTATCACAGCTGTTAAAAAGTCCTACAGTTTCTATAGCATTTGTCTCTGGAATAAAAATGGATAGTCTCTGTGGATAGTCTCCTCTGATTTCATTAGCTGCATTCAGTTAATGAGCTGTTGTGCTCCAGGCCTGTTGGGACATGTTGAGATAAAATCAATGTCCACCCTTATATCATGTTTTGTTTTACCATTTAGCAGCAAAAACCTTTCAACGTTGATAATAATAAAAACCATTAAAAATTGATTACCTGTATTATTATAATAATAATAATAATAGAGCAGCAAATCAGCATCACAGCAATAAATTAATTTTAAAACGCATTCAAATAGTTAATATTTAACAATATTACAGTTTTTAATGTATTTTTGCTCAAAAATGTAGCCTAGGCAAGCATTAGGAGTACCGATCAGTACTAAGTAAATAGTTTGATAAAGGTTTAGACTCATGCTTGAACAAAAGTGGCTTTATTGTGGAAGTGTATATTGTTTTCTGAAGGCCTCTTTCTCTCGGTGTGATGTAGCGATGGCTGGACCGAGGCCTGTGGTGATGAGCGGACCGTCTGGAGCTGGCAAAAGCACTCTGCTGAAGAAGCTGCTCAAGGAGTTTGATGGTGTATTCGGCTTCAGCGTTTCCCGTAAGTCACATACTGAAGTACAAAAGCTGAACAGCAGTGGAAACTAAAAAATTCGAAATAACCAAGAATGATCTTTGCCCAGATACGACGCGGAGCCCCCGTCCCGGAGAGGAGAACGGCAAAGGTTAGGCTTTTGATCTGCTACAGAAATGCAGTTTTTCTTGCATTATGCTCACTGAACAAAACCCAGCCAGCATGACATGCTTTCACAACAATGACAGGCATTCATTACATAAACATCTAGTTATTTGGGTGCGATTAAACATTTTAATTTGAATGAACGGCAGTTTATGTGACTGTTCAGGCCAACACAAACATTAACAATCTGTCAGTGCAATCATTTTTATACAGTAACAGTCACGCATTTGGTTGCATGCCCAGAACTGCTGCTATTACATCAGAGTTATTCACCAACACAATGTTTTGTTTTTGACAGTGAATAGCAGTGGAAGAATTCAGACCCAGCTTGATTTCTCTGTGCTCTTGGAGTTGGAGTTGTTTGATAAACACCATAGCAAAAAAAAAAAATATATATATATATATATATATATATATATATATATATATATATATATATATATATATATATATATATATATTTATTTATTTATTTGTGGCTGTTTGAATTTTTTTTCTTCTCTGTGACAAGCGGGTGTCAGAAACAGAAAGTTACGCAGTGCTGCCATTGTTCATGTACAGTATATTAAGAATATTAATAAATAAAGTACAAGTACAAATATAGGGTATATCAACATTTTGATAAGCAAATGATATGGTATATCTTTTCCATACATGCTGCCTATTGTCAGATTGTGAAATTGCATTTTCATTTATCCATCTGTTTTTTTTTACCACATTGGTCTGAGAGAAATGTGAAAATGAGTTTTTGTGCTGTTAGTGAGAGCAGACCTTTAGCTGTAGTTTCTTATACGCATGAGATTCACACAGCAGAGTCAGTTCATGAACATGTGATGTGATTGACACCCTAATGAGCTAAAAATGGGGCGGCAGCTGTAAATGAAGCACTCAAATGCATGCTTTATGAATGTATGTTGTCTTATTGTTTCTATTGGTATTCTGGCTTATCAAAGTTCTGTCAATGAGAGACCTATCTTCTGAAAAACTCCCCCTTTTTTTAGATTATCACTACGTTACCAGGGAAGTGATGCAGGCGGCCATAGCAAAGGGTGAATTTATCGAAAATGCTGAATTTTCAGGGAACTTGTATGGAACAAGGTATAGTCCTCCTTATTAAGAGTCTTGTTCGTATGTGAAGGCACCTCGCTGACATCCTTCGTTTGGTACTAATCGAATTTCTCAAAAGTGTTTGTGATTAATGAATGGTGTGTAACAGCAGCGTCCAATCCTGCAGAGTTTAACTCCTCCACGCTTGTTTGATTCGCTGATCCTGCTGCGTTTGACCCTCTGGAGTTTGTTTTTCAAGAAAATAAATGTTGCATGTTTTTTTATTGTACTTCTAGGGGATGTTATTGTACAAAATTTTATTTATGGAATGAATATGATCCAGTTATTATCTGTTAACCACTTCTTGAGCATAGACCTGAAAATTAAATTTCCAACTTAAACCGGCGTAAATGTTTAATGCTTTGGAGCACAGACTTTGCTTTGGTCTCCTTTTAAAGAAGACACTTTTTCTTTCACTTCAGAAACTATTTTCCAAGTGTGTGTGTGTGAGAGAGACCCTGGACCACAAAACCAGTCATAAGTGTCAATTTTTCAAAATTGAGATTTATGCATCACATGAAAGCTGAATAAATATGTGTTCCATTGATGTATGGTTTGTTATGATAGGACAATATTTGGCTGAGATGCAACTATTTGAAAATCTGGAATCTGAGGGAGCAAAAAAATCAAAATATTGAGAAAATCACCTTTAAAGTTGTTCAAATGAAGTTCTTAGCAATGCATATTACTAATCAAAAATGAGGTTTTGATATATTTATGGTAGGAAATTTACTAAATATCTTCATGGAACATGATCTTTTCTTAATATCCTAATGATTTTTGGCATAAAAGAAAAAGTGATAATTTTGACCCATACAATGTATTGTTGGCTATTGCTACAAATATACCCCAGCGACTTCAGACTGCTTTTGTGCTCCAGGGTCACATGATTATAGTATGGAAAATGCATTCAAAAAATTACATTTTATATGAAATATGTAACGTTTTTGTGAAAATCAAAGCCATATATCTAAACAAGTTATGTTCCAAATATGAGGTTGACATCAAAAAATGAGTTTTCAGTAAGATTTTGTTGAAATTCGCTTCCCATTCATTTCCAATGTGGCCATTTTTGACTGCAAACATTACAAGTGTGGATATTTTTTTATTTTTTCAGGACCATTTAATCTTTTCGAATCATGTCCTTTGCAAGTTTCGTACAATTCTGATGAAGTAAACAATAAATAAATAAACATTTTCTGTCAAAAATAACTGAACCGCACCAGAGGGTTAATGAGGGTTGGAGCTAAACTCTGCAGGACAGCGGCCCTCCCTGAGCAGGTTTGGAAACGTTTTTCCAAATGATGGGAAGATTGGGTTAATTTACTGACTCTCTTTCATTCTCGTTCATCAAAACAAATATAGTCAAGCCATTCAGTTGATTGGAGTGGCATTAAATATTATATTTTCAACAAACATGTCCACCTATGCAATCTTGATCGTATTCCAGGAAATCATTATAATGCAGCCAAAGATATGAGGATATCATGTGACAGACGCATGAATGAACTAATGGTTCATGAACTAATGTTTGTCCTCATATTCAAACTAGAGAAATACTGTATGCATGCAGGAATATGGATGTAATTGTAACTAACATCATTTTTGCCCGTTCACAGTAAAGCAGCTGTACAGGCTGTTCAGGCCAAAAATTTGATTTGCATTTTGGACATTGACATGCAGGGAGTGAAGAACATCAAGAGAACCGATCTCAACCCCATCTATGTGTCCATCCAGCCTCCATCAATGGAAATCCTGGTGAGAAGTCATCCATCTCGATCCAAGCATTACATTTACATGTCTTTTTCACGTTTTAATCTAAAGCTTAACTTCTTCAGGAAAAACGATTAAGGGACAGAAAAACAGAATCTGAGGAAAGTCTACAAAAACGTTTACATGCAGCCAAAGTTGACATGGAAATAAGTAAGCGTCCGTTCCTATGCTAATTATTTTAAATGAAATACTGCAGTAATTGTTTTCACGTCTAACTGTTATATACCCATATTTCAGGTAAAGAGCCAGGTTTATTTGATGTGCTGATTATCAATGATGACCTTGACTTGGCGTATGGGAAATTAAAAGATGCTCTTCTTGAGGTAAAATTTTCCAGTCTGAATGTTCATCACTAGGGGCCAGATCTTGGCACTTTTATGAGATTGCGGTCTGATTTGCCCTATGTAAAATTAAATACTTCCTCTCATAAAATTTGCATTTGAAAGGGAAAATCCTACAGATGCATATGCATTAATATCAGTCTCATAGCGTGTCTTTAGTAAATGCTGACAGTATTTTTTTTAATGCAAAAGAGGGTTTGTGTCAGAGCAGGCTGTCAAAATCTCGTACCATTACATTCCTACCGTCAGATTTACTATCAAAACTTTCACAAAAACGCCACTCTATCACAGTATCAGGGTGCACTGCTAATAACAATGCAAGTGATTTAATTTTTAGTAGACATTCCTCTGATAAACACACATTTCAGTTATTTAACTTTATTTGGAACAGATGAACAAAATGCAGTGGAGCAAAAATTTTATATTTAGAAAAAAAATATTACTATCAAACACTATGCATTTTATGGTTTATTTATTGATTATTTTCCCATAGTTCAGTTGTTGTTTTTATTACTTTACAAATAGGAGTGTATCATGGGAGCCTGTTTCCACCACTGGATAAAAACCCCAAAAAATGCATCGTACAATTCAGACTTTTTTACCCCGCAATTGCGAGTTTACATCTTACAATTCTCACAACTGTGAGTTATATTGTCAGAATTGTGAACTGACTTTTTTTTTTATCTCACAATTCGGAGAAAATAAGTCAGAATTGTGGGATATTAACTCTCATTTGCGATGACAAAAAGTCTGAATTGTGAGATTAAAGGTCACAATTATCTTTTATTTTTAGGTCATGGTGGAAACAAGCTTCTATAGTGTATTGCATGAATGCAAAAAAAGAATTTAGGCATTCTTCATTTAGTCATTTCAATACAATGTACCTAATGTAATCTAATTCTTCTAAATAGATGTACGGCGGAAAAAAGACTTTAAATTCATGCATTAACATGTACCACAGAACCATTATATCCTATTGATTATAACATCTTCCTTCAGCTAGTTTTATCTGTGATCTCTCATGTGAGAATATTTCACTCCGTAAGCTCCTCATGGTTTCTGTTCCTCAAACAGGAGATCCAGAAGGTCAGAGACACCAACAAATCGTCCTGCTAACCACAGCGACCGCTCTCTTCAGCAGAACCTGTTCAAACCTCCACATTCCACCCAGGAAAGACTTCCTGAGGTTCAGTCCATACTCCGCTGAATGTCAAAGCTATATACATTACATATATATTCCGAGTTTAGTTCATGACCACGTATGTAATTCCTGGGCTAAAGGTCAGAAACATGAAGATACAACCAAGAAACACTCTAAACTCTCAAGTCTTTGAAAGGTTTGTTTTGATATTTTTCTTTCACCTTTTTTTATAACAATGGAAGAGACAATACAGATCATAGATTTTAAATATCTATCTAGCATGCTCACTAATTTATAGTTTTTTTTTCAATGCTTATCTTTTATAATAACTCATTCTTTGCTGTTGCAAACACAACGCAGCTTTCGCAATATTTTAACATTCAGAGCTATTATCTGCACATTTGACGTCTGATAGCCATATTTACTGATAAGTCGATTAAAGCTTGGCTTCTTAACTAATACCTAATTCTTAAACGATGGAAATGGTTGCGTCTCATCTGCTGGGGTCTTGAAATGCGTAATCATTTTCCTCATACACATTACTCAGATTACGCTTTGTAAATAAGGAAATTTCATATGTTTACTAGAGTTTTCAAAGCCAATTCAGACTGGTTTTTTTTAGCACAAGGCAGCTTATAAACACAGCCACAAGTCTCTTAAGTAGGTTTAGGAGACATTATTGATGCTTTTAGTCTTCTACAGCTGATCTTTAGTAGATTGTTCCAGCGATTCTGATCTGTACCTGTTAATATTAAATGTGACCATCAAATATGGATACCAAAATCATGCATCATTTTAAACTGAAACTATAGATTACATGCACAATTCATTTAATCTTACCTAAATTACACCATTATGTTTGTTAGTACTTGAAACATTTATTATTATAATAAAAGTAACAAACCAATGGATTGGGTCATTTGACCCACTGATAGTATAGAAAGTGATTTCACATGATAAAATACTCAAAAATTGGAAATCATGAGCTAAGTGGTGGTTTCAGTCCACCTGGTATAATGTATAATAACAGTTTAGAGTTTTCTTCTGTTTTTCTATTGAGCACATAAGCAGTGGCTGCATCAGAAGAGCATTTATATTTGCTTCTACCAACCTTCAAAGTACTATATGTTACTCCTTGTCTATTGAGTGTGAAAAAGATGTAATATAGTAGCTTGTGATGTACAGACCTACAAATAAAACATGAAGGTTATCAAAATGGAACAAAGGTTTTCCTAAAATGGCACAATATTAAATGATCCGAAGCGGGCAAATGACCAGACACCAGCTGTCTCTGGCATGTAAACGATCTTGTGTATGTGGCACGTTTACAAGTTGACTTTTTTTATGATGTTTTTATTTTAAAATATGGTTGAATGTCATGCCAGGCTTTAGATTCCATGGTTGGGAGTCTTATAAAACTGTATTCCTTGGTGTATCTTAAACCTTTCCTGTTTGTGGTGTATGTGAAATCTGAGAAATGCAGTTAATGTCTCAAAACAATGTCTAAACCAAATGTCACCGTTTTCTTTATTCTAGAACTATTTACATGTACCGTGCAAGTGTAATAAAACTACACCATTACAGAGACGTATGTGACTGTCTGATTAGTTATCAGTAGAAATATACATTGTAATATCTTATTTGCAACTTTGAATATGGGTCTGTTTCATTGCCGATATGATATAATGCCCATTTGATGTAATTGTGATATGTATACTATTAATGTAACTTTGTATTGTACTTGAAGATATTGATGTTATGTTAATAATAGTTAACCCTTGTTTAATTTTTGTTAATGCAAACAACATACAGTTTTGCCAAAATGTGTAGCTTTACTGGAATTTTAATATTTCACCAACATTTCCATTCATAAATCTACTTCACACTTTGTAAAAAAAAAAAAAATACTCAGGATATGAGTTATACTCGGGACCTTTAGGCCATATTTAACCTAGGTACCAATTAATCTGACAAAAACACACAAAATCTATATTTTTCCATATACTCAATGCGAAGCAGAAAAGAATAATGCATCTAAATTCATCTATATATATATATTTTCTAGGTTTTTTTTTTTTGCATGGATATTTAACTTTTTTAAATTGTGCACAAGGGTTATAAAAGTTAATGGATTACATTACGTTTTTGTCTGTGTACTCGTGATTCATTATAGATTAATATTCAGCCTGCTATTGAATACATCCGGTCACACTTTAGTTTTGGAACCAATTCTCACTATTAACTACAACTTTTGCCTCCATAAACTCCTAATTTGCTGCTTATTGATGGTAAGGTAGTTGTTAAATGTAGGTATGGAGTAGGGTTAAGGGATCTAAAACATGATCATGCAGAAGAAGACATTAATATGTGCTTAGTTAGTATTAAACTGCCAATATTCTAGTAATATGCATGCTAATAAGCAACTAGTTTATAGTGAAAACTGGATCCTAAACTAAAGTCCTTTGTGAATGTTTGGTTGCCATCGAGTCAGATATGGGAGTCAAAGTGGAGTGGCAAAACACTGTTTCTTTTTATTCCAGGAAATAGTCTCTATTAATGAAATATTAAAGCTCTCAGCTGAACAAATTCTAGTACTTGTATTAAATTAAAATATTTTTAACAATCAAGCGTGTTTTCCACAAGCTTAAGATTGTGTGAAACAAACTGGTACAATACAAAAGTGCAAAATGTAACATAAAACACACTGAAATGAGAGGCAAATGTGAAACAGGACTCGACAAAAGAAGCAAGTTGCTGGCTAATATTCACATCAGCAGCACTGAGATGATGATGAAGACCACAAACAGCTGTACATTATGAATCGTGTGCTGTGCGGCTGATCTGAGTGGCTGATTGCTGGTTAGAAGTGCTGTTATACAAATGTTTTAATTGCTCATGATCTCACAGTGTCTCAAAACACACAAGTGGTGTAAAAAATAAAAAGACTCACCTTGACACTTTCTAAACAAGCCTCGCCAAACGCACAGGCTAACACATGAGACCGATATCCGGTGTTCTTCACTCATTTAAAAATGCTAATAAATTAGACACTGTAAAATCATTTTGACGGTTGAGTGATGTGTTGCTGGGTGTGAATATGTGGCCTATCAGAGCACAGCTACACCTCCATCACAGCGGCTGGTGATCATGTTACCAATCTCCGTCCACGTGTCCAGGTGGGGGTCATAGATTTCGACCGAGTCTACAGTGACCGGCGCTGAAAAGTCCCGGCTAGAGGTCCGACCTCCCACCACATATAACAAACCATTAACGGCCGCAACCGTTACCCCAGCGCGTGGGACGGCCATCGGCGCCACCTCCACCCACTTCTCCTGGAACAACAGAGCCATGTGCTGCATTAAATCCAGAAATCAAAACATTTGCATAAAGGGTTACATTTTTGGAAATGCAACTAACGTTTGTTTTGATAATCGATTAATCTGTTGATTATTTCTTAAAAATCCAAATATTTACTACAATTTAATAATTTAAATAAAAGTTTTAATTAATTATTAAAAATGTTATTCTACATCCTGCCATACATACATTGTAGTAAAATGTATCAAGTCAGAATTATTGAATGCTCCGTTGGTTTGACACACAGGACAAGCCGCATTAAATGATAGCTTATGTGTTTGTTTGAAGTTTGAATGCGTTATTCACGTCTGTAAAGTAACATGACTACCAGATGTTTTCAGTGCATAGATGAGATTAATCAATAATCAAATTCATCCGGTTACTTTCATTATCGATTAGTTGTTGCAGCCCTATATGGATCAGACTTTATGGGGTTCTAACCTCCTCCAGGCAGTACTTCTCCACTGTGTCCAATGATCCCAGAGCCTCGTTCCAGCCTCCGACAGTGTTGTAAAGGCTCCTTTAAGAGAGGGCTTTTATTCTGACGTCGTCTGAGCAGTAACGTTAGTTCAGCCGCTCCTGCCTGCTCAAGTTTACCTATGTCGAGTCGATCGCTGAAAGGACATTTCTACTTGTTGATTTGCGATATCCTGCCGCTGTTACATTGAGGTGTTAGTCATTGACCTACAAGTAAGCCTGTTTGCGTTATTTCTGTGTTCATTGAGATCGGTATTGAGTTATTTATAACTGCGTCACCCGCACATGTATAGACATGCCCGCAGTCATTGTTTCTGTTCATCTGGCTTAATGATGCCGCTCGAGATGATTATTTCTTCTTTTATTGATGTGTTTCTCACTGGTTTGCTTTCAATGATACTTTAGTGACGTGGTATTTATTATTTTGAGCGGTTTATACCAAACTAGCGATCACAGTTGATGTATCGTGATTATAGCCATACATGGAGGGATGTTTATCATGTTAGATGATCGCTTATGGCTTATTGTTTGTACTATTACCCATTATTCTCCCTTCTTGAATTGTATTTTTCACTGAGGAAAGTTACAGATGAGGATTTAGTATACTTGACTGCCTCTATATACCCATGGATGTTTATGATTGTGTATATGCTTAATTATTCTTATTCATGATTGTCTATTGTATTTCTTGTATTCCAGACTAATGCCTCTACTGCCTGTAACTCGAAAATATCCTACCAATACAGCATCTAAACTCAACGCCTGTCTCCTCATCCTTATATAATATTGTGCTCTAACCGGCACCCAGGGGGTTCACTCATCCAATTGCAAATCAGATCCTGACAGTCAAAGTCTCTCCAATACTGTGGTCCTTCGAGCCGGATGAGTGTTCCTTTCGGATATGATGGAATCTGATGAGGAGATTGTTGGTGGAGCACGCCCTAAACGCTTCACTCATCCTCCAGCCTACTTAGAGCAGTATGAGGTGCAGTATCCTAGAGGGAGGCCTGTCTCAGCATCGGGTGTATCCCGCACCGTGGAGACGCCTGTCCCAGCCTGGTCCCTGTCCTTTCAGCCATGTGTTGCCCTCTCTGGTGGTGACCATGCCCGTCCTGATGGCTCGCAGGTCCCGTCCCCAACTTCAGCGGCTGATTCAATTGCTTCTGCCCATCGCAGTGAGCTACAGCACCTACGTCAGGAGCGTGCAGCCTTCGAAGCCGATCTGAGAGAGTTGAGAGCAGTTCATGCAGAAGTACGAGAGTTGGTTCAAGCAGCGCAGTCCCTTAGGGCAGACCTTAGCCAAGCCAGAGGCCAACCTCTTTCGCCAGTGCAGCCCCCAGTATTGCCCAGTTCTCCAGTGAAGCCCTGTGTATCCACTCCTGGAGTTGATTGGGATCCTTTCCCTGATCTACCTCCGCCACCTTGGCCTAAGCCTGATGAAGCCTTAGCTAGACGGTTTGGTGCCCTCGAGTTGTCTGATGCAGCTACTTCCTATCGGCCTGTGATCTCAGAGTCTCAGCAGCAACCCGCAGTCCTCCCTGCCACTTGCTCGGGCCCTCCTCGGTCTAGTGTTCCTGATGTTGGTGAGTTCCCTCCACCTCCTACTCCTCAAGACCTCAGAGAGTTGCTCACTCCTAGTGCCAAACCAGGGTCTGCTCACCACCAGGCAGTGCCTGCCTCTCCTAGCGTCCCAGTATTTCTTTCTCAGTCAGAGCCTAGGGTGCGCCCTGTAGTCCCTTCCTTTGAGTCTGTGTATCGTGGCCCCCCTCCTACCATCCCTAAGTTTACACATCCGGATCCGAGTGAGTTTGCTCGCCTACGTATAGCCCTGGAAAACCTGCTTCCCCCTGATGGCACTGAGCTGTTTAAGTACCAGGTCCTAGTAGACCACCTTAGGCTAGAGGAAGCTAAGATGATAGCTGATGCTAACTTGAATTCCCCTACCCCGTTTACCGATACTATGTCAGCACTTCATGAGAAGTACGGCCAGCCACATCAGTTAGCCTTGAGGAGGATAGCCAGTGTCCTTGACAGTCCGGACGTTAGACGAGGTGACATCCCAGCCTTCCAAAGATTTGCTCTCCAAGTCCAGTCTCTAGTTGGCTTATTGAGGACCTTAGGACATGATGGGGAGTCGGAGTTAAGTTGTGGCTCCCATGTCGCACGCCTTCTAAGTAAGCTTCCTCCAGAGCAGAGAGCGGAGTTCCGTCGCCACATGTTCCTTCAACCTGGTTCCACGCCTAACCTTGTTGATTTTTCTAATTGGCTTCGTTATGAGACCTGGTGTCATAATTATGATGCAGAGTTGATGTTCAGGAGCTCACATGCTGGCAAAAGATCTGTTGCTGTCCTGCATGGAGTTGGAGCCCCATCCTCATCCTTGTCCCGTAGGGGTTATGTTCAGCCAGATAAGACCACTAGAACGAAGCGACATTGTCCTTTCTGTGATGCATCTGAGCATTACCTGAGTCAGTGCACTGCCTTTGCCCAGCTTACCCCTGATCAGGTTAAGACCTGGATCCGTAGTCACAATCGATGTTGGCGTTGTGCCAGATCCCACCATGCTGCCCAATGTGACCTGAAGAAGCCCTGCAGTCTTTGCCGTGGCCTACATCTTCGTCCCCTTCACGATGTCAACATCAGTCCTTCCTCTACTGAGGAATCCACTACAGGAGAGAAGAGTTGCTTTACAAGTTTCTCCTCTGATAGGTTCTTCTTGGATAAACCTTCCGTTAGCGGCCGTGTGATGCTTAAAGTAGTTCCAGTGCACCTGAGTTATGAGGATCGTACACTGGATACTTTCGCCCTTTTGGACGATGGGTCTGATATAACGATCCTGCTTTCCGCTGCCGTTGAAGCCCTGGGTATTCAGGGTGTTCCTGAAGACCTTCCGTTACGGACAGTCAGAGACGATGTTCAGGTTATTCGTGGTTGTTCCATTGCCTTCCAGATTTCTCCCGTCTATCGACCACAGATCAGTTATCAGATTAGTCACGCCTTTACTGCTGATCGCCTTAACCTGTCGCGCCAGTCTTATCCTGTGGAACAGTTGCGGCAAAAGTACAGACACTTGAGGGGCCTGCCTATTCGTCCCCTTACTGAGGTCCAGCCTTTGCTCCTCATCGGTTCTGACCAACCCCACCTTATCACTCCTACTGAGCCTGTTCGATGGGGCGGCCCAGGTGCTCCAGTTGCTGTTCGGACCCGCCTAGGATGGACACTTCAGGGTCCTGTTCCTTCCGTAGTTTGTCCTTCCACCCCTCGCCAGTGCATGCTTACCTCTTTGGTTCCTGTCCAGGATGAGCTATTACACCACGTACAGAGATTGTGGCAGTTGGATACAGTTCCGTACCGGGAGAGTAAAGAAGTTACCCGTTCCAAGCAGGACCAAGAAGCCCTTCAGTTGCTTGGCCGCAAGACCCTTACCGTTGAGATTGGGGGTGTTAGTCGCCTTGCCACTCCCCTTCTTCGTCATAAAGACATGCCTTTGTTAAATGCTACGAGAGATTCAGTCTTGCCTAATCTCCGAAGCGTGGAGCGGCGACTGCGGAAGGACCCTGAGAAAGCCGAGACCTACCGAGCAGAGATGCGTAGACTCCTTGAGACTGGAGCTGTCTGTGTAGTACCTGATTCTTTGCCTGATAGCCCTGAGTGTTGGTACATTCCTCACCACATGGTTAGCCACAACGGAAAGTCCCGTCTTGTCTTCAATTGTTCCCATCAGTACAGAGGTCAGAGCCTTAACCAGTACCTATTGCCTGGACCTACCCTTGGAGCCTCGTTGTTAGGTGTCCTCCTTCGTTTCCGGGAGCATCCTGTAGCCGTGAGTGGAGATATAAAGGCGATGTTCCACCAGGTTCGCCTCCTACCTGAAGATCGTCCTCTACTCCGCTTCCTCTGGCGAGACCTGCAGATGGATGAGGCACCTCAGACCTTCGAGTGGTTGGTCCTACCCTTTGGCACCACCTCCAGCCCTTGTTGTGCTACCTACGCACTCCAGTGCCACACTCGTCAGCACCCCTTAACAGATGAGGAGATTCGTTTCTCTGTGGAAAGATGTTTCTACGTGGACAATTGCCTCCAGAGCCTACCTACCGCTGAGGCAGCCCGGAGTCTGATCGATCGCCTACGCATTATCCTTTCTGGGGCTGGATTTGAGATAAGGCAGTGGGCCTGTAACGAACCTGCTGCACTAAGACACCTGCCTCCTGAGGCTCGAGCAACCAGTGTGGAGTTGTGGCTGACGCAGGAGAAGGCCGATGTTCCTGAGTCCACGTTAGGTTTGAGCTGGAATTGGCAGTCTGATACCTTGTCCTATAAGCACAGACCCGTGATCTATGAGACCCCTACCTTGCGGAACATTTACAGGGTCCTTGCTACCCAGTACGACCCTCTGGGACTGCTCCTTCCTTACACAACCCGCGCCAAAGTGATCATTAAACACCTCTGGAACAAACAAAGAGGGTGGGACGATCCTAACCTACCTCCTGACCTTCTCCATTCCTGGATGCAATGGGAAGAAGAACTTCACTGTCTTCCTAGTGTCTCCTTACCCCGGCCTTATGTTCCCTCGCCAGTAGAGATTGAAGGAGTTACTCGCGAGGTCCACATCTTCTCCGATGCCTCTGAGCAAGCCTACGGAGCCGTAGCTTATCTGCGTACAGTTGATCCGGCTGATCAGACCTACCTCTCCTTCCTCATTGCTCGGTCCCGCGTTACCCCTAAGAGAGTACATTCTATTCCTCGATTGGAGCTTTGTGGGAGCCTCGTCGCAGCCCAGCTTGCGAAGTTGCTGGCGGATGAGTTGACTCTGCCTATCCATTCTACTGTGCTGTGGACAGATTCTACTACGGTCCTTCAATGGCTGAAGTCTGAGTCCTGTCGTTACCGGGTCTTTGTTGGAAATAGGATTGCCGAGATCCAGGAGCTTACTGATCGGTGCTCGTGGCGTTATGTTGGTTCAGCAGATAACCCTGCCGATGACCTCACCAAGGGGAAATCTCTTTCCTACCTTACTTCCCCGAACAGATGGTGTCGCGGACCCCCTTTCCTTCTCCTTGACCCTCAAGAATGGCCTGTCCTGCCTGCTTCGGAGCCTAATGACAATCCAGCTGAGTTGCGGAAGTCCACCTTCTGTGGAGTTGTTACCTCGCCAACAGCCTCTAGCCACCCCGATAAATGGAGTTACCCTACCTGGATCGACTTGCTGGATGCCACGGCACAAGACCTCCGGGGTGAGTCAGATCCTGATACTGTTCTCGAAGCCACAGATTATCAACGAGCAGAAGTCCATGCCCTTAAATGCGTACAACTGGAATCTTTCCCTGAAGATTATCACCTGTTGGAATCCGGGAAGGCAGTGAAACCTAAAAGCCGGCTAGTTGCCTTGGCCCCTGAGATGGATCCATCGACCGGCTTGATTAGAGTGGGTGGTCGTTTGAGGAGAGTGGCTGACCTTGCCGATTCTGTGGTCCATCCTGTAGTCTTAGACTCTAGGCATCCAGTTACCCGCCTGATAATTCACCATTACGACAACCAGTTGCATCATCCTGGATCAGAGCGGCTGTTTGCTGAGATCAGGAGACATTATTGGATCTTGCGAGGCCGTGAAGCTGTTCGACGGTTTCAGCATACCTGTCTGGAATGTCGCAGATGGAGAGGCCAGCCTTCAGTGCCTCGGATGTCTGATTTACCCTCTGCCCGCCTTCAGCTTTACAAGCCCGCCTTCCATTCATGTGGGATGGATTGCTTTGGTCCTTTCCTAATCAAGATTGGCAGACGTACAGAGAAGCGCTGGGGTATTCTCTTTAAGTGTCTCACCACGAGAGCCGTACACTTAGACGTGCTCCCTAGTCTAAGCACTGATTCCTTTCTTATGGCCCTTCGGAGGTTCATTGCTAGGAGAGGCACCCCAGCGCAGTTATGGTCAGATCGAGGGACCAACTTCCGTGGAGGCGAACGGGAGTTGCGAGGAACATATGCCGCCTTAGCTCCTGATCTACAGCGGCATCTTGCACGTCAGAAGATCAGTTTTTGCTTCAATCCCCCATCAGCCCCTCACTTTGGTGGAGTTTGGGAGAGGGAGGTGAGATCGGTCAAGTCAGCCTTGTACACCGTTTTGGGTTCCCAGTCGGTTCCTGAGGAAGTCCTGACGACGGTCTTGTTGGAAGTCGAGGCTATCCTTAACTCAAAACCTTTGGGTTACGTATCCTCTGATGTGGCTGATGCTGACCCAGTGACCCCCAGTAGTCTCCTAATGGGGCGGCCTGATGGATCTTTGCCTCAAGTCATTTACCCAGAATCAGAGATGTTAAGCCGCAGAAGATGGAGACATTCCCAGATCCTGGCTGATCGATTCTGGTCTCGATTCATCCGTGATTACCTCCCTAGCCTACAGACCAGGCAAAAATGGCAAGCCTCACCTCCTGACCTCCGAGAGCACACCTACGTCATGATTGTCGATCCTCAGTTGCCCCGAGGATTATGGCCTGTAGGTAAAGTCATTCAGACCCACCTCAGTCCTGATGGCCACATTAGATCAGCAGATGTGCAGATCAAGGATCATATCTATACCAGACCGGTGGCCCGCCTGGTTGTCCTACCGACCTTCCCTGCAGATGGTCCTGGGATTCTGAACCCTCCAGTATAGAGTCGCCTTTCCTGAATACAAAGATGTTTCACATCTTTGGGGGCGGCTGTTGTAAAGGCTCCTTTAAGAGAGGGCTTTTATTCTGACGTCGTCTGAGCAGTAACGTTAGTTCAGCCGCTCCTGCCTGCTCAAGTTTACCTATGTCGAGTCGATCGCTGAAAGGACATTTCTACTTGTTGATTTGCGATATCCTGCCGCTGTTACATTGAGGTGTTAGTCATTGACCTACAAGTAAGCCTGTTTGCGTTATTTCTGTGTTCATTGAGATCGGTATTGAGTTATTTATAACTGCGTCACCCGCACATGTATAGACATGCCCGCAGTCATTGTTTCTGTTCATCTGGCTTAATGATGCCGCTCGAGATGATTATTTCTTCTTTTATTGATGTGTTTCTCACTGGTTTGCTTTCAATGATACTTTAGTGACGTGGTATTTATTATTTTGAGCGGTTTATACCAAACTAGCGATCACAGTTGATGTATCGTGATTATAGCCATACATGGAGGGATGTTTATCATGTTAGATGATCGCTTATGGCTTATTGTTTGTACTATTACCCATTATTCTCCCTTCTTGAATTGTATTTTTCACTGAGGAAAGTTACAGATGAGGATTTAGTATACTTGACTGCCTCTATATACCCATGGATGTTTATGATTGTGTATATGCTTAATTATTCTTATTCATGATTGTCTATTGTATTTCTTGTATTCCAGACTAATGCCTCTACTGCCTGTAACTCGAAAATATCCTACCAATACAGCATCTAAACTCAACGCCTGTCTCCTCATCCTTATATAATATTGTGCTCTAACCGGCACCCAGGGGGTTCACTCATCCAATTGCAAATCAGATCCTGACAGTCAAAGTCTCTCCAATAGACAGCGTAGATGCAGTTATTGAGGCTAGCTACACCCACGTACGCCCGTCGGGTCACCATGACAGGCAGGGCGCTCCAGCGGCGAGAGATGGGGTCATAAACCTCAGCCGAGCGCAGCTCCGTACCCTCATCACTGATGCCACCAATCACGTAGATGAAGCCTGGAACAGACGCTCAACATATTAGAGACAAGGCACTGCGTAGTCTTTTCAGATTTCCACAGTGCTTTAAAAGTATGCACAGGCTTGGTTAACATTATTTCCCCTGCCTGTAGTGCTACAGCAATGGTGTATTTTTGTAAGCAGTGCTGATTATAAACGAACTGATTACATAAAAAGATTCCAGAAATTAGGTACTTGTGATTAGATTACATTTTAAAATGCTTGCAATCAGATTACAGTTACTTCTCTATAGATTACATGATTACGTATGCAGAAAATGATAGTACATTATTCATTATTTGTGACCCTGGAGCACAAAAGCAGTCTTAAGTCGCTGGGGTATATTTGTAGCAATAGCCAAAAATACATATTTTATGCCAAAAATCATTAGGATTTTAAGTAAAAATCATGTTCCATGAAGATGTTTTGTAAATTTCTTACTGTAAATATATCAAAACTTAATATTTGATTAGTGATATGCATTGCTAAGAACTTAATTTGAACAACTTTAAAGCCAATTTTCTTAATATTTAGATTTTTTTGCACCCTCAGATTCCAGATTTTCAAATAGTTGCATCTCAGCCAAATATTGTCCTAATAAACCATACATCAATGGAACACTGATTTATTCAGCTTTCAGTTGATGCATAAATCCCAATTTCAAAAAATTTACCCTTATGACTGGTTTAGTGGTCCAGGGTCACATTTATTGATTCACTTTCATCTTTATTTTCTCCCTTAAATTGTACACTTTTTTTTGATTGACTTTATTTTCAAAAGAGTTTTTAAAATAAAATCAGTTTAATTTGATGTTTTCGCCTTTTATCAACTCTCAAACTACAGTTTGGGAAACGCTGGTATGCTGTAATGTTTAATACATTTCATGATGTTGATAAAGAATTGAATAGATTTTCTGTCAAAAGATGTCAAAAGTAATCTAAAAGTAGTTAGAATACATTACCTAATGTGTGTAATCCAATATATTATGTTACAAACTTCAATTCCCGTCATGTAATCTGTAATCAGTAACAGACTACAATGTGTAATCTACCCAGCACTGATTGTTGGCCAAAACCCTGAAATAGTTTTTAGCATTGTAGCACTTCCAGTGCCATCTTCATGAAGTCAGTGGGTTTATTTAATGTTTTTGGTTAAATGCATGAAATAAGGTTTGTGGTTAACACACGCTTAAAAGATTTCATGATTCATTCTACAACACAAAATACATCATTGTATTTTGGCTTCAAAATTCAAAACATTTGTGTTGATCATGATGAACAAAACGTGTAAGAATCATAAACATTTGTGGGTCGCAGAGAAATGCATGTTCAAGTCCAATGAATTAAACCTTCTAATGTCATTTATTAAAGAAATAGTTGACCCAAAATGAAAATTGTCATCATTTACTCACCCTCACGTCATTCCAAATCTGTTTCTTTCTTATGTTGAACAGATATTTTTAAGAAACTCATACAGGTTTGGAACGACACGAGGCTGAGTAAATGATGGCAAAATTTTCATTTTTGGGTCAACTATTTCTTTAACAAGGTCGGGTTCTCCACGAGGACTTGCGTACCTTGCAGCTCACAGCAGCCAAAATAATATCGAGGAACAGCCATGCTCCCAATAACCTCCCATTTATTTTCTTCCGGGTCATATCGCTCCATGGTCTTCCCAATTTCTGAGCCAATCCAGCCACCTGAAACCATAACCATTTACATTGAAGACTGACATTTTTATGTAAAGTAGAATATATTGCCCTCAATGTGTACATTTTATCATTGCATGCATTGCCATTGGCTGGAATGTTGCTAAAAGCGTTAACAAATCACATGGTGTTACAATGCAACGGAACAAAACCCTGAAGAGCAAAGCAGACTGACAGTGCCTAAACTAAATTTGCGTACCAAGTGCGTAAAGAGCTCCATGACAGGAACAAACTCCAACTCCACAGCGTGGATAGTTCAGAGACGCCACTGCCGCCCACTGCTTGGTCACTGGGTCATACCGCTCCGTGCAGTCAAAAATCATGGAGTCCTTTTCTCCTGTGCAATACAAGACGGCTGTATGTTTATTATTTCCTCAATTGTAAATCGTTTTGGATAAAAGCATCTGCTAAATAAATAAATGTACTGTAAATATAAATGTAGTGCAGCATTTGGGATGCATTTAGTGTTAACAAAACACACACTTACCCCCCACTACATATATCATGCCCTCCAGGACGGCCACCCCGAGTCCGCTGCGGGCCTGATGCAGGGAAGACACAGTGGTCCAGTACTGACTGAACGAATCAAAGCGTTCAACGCAGCTCAAAGCCCGACTGTCGCTCCAACGGCCGCCCTGCAGACGAGTGTAACCGCCTGAGAGACAGAAGCACAAAGATGTTGAACAGGACGAACCATTAAGAGGAGTATCACATCCGCACGCTCGCAGAAGAGTTCCCGTACCAATGGCATAGAGGTACTTGCGGGCTTTTCTCCGGGGCCGAGCCTTGGCCGTCTGCAGAAGGCTGAAAGGTTTGCTCTCTTTAGGGGACTTGTTGACTTCAGTGTACTCTCTCAGAAGGGTTTGCAATGCAACTCGCAAACTGAAGTCAGAAATACCTGTAGGAGAACGTCTCGTTACCAAAAACAAACATCAGAAAACAGATCATTCCTGCGATTAGATGAGCCACATTATATGTGCACCTAGACATACAATCAAATCTATATGAATACATCAAGCTATGCTTACCAAACATAAACAGTCTGATTGTGCTAATGCACTTAAAGTCAGTGTTGAGGAGGTTAGACTAAAAAACTGAATCTACAACAGTGTAATTAGATTACTGTACTAATTACTCATTAAAAAGTATTGCATTACTTATTACTAATTACTTTCTAAATCACATATCTAACTCGACAAGGATAGACATGAAACTGCTCTTTTAATTCTTTCAAATAAATAATATAAAAATTGCATAAATTTTACTTGAATTGACTAAAGTATTAAAAGAGAAAAAGTTACATTAAAATTAGATGTTAAATTGTAATGATAAATCAGTTTTATAGACAATAGTTTTGTAGTTCATACAGTATTTATGCAATTTGCAATTACATCAGAAGTAACTGTAATTAAATTCCAGAAAAAAATTAAGAGTAATCCCTTACTTTACAAGGGAAAAGTAATTAAATGACATTAATTAGCTACTTAGTAATGCATTATACCCAACTGATCAATGCAGTTTGCCAAAAATCAACACTTCAAACAGCAGCGCCAAAACAAAAACAGAAAACCTTTATTTTAGCTTGTCAAGCACTAAAACATGATATAATGAGACCTTGTGAAATTTAAGAAATTTTAAGAAAGTTTTTTGAATTACCATTGTGTATGAATACATATTTTAACATAACTTGCGATGCCTATATTATTTGACAAAATAATTGTTTATTCACATTTTATTTTTATTATCTCCCGATTAATTTTTTTGCTCTTAAATCCTCTTAAAATGTCTATGTAACATTTCTGTAAATAATAACACACAGGAATCCTGATCGGTGAGGAGCACTAAAGTGAAGCACAGCATCTCTCTCACCCTCGATGTACTTGTAGAGTCTCTGTGGAGACAGCAGCGGGAAGCGCACCGGCTCCAGGACCTCCACCACATGCTTCTTCCGGAGCGGCACGTCGTGGTGCAGCCAATCCATAGCAGCCGTGAACACCTGATACTCGTCTTCGATCCTGAGCTCCTCGCTGCGGAGCAGCTTCACCAGCTGATCTTTACACAAGCTTGAGAACTCTTCTGAGGTGCACACCTGACCCCCAGACAAGGATGCAGAGGTTTTCAAAACCACAAAATACTGACATTCATGAAGACTAAATATTGGGAGCCCTACAAAAATCACTGTAGAACAAAAGTGGGCAATACTTATAATAGTGATAAGTCATTCATCTTGGTGCCTTGCCTTCCTATACGTACTACAGGTTCATCCTGCAGTTAAAAACATCTCTGTTGGTCAGTATGCCCTGCATTCGATTTTCAAAGTGCTTGAAGCAATTATTAAACTTTTTTCTTTTCTTTTTCAAATATTGTGATTTTTTCTTATTTAGGGTCACAAATGAGCATGCAAAGTTTCAACACAAAGGTGTGTTTTGGAAAGGCTGTATAAATTTTTGTTTAGATCAGGTCAAATTGACCCCCACTGGTTTCAATGCAATTTGCCAAAAATCAACACTTTGTAAAACAGCAAAGAGTCAGGTAAAAAAAACTGAAAACCTTTACTGTAGCTTGTCAAACTAAAAGTGCTGTCCAGCCATGTAATATGAAAAACTGAGACATTTAGAAGATACAAGATACAAGAAACATTGTGCATAGGACGATGATGCCTCAATCCCCTTCAAAGGTGATTTTAGTTTTGGGAAAAGCCAGAAGTCAAAGTCATCTAGGTGATTTAACGCTTCACCAGAAAACTCTGCATGAGACGTGATGCATGGACACATTATCATGATGAAGCTGCCAATCACCAGTTGCCCACAGCAGCGGCCATTTTCATTGTTTTGCATATCTCATATCTCTTGTATTTTTCATATTACATGGCTGGCTGGATACTTTCCGAACAGCCCTCGTATGATATATACACGAAAATGTAAGGCTAATGTTGCAAAATCTATGCCCGTTTTCACCGATGCTGCCTTCACGTGCTACCAGAATGATCATAAAGAGGAATGTGCTAGTAGTAAAAATTGCATATGAAAGCAACATGAAGTCGACTGCTTGAATTTGTCGAGCTCATAATCACATGTGGGACTTATAAAGTTTGTGATAGCAGCTAAGGCACCACGAAACCAGCTGTTGTTACATTTATCACACCGAGCTCCTCGTCTATGTAATTCATAAACAATTATTTATTATGCACCGTACAATCAGATTATTGACTTTTAAACCGAGGACGTTTTCTGTAAATATAATAGGCTTGTACTAATAGTGGAATGTTTATTTGTATAGAGCTTGAGCATTTTAAGCTCCGCCCTCTTCTGAAAAGGGGGAGGGGAGTACCAGCTCATTTGCGTTTAAAGGGACACACACAAAAACAGCGCGTTTTGAAACAATTTAAACAAGCTATAAAAAAATATCTGC
The DNA here is from genome assembly GCF_936440315.1 of Barbus barbus. Lineage (NCBI taxonomy): Eukaryota > Metazoa > Chordata > Actinopteri > Cypriniformes > Cyprinidae > Barbus > Barbus barbus. The sequence continues at coordinate 28,337,835 of NC_136754.1, forward strand.
AGGGTATTTTGAGCTAAAACTTCACGTATACACTCAGAGACTTATGCCATAATATGTCACCTTTAAGTTTTAAAATTTGCAGGATGTTTTAATGGTACAAAGACCTCTTATATGTCAAAGGATCAAGGCAAATTTGATCTCTCATATCGTGGCACATTTAAACCCATGAATCAGCTTTAAAAGAAACAAAAACTCAATGCTGAGAATATCTGAAACGGAAAGCTTGCATCAATAAGCCCACCTCTAGAAAGTGGACGTGGATGTAGTCTTCAGTGAACTGTAACAGCTCCACACAGGCGATCTGCTCCAAAAAGCGAAAGATCCCCACACAGTTGGATGGGTCCATATGAGCCCGCAGGAATTCTCCACATATATCCACCACCTCACTCAACTGCAGCATGTCTGCAGCCACCATCAGCTCCTGCACAGTGTCCACCGTCACGTCAATAGAGCCTGCTCAGAGAAAAAGAAATGTTTTTTAATATGTTTGCCATACACTGGGAAGAGTTTGGGAAATGTGGAACTTTTACATTTTATACACACTGCAAAAAAAGGCTTACTGTGTATCTTACTTAGTATTTCTCTAGTCAAAATATCTAAAAAATTCTTAAATTAAGATGCATTCACCAGATAAGCAAAATGACATACGATATTTAGTCTTGTTTCCAGGGGGGAAAAACTAAATTAAGTGCATTTTGCTTAAAATAAGTAAATTGATCTGCCAGTGGGGTAAGTAAAACACTCGTTTTAAGAATATTTTACATACCCCTCTGGCAGATAATTTTACTTGTTTTAAGCTAAATGCACTTAATTTAGTCCCCCCCCCCCCCCCTGGAAACAAGACTAAATATCTTGATTTGTCATGTCATTTGTCATATCTAGTAAATGCATCTTAATTTAAGAATTTTTTGATTATTTTGACTAGAAACGAGAAAAAAGCCCTAAGCCCTTTTTTGCAGTGCACTAGACAAATTTTCATTCAAAGAAACTTACAGCATAAATATCACAGGTTCAGTCATTCTGCACACAATGGACATAAAAATTATGAAACATTTTTAAGATTATTTTCAATAAAAACAACTATTTTCAACTATTTTACGGAATTAAGCAGAGACCTCTAGCATTATAATAGTGTATCTTCACCTGATATTACAAACTTAGCCTGGAGCATTCACTGGGAGGAAATGATCTGGTTGACTATTGAATGTAGAAACTCTTTTTTCATGTAGTTTGTTTTTAACACAGTGGTACCACCCTTGACTGCTTAATAGCCCGAGACAAAAGAGCACATCACAAAGTCTCTATTATATTCTGGTCACTCAAGTAACGCAATGTAAACAGTCAACACACCTCTTTTCAAGAATTTGGATGATTTGAGGTATTGTTCACATAACTGGCTGAGTTACACCCCAACGTTTAAAACTTTGTGTTAGAGGTTTGTTCATTTGAGCAATATTAAAGGAATAGTTCACCCAAAAATGAACATTTGGTGACATTTTACTCACCCTCAGGCTATCCAAGATGAGTTTGTTTCTTCAACAGAAAAGATTTATGGAGATTTATCATTGCATCACTTGCTCACCAATGGATCGTCTGCAGAGCTAATGATAGCCGAGCATTTGTGGTAAAAAAAAGTGTGTATAAATAGAATTTTTTTTAAGAAAATGGCCGATCGTTTTGCTGGATAAGACCCTAATTCCTCGGCTGGGATTGTGTAGAGCTCTTTGAAGCTGCATTTTGACGTTCAGATCATTGGCCACCATTGAAGTCCACTATATGGAGAAAAATCCTGGAAAGTTCTTTGCGACTGAAGAAAGAAAGACATGAACATCTTGGATGGCATGGGGGTGAGTAAATTATCAGGAAATTATTATTCTGGAAGTGAACTTAACCTTTAAGATGAACATATAAGTCGTGACGTATTGTCAAGTATGGTGACCCATACTCGAAATTGGTGCTCTGCGTTTAACCCATCCAAGTGCACACACACAGCAGTGAGTAGTGAACAAATGCACACACACACACACACACACACACACCGTGAACACACACCCGGAGCAGTGGGCAGCCATGCTGCAGCGCCCGGGGAGCAATTGGGGGTTCGGTGCCTTGCTCAAGGGCACCTCAGTCGTGGTATTGAGGGTGGAGAGAGCGCTGGATTCCCTCCCCCCACCTACAATCCCTGCCGGCCGGGGGCTCGAACTCGCAACCTTTCGATTACGAGTCCGACTCTCTAACCATTAGGCCACGACTTCCACCCATCATTAAGATGCTTTTAACTTCAAACTGTTGCTTAGAGCTAAAATACAGCTCTATAATTCATAATAACACTTCCTCCGGTGAAAAAGTCATTATTATGAATTATAGACAATAGTTCAAAGTTAAAATGTCTTGATGGATTTGTTTATCTTAATGAACATGCAGCTTTTCACTTCTCCAGATGTTAGCTGATGGACTGGAGTGGTGTGGATGATTGTGATGTTATTATCAGCTGTTTGGACTCTCATTCTGACGGCACCCATTCACTGCAGAGGATCCTTTGCTGAGCAAGTGATGCAACGCTGCATTTCTCCAAATCTGATCTAGAAACAAACCCATCTACATCTTGAATGAGTACATTTTTTAGGAAATTTCCATTTTTGGGTGAACTGTTCCTTTAATAGTGATGCTGACCATTATCAAACACCCCTAATTAACTTCCTACAGGTAACTTTTAACTCCAAAAGTTTAGTGAAAAATAAAAAGCCTTTACTCTCACAAGACTTCACATTAAAAACAACTCAGCGTATTTGTGAGTTTTTGTTAATGTAAAGCCATGTGAGAATCAATTTTTTCACTATATTTTCAAGTGCCTTGGAGTTAAACGTTTTTTGATGAATTAAGAAATCCAAACAGCACCGATTGATATACCCCAGCAGCATTTTTTGCATATTTTTGACTTGCAACTTCCTACAGGCGTCTGAAGTGACGGACAAACACATGTATAAAACCAGCATACCAGTGTAAATAAACTCTAGGAGAATGTCAAAGACGTCAGCTTCCACTCCAACAATGCAAACCTCCTCCTCGTGGGCTTCGCTCATGGCTCCAGAGAACAGAGCAGCAAAATACGGGCCGCTGGCAGCCAGCACCAGCTTATGGACCCCGAACACCCTTCCGCCTACCAGCAGGCGCACATCGCAGAAGTCAGACTGCAGGCGCATTTTGTTCATCTGAGCTAGCAGCAGCCCAGCGTGTCTGTCTGAGGAGAAGATCCCACGATCGCTCGCTGCCCCGGTCTGAGGGTGCGACAGAGACGGACCAGCAGAGGACATGATGATTCCAGCTGGACACCACAACAATGCTCTTTCACCTAACACACACAGAAACAGAAACGTTTAATACTTCTAAAAATGCACTTTCTACAGCGAGCCAATCCAGCCACAGCTGAACTGAGAAGGCCTATTTAACTGCAATTCAGTTCTAAAAGTGGAATTGAATTTGAATTGAGACGGCACACAAGCAGATTGCAGAATTTCAATGCAAATTAGTATTTAAGGAAGCAGATTTATTTAAAATTTTATATTTGACTGCATATTATAAATTATCTCTCTTGTTTATGAACTACGCTGGAAGAAAATGTAATTGCACAAAATTAGTATCATCAACATTTATAATCAATTTGTAGCCCCCCAAAATAGAATATATAGAATAGAATACATTTCTGCTTAAAAGTTTAAATATCCCTTGCAAATTATGCAAGATTTCAACACAATAATAGCATCATAAACATTTCAAGTTATTTTTATTTAGTACTATCCAGAAATAAACTTTTTTCACATCTGTTTACATGAGGTCAAGACAAAATAAAAACTGAATTTACTAGTTCAAAAGTTTACATACCCTTGATTCTTAATGTGTGTTGTTACCAAGATGATCAATGACTGTTTTTTTATTATTTTGTACTGAGCAGTTCTTCAGAAAATATTCCAACTCCTGCACATTCTTTAGTTTTCCAGCATCTTCTGCATATTTAAACCCTTTTCAGCAGTAACTATATGATTGAGGACAACTGAGGGACTCGTACACAACTAATACAAACACTCATTGATGCTCAAGAAGGCAATAAGGTGCATTAAAAGTGTATTTAAATGCATGACCACAATTAAATTTGTATAAAACTACATACACAAATAAAAGGTGTAATGTTGTATGGCAGGATTAAAGCTCATCTGAAGGCTGTAATGCTGTTGTGGTCTGGGCTGGGCTGCTGCTGTAAATAGAGCACAGGAACAACCTGTCGAACCTGCAACCTTTCAGTTTCCAGCCTAGGCGTTTAACCACTAAGCCACCACACCTCGAATCATGCCAGTTAGCATCGCCCTGGACTCCTGGGTGGACTGCAATGTCTCCATGTTCTTCTGACAGCAGCCCAGCTCAAACTGAAACACGCCCCGCGAGATTTAGCCTACTTACATTTTCATTTGGGTGTTTTCTCTTGTGCATTTATCCAAATGATCAGGGACAGACCCACTTCCGCGTGAGCATCGAGTTTTCCTTTCATCCTTCCTTCAGCCTGACAGACCTGACTAATCAATACACGACCGTGAATTTAAAACGTTAAATTAAATATTCAAGATGATAGGAGACTATAAAATAAATATCTTGATAAGATCTGTGGCACATGTTTAAAGCCTAAAGAAGTGTATAACACAAAAATAATATTTAAACATACTCCAAGAAATTCAAATGGAGGCAAGACTTTTTCTTCCAAAACCACAAATTTAGCGATTCTTAATATTTATTTAGCAACGTTTAATAAGTGGCTCAGACAATAAGAAGGCAGGTTTTCTATCCAAATTACAGAAAAAGAGGAAAACACAGATGCCTAGCAGTAAACACATCACATGAGTTATTTAATTTAATAATAATAATCATTGAATAATTGTTCATTATGATGCACTTTGTTAGTAGCTTGTTCCTGAGATTGTTGATCAGTTCACTGTAAGAAAATAGAGACTAGTCGTTTTCCATTATGCATTGTAACCCTGTAACTATTAAGAATTACAGTTTATATTGAAGTATTTTAAAAAGTGCACTTTGTAGTAATAACACATTACAGTTTATATTGAAGTCAATTCTAAAGCATCTTTTTTTTTTTGGTGCTTTAAAGTGCATTTTTTAATCTGTTGATTAACATACTAAAGCACATAAAATGTGTTTGAAATGACAAACAGAGACAGAAAACTGAAATGTTTCATGTGTGTTTGCATGTTTATGTGGTTTATGAGGACACAAATGTGTATAATGACATGGGTATGACAGAGGTATTACAATATGAAGGTGGTTTATGAGGACACTGCCTATGTCCCCGTAATTCAAAAGGCTTAAAAAACATACTAAATGGTGTTTTTTTGAAAATCTAAAAATGCACAAAGTCTCCTGTGAGGGCTAAGTTTAGGTGTAGGGTTGGTGTAGGGCAATAGCACACACAGTTTGTTCAGTATAAAAACCATTACGCCTATGGAGAGTCCCCATAAACCACAAAAACCAACATCATTTTAACAACAACAGGTGATTATAGGGACAGCACTGTTTATATATTCAAGTTGATCATTCATAATGGATAAATGTGGAAAAATTACAATTAAAACAGCACAAGAATAAGATGCTACTCTTTGGCCTCCAATGTTTCTTTCCTTATTTAAAGAAGAACATAACATTTAAAAATTTAAATTAAAACATAAAAAAATATATTTTTTAAATGAAACCTATATATATACACACATTTTATTTATAAATAAATGTATTTAGTGATATCAATCACAAGGGGGAAGTCGTGGCCTAATGGTTAGAGAGTCGGACTCGTAATCCAAAGGTTGCGGGTTCGAGTCTCGGGCTGGCAGGGATTGTAGGTGGGGGAAGTGAATGTCCAGCGCTCTCTCCACCCTCAATACCACGACTGAGGTGCCCTTGAGCAAGACACCGAACTCACAACTGCTCCCCGGGCGCTGCAGCATAAATGACTGCCCACTGCTCCGGGTGTGTGTTCACGGTGTGTGTGTGTGTGTGTGTGTGCATGCTGGATGGGTTAAATGCACAGCACGAATTCCGAGTATGGGTCACCATACTTGGCACTATGTCACTTCACAAGCCTATATTTATTTTATAAAGAAAAGCTACAGTAGGATTCTTATGTCATTACAAATTTCATCAGTTTTTGTCTAGTGTAGGGCCTGTATAAACTAATCTGGGTTGACTCACTTCTGCACACTTGTTACAGGCTGTCCTTGCATGATGTAATTGCTCTTCACACACTGACACACACACACACAAAGCTTTTAAGCCCGTCCATAGTGCTGACGCGGAGAGCGAGAGCTAATCCCAACACCCATCTCACGACCCACCTGACACCACACAGATTTTCCTTCTGAATAAATCCTGCCAGTGTCACCCATTTAACACGGCCTTATTCTCACCAAACAGTGCCATTACTGATGAAAATCAAAAGGATTTATTTTATGAATGAAGAGGTCTTTTTTGAACTTTCAATAAATTCTATTCAGTTATTACAGTTAACTAATACTAAAAGCATAAAAAGTCTTTAAAATAAAATATATTTTAACTGGAATAATTTTCATTATATACTGCATGTTAGTTTATGCAAATTTACCTCGATGTACTAAAACCTCTAAACTGAAATGAAAATTATTAAACACATTAATAAAAATGACAAACTAAAAACATTAAATAGTTTGTCACCGATATTAAAATAACTGCAAGCACATGTCAACTTATTCTATTAAATATACGCAGTCTAATACTCTAGCTGGTCGACTGCTAGTTGATGCAAAGACACTTACAGTCAGCAGAATTTCTAAGACCATTAAAATGTGCAATTAAACACGTTTAATAACTCAGACATATGCGCTGCGCTTATTCTCAATCATTGTTTTTATTTAAGCATGCAAGGGAAAATACTGTAGCAAAAAAATAAGCTCTGCAAAAGGGGAAACGTTCCCTTTGTACCGTCCGCTGCTGACAAATGACAAATAAAAAGAGTTGCTCATCTCAAGAATAAGCAGTTTGGCATTGTGTGGTTAACCACAGACACACTTAAGTATTAAACTATGAAGTACCTGGGCTGTTCAGCCCATAAGACAACTACACTGTCCTGGCTTTCCTTAAAAAAAAAAAAAAAAAAAAAAAAAAAAAGCATCGTAAAAAAGATAAACATTAGAAGTATGCCAGAAACGTAAATTCAACAAATACATTTTCTGTGCAAAAATTTCCGGCGCAAAATGGATACTCGTATTGTGCACAAATCTTCCCAGCGGTCTTTATTAAAATGTTATTCAAGTTTCATAAACTAAAACCAGTTTTCAAGATGTTTCTCTCAAATAAACCACGCATCAAAAAAGTAAAATCCTTACTTTGGTGCGCAAAAGAGCATGAACTGCAGGAATCTCGTTTTAGTTACAAATCAAGATTTGAAAGGGTGTCTTTCAATAACTGCGTTACATTCACAAAGTACATTTTTTAAGTGTTTTGGGTGATGAATGAATCGTAATAAAAGATTATAATCATTCATCCCCACAAAAACTACTACATCTGTTTGCTTAAAAGAGCATAACTATCACAAAACCCTTAAACTAATTCTGACGTTTTTGTGAGTGTCTGTAAACATGTCTACAAAGGGCTCATTAAACACTTGTTCAAGTACTGGAGTATCTTTAGGACCATGAGGAATGCTTTGGAAAGTGCCATATACAAACAAAGAGCTTGACAGTCGCTTCCACTCTTTGCACATGTACATTGTCCAGACAGTAAAACAGTGAAATCTCCTTCAGTCTCAGTGCAGTTAGTTTAGTGAGCGGCATGGACCGGATACGCCAGCCGGACGTCCAGAGCCTGGTTGTGCTGTGCCAGGGAGGTGTGATGATAGTGCATGACCAGATCCTTCAGAGACTTGTGGAGATCGAAGGGCTCGACGAAGCCGTAGCCGTGCTCTGTGTGGCGAATCACGCAGTGCCTCACCTGGCTGCCGACGCTGTGGATGAAGAGACCAGAGCAGGGTTAGGGAAGCTGGAACCAACAACAAATTTTTCAAAATTACCTAAAAGTGAAAAAAACCACTAAGTGCAAATAGCCCACCTTGTTGGCAGAGGCCATTTACACTAACTCCGCCCACTAATGTGTGATTGGGTTTGTCAACACTAAAAACAGACGCTTGTTCAGCATCAGTGGCGTAGATGGCAAGGCGTGTGCTTTTTGACACAATCGACCCAAGTTCGAACTCGCCTTTTGCCAAACTTTTTTCTCCCTCGTCAAATCTCATATCACATTGGAAAGGCATTTATTTTCAATAAAAATGAAGGAAATCATCCAAACAGTTGAAAAGGTATCGGGTAGGGTTAGGGTAGGTGGAGGGCTTTATTGTCCCAATAAGGTGGCATCCATTTAATAATTTGAATTAAAACTATAATTTACACTCAATACGTTATTGCATACTGTTTTATAACGTACTACAATACTGAGGTGCAGATAATTGCCACTATTTGCAAAAAAATTGCTTGTTATTTTAACTGTGTAAATAGAATCTATAGCTAAGAAAATGCTATTTGCACTTAGTGCACTGCCAAAAGTAAATTAAAAACTAAAACCAGAAACATGACGCACTGCTATAAAACTAACCAAAGATATGTTCTTTTTTTATAGACTAGTGCTGCGTCCCAATTTGCCTACTTATACTATGCCCTGAAAGCATTTATTTTTGTGAAGAAAAAACACATACTTTTGAGTATGTAGCAGAATATTAGGCAATTTTGGGACACATTACTTCATAACTGCTTCTTTAACAGACGCTTTGTTGCCTAGTTATGTGCATTCGGTCACGGTATAAACAGCACCGTCAATCTTATCACAGTTAACACTTTTACTTAACTTTGTCATTTAGCAGAATCTTTTATCCAAAGCGACTTACAAATAAGAAAAACCCACTGGGCTGGGACACCGGCAAAGGACACAAGTATCGCTTTTTATTTTTAATTTATATTTTTCCTTTATGTTTACTATTGAAATGTCGTTGTAAGCATTTGTCAATTTTATTTAATTTCTGTATTTTCTTAAATGGGTGCGTATAGAGTATTTACAGAGTGTACTTTTTCTTATTTGCAAGTCTCTTTGGATAAAAGTGTCTGCTAAATGACAAAGTAAAGTAAGACGAGGACTGACAGAAAGAATAATCAGTGACTGATGGAGAAATACCACTTTAACTCTAACTTTGAACTTTTAAATGTCTATTTAGTTGCACTTTTTGTATGGCAGAATTAAATTATGATCGAAGCTCAACAATTGTACAATAGCATAGTGAAGCGCTCCATTTGTACATATATTTATGAAGGTTATTAGAAGCAAACACCACTGTTACACACATAATTTGTCTATAAAACATGGACAAAGGTGTTCTATTATTTTCCGTTGTTATATTATAAGTGATTTAATGGTGTTATACAGTAGGAGGAGAACGGTGGCAGTGGAAAAAAGCATGAATACTGTTTTTATTTGCCCATTAGCTTTATCAATACAAATATCTAAACATTCCTGAATCAAGATACATTTACTTGAAAAGCAAAATTTTTTTATTTTTGCTTAAAATAGAAAAAAAAAAATCTGCCAATGAGGTATTAAAAATAATCTTAAAAGGAAAACAAGATTGTATTGCTCCAATAGCAGATATTTTTCTTGTTTTAAACAACGATACAAAAAAAAAAAAAAAAAAAAAAAAAAAAAAAAAAAAAAACTTAATATCTTATGCCATTTTGCTTCAAGTAAATGCATCTTGATTAAAAAATGTTTGTACTAGAAAACAAGACAAAATACCAAGTATGAAAATCATTTTTTTGCCATGGTAAAGAGTCTTTAGACCAGTTTTGCAATGCTTGATTGTCTCATGATATGGGAGTATGAATATTAAGATGTTTATTTGATGTTTTAATAGCATCTCTATGGAAGCATATTGCATTCACTTGAGGAAAAAAAAAAAAAAAAAATCTATTCTGTTTTTCTGAATTAACGAGTTAATTCTCAGAATTACGAGATAATTTCTCATGAAAAAAAGTTTTTGCTCTGTTTTTCTGAATTAACGACTTAATTATCTCGTAATTCTGAGATAATTAACTCGTTAATTCAGAAAAACAGAGTAGATTTTTTTTCCTCAACTGAATGCAATACGCTTCCGTACATCTCTTATTAAAACGTTGACAAAAAAAAAAAAAAGCAACCTCTTACCCCCGGTTTCACAAACAAGGTTTAAGCCTAGTCCTAGACTAAAATGCAAGTCTGAGCGGTTTCAACTGAAAGAAACTTGCACTGACTGATCTTAAAATATATCAGTGCCTTTGTTTTGTCTCAAAATGCACACCAGTAATGTTTTTTTCTAAGGCACGTTTATAAAAATGACTTAAATATCCTAATTGAACAATGGCCTAATCCTGGTTTAGTCTAAGCCCCGTCTGTGAAACCGGGTCTTAAAATTCATTCATTTCGGTTCTTTTCAAGAGATAGTTCACCCACAAATGAAGATCATGTCTCACTGTCATGACACTACAAAACTGTATGACATTCTTACCTCTGTGCAACACAACAGGAGGTGTTTTTTTTCTTTTGTCCATACATTGGAAGTCAGTGCACAACAAATCTGCTTTAAGAATTAAAAAAAAATATATATATATCTTCTGTGTTTTGCAGAAAGAAAATAACTCATGCAGATTTAAAGCAATATGAGAGTAAGTAAATGACAATTTCTTTTCTGGGTGAACTTTCCCTTTAAGGTTGATTCATATCATGGATCGGTTCAATTTAATGAATCTGCTTATTGAAGGGGAATTCAACAATCGTTACATAATGCAAACTGTGATTGGCTGCTTTACTCCTGTCTAAGTGGATGGTTTTTGGCCAGAATAGGATGCAACGTGGAGAAGACGCCAAAAACAAGTCTCTGTATATGAGACTATAGACTCTAAAGATGAGGACATTTCTATTTTGTGCTAATTAAGAAACAAACAGTTATCATCATAGGATTAAGTTATTAAACACCACTGACTGATGACTTACACCACAGAGCAGGCGTAACAGTCCTTGGTGCTGCTGTTGCGGATGAGGAAAGCTCCAGACGGCTTCCCACAGAGAAGCTCCTCTGCCTGCAGTCGACACAGATCTCCTACAAACCAGCTCTCCTCCTCCAGCAGCTCCACGCTCTTCTCATGCTCCTCTTTTACCTCACATTCAGACCTGAGAAAACACACACTCGGTAAGCAAAAAGATCAGATTTGTTTGTTTTTAGCTCAACGAGAGCACCGATTTGTCTTCTAAATGCCAGTTCCCGCTCACCAGCCATCGTCCCTTTGTCTCTACAGACCTTACAGACCTATTGCATCAGACAGCAGCCAGACGTGTCCCCACTCGCTCCCTTTGACTTCATTAATAAACACCAGAAATTAAACCGCTTCAGAAGGTGCCTTATATTCTCTAAGAGGCTTAGAGAAGTAAAACAATAAGATTTTTTAAAGCAAATCAGTGGCGACAGGTAGATTGATTGTAGAAATACAATAAATAATAATAACTGGTGTTTTCCAAGTCTAGTGTCACACTTCAGTGAAGATACTTTTACAGATTTCGGTCCCTCCATTGAAAGTCCCTTCACCCAAAACTATGATCCATTAAGCCTAAACTAAATCTGTGTGTCACATTAAAGTGATCGTGTGTCTTTAAAAGGCTTGCATTAAATCACTTCATTCAAGTGTCATAATTTTGGGATTTTGGAGGGACAGAATCACTCCTTAAATATCTGTATTTGTGTTTTCGCTCATTTGACACAGAACTTGCAGACTTTATATATAAATAGCAGTATTTGAGGTTTAATATTCACAGACACTAGTCCATATCATGATTTGATTAACACTTTAACCTTCAACCCCATTTAGGGCCTCGCAGGTGAAAATAACCTACCTGAATTAAAATGGTAACAGTTTGTGACAAAGTGTGCTTACACAAACAAATTAGGTATCTTTGGAAAGAAGAGACTCTGGGCTTTACTATCTATCATCCAGAGTTGATAATGCTCAAAAAGATAAAAAGTTATAGACACTGACGTGCCTTGAAAAATATTTTTCCACACTGAATGTTTTTTTATTTCATATACAAATACATGAAATAAGTCCTGGAGCAATCCAGAAAAGTAATGGATCGAAAGCCATGTGTCTCATCAGTTCATATTTCAAATTTGAAGAAGATACCATGAAAAATGAGATTCCTGCAATATTTTTTCTGAAACTATTTATAGTCCCCCCACCCCCCTGTTTGAGGAAAAATAACCACCAAATGGATTGCAGAATTATACAAGCTATTTTAGTCATTATACATGTTCCTGCATAGTTTTTCAATTATAAAATAATAGACAGATTTATTTGAGCACTAAAAAATACAAAAATAATTATTTGAGTAATAAAAAAGGAAAAAAAATAGAAAAAAATGCTTTGTATATAGTATGTATACTGAAGTATTCTTCGTTATTCGTTATTACAATGATAAATATCACTGCCAGACGTGAAGTGATATTGCCAGACATGGTCATAGAGTCAGTAAACACACGCTGATGTGCTTCCATTCAGATTATAATCAAACAGATGGGCCATATAATCAATAATAGCTGATCAATGAATCACAATGATAGCCGTCATAGAGTCGCTAATAAACACGCTGATGTGCGTCCATACAGATTATAATCATGCAGACACGGCCACATTCCCCACACAATACACACACACATATAAAAAATGTAGAAGAAAAAAAAAAACAGTTTTTTATGGATAAAGCAGATCGCTAAGTTATGCCCCGCTCAGATGACAGCGTGCGTCACAGAAGCGTCACTGCCGGCAGGAGGGAGCGCCAAATTCAAATAATCTATATTCCGCTTTTCTGAGACTTTTTTTTCCGTAGACGGTCTCATTATGTTTGTAAGACCGTATTCTACAAAATCGTTTTGTTTTTTTACCACCAAGACGCTGTTTTTGAGCGTAATTTATTCCATAACGGACGCGAACAATAACTCTCTGAAGAAATGAAACGTAAACAAAGGAATATTCATCCTTATTACAACGTTATTGTTTCGCTGGACTAAAAGTGCTCGCTGGGATGTTTTTCTGTGGACCCTTACCTCTCTAACTAAACTGGGATTTCAGCAGTGGACGCGTTTGTGGCTCGTTATTACAATGATAAAGGTACGTACGGCTTTTTTACTCTGCGTGTTTGGATGTGTACTGCTTACACAAATGTAGCAAATTTGTGCCACTCATTCCTTATAAGCTTTCCATCGAAAAACAGCGATCTGTCGTCGATGCTTGAGGCTTAGACCCTCAGAATGATATAGAGTTTGACAAGATTAACTTTGTCCCGTTTCATTTATTCTATTAGAAAACAATGACACATGCAAACAAAGAGCGTTCAGTGCGAGGTCGCTCTGGTGCAGGCTAACAGGTTAAGTGTACAGCCCTACTTTTGATTTATTCTTTCAAAATTTGCCAAATTCCATGTTATACTGTAAATGTAGCATTATAATGGGATTGGATGGATGGGCTGCGTAGGAATGCACTAACAACCGCTGAGCACAGCAGCAACTTTACATATATAACCAACTATACATAACAACATCCTGATTTTTCCCTGGCAAGCCACATTCAACAATCACATTACCAGACTTCCTCTTTCAGTACTGCTGTGATTAAGGTAAACATAGATCACATGGACACTCACTCTTTCAGCTCACTGTGGACCGTGTCTTGGAAATCCTTGCAAGAGATCTCTTGAGAATAACACTGTTCTTCAGAGGTCTCTGTCATGCTGGCGGCCTCAAAAGTTTTTCTCCTTTGGATTTCCTGTAAAGCAACAGGGATAATCTTAGAAAAGCAATGCATCCGATATGTTTGATATACATTTATTTCTCTTCTTTTTAACAATTAGATGAAAAAAAAAACTAAAACTAAAGCAAAACTGCAATCATTGCCTTTAACTAAAATAAAACCCAAAAAAATGAGCAAAATTTAGTTTTCACATTTAGTTCCCAAGTGTATTTGTGTGTGTCCACGAGCGGTTGCAGCATTGTAGCCAATCACAGACGTTATAGTATTGCTTTTTCAATTATTTTAAATTTTTTATATTTAATTCGCTTACAATTGCTAATATATATAAAGCAATACTATAATAACGCTGATTTGAACCTTTTCTATGGCTTACCTGTAATAATGTAGTGCAAGCATCATACAGCTGGTCATACTCTGCAGTCTTTTGAAACAGTCTTAAACATTCATGGAGCTTCTCTCTGGTTGCACTCAAAAACTCTTCCTTCACAGGTAGATCCTGAAAATGCAATACAATTAATCATTAAAGGCGTTCCCTTGTTGGAGAAAAAAAAATAAAAAATTGCATAAACAAAAGATGCCTTTCAACTAAGATGGTCTTCCCCATGAGACTCACAGAAAAGGTAGGAAGCGGGTCACAGTGGGACATGGGGTAAGCCAGCGTGACATCCAGCGAGCTGTTGTACTGGACTAAGCTGTGATGCCTGTAGTAAGATATCAGCTCCGGCACTGAGCTGAAGGTCAGAGGCTCAGAGAACCCAAATTTCCCATCTTGATGGTGGATCCTGATGAGTTTGTTGGTGCCATTGTTCCTGTGGGGATTTCGAGAAGACCGTGTAGAAGTCACCCTTTGGTGAAATGCCAACAAATCATTATCTGGCAACTTGCAGTCTTATTTGCCAGCTTAAGAAGTTGCAATATTGTTGAAAACATTTTATAGTGAACTAAGCCAGATGTGAACTAAGCCAGATGATGAACTTAATAGCAAATTACATTTTTTACACAAAAGTCCACTAATAAAGAGAATCAATTATCAGTACAAAAAAAAATGCTGTAAAATTAACAGCGGCAGTGTAAAGTATTTGAGTAATACTATTTCTCTACTATAGTATTAAGTATTATTTTGGGGAATCTGTGCTTTGAGTTCTGTTAAAACTGAATACTTGTGGCATTTACATTTACACAATAATAGTCAATTACAATTTCATGCAGACTTAAAAGTACAAAGAACATATGACGCGTGTCATTTGACTGACTTTAAAAGACAAGGGTGAGTAAATAATGACAGAATCTTCATTTTTGAATGAATAATTCCTTTCAGACAAAGAATTTAAACTATAGTGATGCGTTTTTATAATAACATCTCTGTAGAATGATGAACTTGAGTCAAGTGTGAACAGAGCATGATTAGTCTAAAAATAATTATTTATAATAAATAATTATGTCAATCCAGTGTAAAATCATCTGCTGAAAATGTTGGCTGAAAGTACTCAAGGAACAGCTTTAAGGATATTGGGTGTGTGCTGGAGTTTTACATGAGAATAATCACGGTCGTTTGTGACCAGTTTCTGCATCACAAATACTAAAATTAGAAAATCTCTACTGCCGTTTTCAATTTAAATAGCTTTAACTCTTTAATATTTAAGTACAATTAAATGTGGATGCTTTTTACTTCCACTCAAGTATTTTTGGAATAGGTACAATGAGTAAACATTTTACACACACACACATATTTAACTTAAGTGCAGTCTTTCAGTATATTTCACATCTCTGACATGTTAGGTTAATGTGTAGCAGCAAAATGGACAAAAGAGTGTTTCATGTGTGAAAGTGGCTGATGATAGGTTGGCCACTGATGCTAATACACTTAACTGCTATGTTTTCCACAAAGTAGGAATCCTGAAACATGCAATCCTTACCTAACAGTCAGTGTATATTCTCCCTGCCGCTTGCAGGAAGCATTTCGGACCAGGAAAGCCCCATCAGGCATGCCGTGGAGAATTTCATTCACCTCCTCCCTAATGGTTCGACACAGTAGAGTTTGATTGTAAGTGGTATTAATTGAATAATAAGCAAACAAACTGATAAAGACGTAAATACTAAGACTAAATGCTTTAAAGAAAAACTCAATCTTACCTCGATATGTCAGCCCAGTACCACTCGGCCTCCTGTAATAAATCATTGGGCTCCATTTCTCTGAGGAGATGATCATCGCTACTGATTTCTGGTTGAAGAAACAGAATAAAAGATAAGTGTGAGACAATAGGCTACTAAACAGTTCAATTGTTTTTATCAATTGTTACACTTCTAGCCTAGCTTTACTGGAAAACCAGCTTTTTACAATAAATTGCCAATGTGTTAGATTTTGGTCACTAGAAACTAAAAACAAAAAGTGTGCCAGTATTTTATTTACTACATTTCAAAAATATTATTTAAAAGAATGAACAAATTTATACAAAAATCTTAATACATTTAATATTCTGAGATGATTACATTTAAGTTTTAAACTATTTCACATGGAAAATATGATTAAGCATTAACATTTTCACCTTTCATCTTTGAAAAGTTTCATTTTTGTCAGTTTATATGCATTCATCATCATAATACAAACAGTAAGTTGCAAATTTACATTTACATATGTGACCCTGGACCACAAAACCAGTCATAAGTGTCAATTTTTCAAAATTGAGATTTATACATCATCTGAAAGCTGAATAAATAATCTTTCCATTGATGTATGGTTTGTTAGGACAATATTTGGCTGAGATGCAACTATTTGAAAATCTGGAATCTGAGGGTGCAAAAAAATCTAAATATTGAGAAAATCACCTTTAAAAAGTTGTCCAAATGAAGTTCTTAGCAATGCATATTACTAATCAAATTAAGTTGATATATTTATGGTAAGAAATGTACAAAATATCTTCATGGAACATGATCTTTACTTAATATCCTAATGATTTTTGGCATAAAAGAAAAATGGATAATTTTGACCCATACCATGTATTGTTGTCTATTGCTACAAATATACCTGTGCTACTGATGACTGATTTTGTGCTCCAGGGTCACATTTAGTCATTTAGCAGATGCTTTTATCCAAAGCCACTTATAAATGTGGACAATGGAAGCAATCAAAATTCAACTAAAAAGAAATATGCAAGTGCTATAACAAGTCTCAGTTAGCTTAACAATACGTATCAAGGTTGTTTTTTTTAACAATTATATAATAAATAAAAAGCAAACAGATAGAATAGAAAAAAATAGAGAAGCTTGTTTGTTTTTTAAAGAAAACAAGCAGTTAGTAAAAGAATAGAGTGCAAGTCTAAAAGGGGCAGTTTTTTGTTTTTAAGACTGGAATTAGAATAGAGAGTGCTAATTGTTGAATAGAAACTATAGAGAACAATAAAGTAATATAATAGGGTAAATATCTAAAGGGTTCGGAGGGGGAAGCAGCAGCGACTTCTTTCATGAAAGGCAGATGGTGAGCAGACACAGAAACTTTAATTCTGTCCCGTCTCTCTCATCAAACACTTAACCAGACACAGTTCGCCTGTCCTGAGCTATGAAGTGACAGCTGTGGACGCTCAGGATTTCCCTGGGATTCACCACTTCAGCTCTGCAACATGACGTGACTTTGCCCAGCGGACCTCTGCGATTGGCTGAACTAAGACTCATGAATACTAATCGAGTTAGGTGATTGGACGCTCGGGGTCTGTTACCAAGCAACGTCATCATTGCCTATTTAATATTCATGAGCTAACGCTCCGCTACAGTAGTGTCGCTAGTTCTGTGTCCCGATATATTCCTGAATGAACTCGGCGGTGACATGTTGAGACATGCACAACTAACTCAACGAATCAAAAGCCCGAGACTGCTTAACTCACTTTTATAACTTTCACAAATGTGTTCCCTTCACTGAATACTGACGGGTTGTCGTTCCCGTGGTTAATAACGCTTGACACGTTTGAACCAGAACAAAGGCAGAGTGACTTAAACAGAATAAACACCAAATATAAAACATGATAATAATAGAGAAATAAAGTCTCATACCAGTGCTAGCTGAGCGGACTCGACTCATCTCGATATAAAACATGATAATAATAGAGAAATAAAGTCTCATACCAGTGCTAGCTGAGCGGACTCGACTCATCTCGATATAAAACATGATAATAATAGAGAAATAAAGTCTCATACCAGTGCTAGCTGAGCGGACTCGACTCATGTCGATATAAAACATGATAATAATAGAGAAATAAAGTCTCATACCAGTGCTAGCTGAGCGGACTCGACTCATGTCGATATAAAACATGATAATAATAGAGAAATAAAGTCTCATACCAGTGCTAGCTGAGCGGACTCGACTCATCTCGATATAAAACATGATAATAATAGAGAAATAAAGTCTCATACCAGTGCTAGCTGAGCGGACTCGACTCATGTCGATATAAAACATGATAATAATAGAGAAATAAAGTCTCATACCAGTGCTAGCTGAGCGGACTCGACTCATGTCGATATAAAACATGATAATAATAGAGAAATAAAGTCTCATACCAGTGCTAGCTGAGCGGACTCGACTCATGTCGATATAAAACATGATAATAATAGAGAAATAAAGTCTCATACCAGTGCTAGCTGAGCGGACTCGACTCATGTCGATATAAAACATGATAATAATAGAGAAATAAAGTCTCATACCAGTGCTAGCTGAGCGGACTCGACTCATGTCGATGTAGGAAAACGCTTCTGCAGACGATGACATCTTTTCTTCAACAATGGCTCGTGTTGCAGAAGTGAATTAAGCCCTTTTAAATACTCTAAATCGTAACGTTAAACAATTATAAACGACTGTCCGGGTGTTAGATCTGAGATAACGAAGTAAAAACAGCTTAACAATGTTAAAAAGGCGAAAAATGCCCGTATTTCTTGTCTTAATCCAGGTGTCCGGTTGTTGTAATTTGGCAGCCAGTCATTAAAAAATAAAACTTATACTCGTCTGCCAGAATAGCATACATGATCATAACAGCAGGTACTCATCTAAACCTCCAGATGAACCGCGTGCTGTGGGGAAATCAAACTCTTATCAGGTTTGGGACGATTTAAGTGTCTGAGGACGATACCATTGCTCTACACGGGGGGACACTTTAAACAGGATGCCGTTGTTATTATTACTTTGTTGATATTATCAAAAGGTCTGCCTTTGCTTTTATAAAACATATTGGGTGAGATATAATTAATAAATTGTGTATGAATTATATCCACTTATTTAAAGACACTCTTGTGTTAATGTTAGGAGCCCGCCCCCCTCCTCCTCTCGCCGCGATTATGCTACGGTCCGTTTTTTGTCCTGCATTGTGCCGTTGGTACTTTTTTCGAGCAACTTGTTTAAAGTCATAATTCTGAGTTTTATGCACACAAACACTGGCATATATGAGGTTTGAGAAAATATAAAAATGTCTAAATGTGTAAAGAACAATGTTAGCACGATTTGAAGCTCTTAAATGTTTAAAAGGTCATGGGGCAGCTGCACATAGGGGGAGTTCCTTCAGTGAAGGGAACATTGTGTTCTATTGGCATTGTCTGCCTTCTGAGTCTCTGACAGGGAAAGCTGCACACTTCGTGTTCACACACTAGTCCGGTTGAGCAAGCAAAGCAGCATACTTCTCAAATACAAAAAAAAAAGTGCATTGTGTTTGCATGATGATATCTCAATGAAGTTGAAGAAAAATTGCTAACTTTTGACCCAATGTTGGCTATTGCTACAAATATACCTGTGCTACTTATGACTGCTTTTGTGCTCCAGGGTCATAAATGTTATGTGCATAGGCCTGGTTTAACTGGAAAGGCCTTATAAGCAGTTGCCAGTTCCTTCCTTGCATGCATTACAACAATGACAGTAATTATAAATAATGCATCAAGTTGGTTAGTTTCAAGTCTATTCCCTCTATTCTGCATAATCTGTGAGCAGAAACTACATAGCTGGCATCTCTTGGCAGAAACTATGCCGTGAATGAAGTTTTAGGTTAGAGCCAAACCCTCATTAATGCTGAACTGCATTTATAATATGTTTGATTCAATGTGATTCTTTATACCAACCTGTTTTCATTTACAATTTTTCAAATGTAATCCATCACAAACAAAAGCTGACTAACAAAATAGCTCATAATATCTAATTTCAATATTTTATTTCATGTCAATAAACACCTTTACATATTAAAATGTCAGAATAGAATTGATGTTTATTTTTGCATTTATAGGATCATTTCCACGAATGACAGAATATGTTTATGCAGTCTCTTACTGATACTGATAGCATCAGTTTCAAACACATCTCTGGGTCAATTAACATTTCCCTTCAGTTTAATACAAACAAATGCATAATACAAACATAATACACATGTATAATACAAACAATCCACTTCAAATGGAACAAAATATCAAGGTTTTTGCTTTCGGCAGGATCACAATGCACTTTTCAATAAGCACAAGTGATACTGGGTCTATTTCTGGTCGTTTATGGAAAACTATGCCAAGATCAGGACGTGCGTATCCAGAGCCATGGCCATTATGTTTCCGGCTTCACAGCTTCATTTTGTCTCTGTTAGCACGCAAAGATTAGAATATGAATCATTATATGTGCTTTGACCTCCATTGCAGTGCATTTGGTTGGTTTTAAGAGCCAACCTCAGTTATGCTGCAAGCAGTAGTTTCTCTTGCTCTGGTTTTATATATATGTTCTATATTTCTTAATTTAGGGCATATTTGGTGAATTCGGTCACATTATTTTGTGTTTCATAACAGTTACTGTGTGAATTTGACTGTGAAGTCAATAAAAAGCCTATAATACATTGAAATTGAAATTACTAAAAATAAAAAAGGAAAGTGGTTGCAATCAATTTATTTTAGGTACATTTAAACGACTAATCTGACTAACTTTCAACTAAATAAGTTTATTTAAATGTAGCTAAAATAAATTGTTTGAAAATTTAGCATCATTTTTTTCAGTGCATTTTTATCATAAATCACTGTAAATAAACAGCAGGCTGTGTGATAAGTAATGATAATGTCCACTACTGGGTCATGTGCACTATTTTTTGACAATGATCTGAGCTAATTATATTCATGTATTCTTATTTATTTATAAAAAAATTTAATTAAAAAAAACTTTTATCTGGCTCTTATGCAATTTAAAACAGCATTCCCTTGAATATAAAAAAAAGAGAAAAATAGATTTTCACATATATTTTTAAATATGTTTTAAAATATACCAAAAATGGCCAAAAATACATATTTGATCAAATATTTTTCAAAATATATTTTCTAGCAATACACTTTTTTGCCATTTTTTGTGTATTTTTTTAAATATATTAAATATAAAATGTATAAATGTATTTTTAAAGCATTTAAAAATATATACTTCAGTCCAAGAAAATACATTCATATATGTTGAGAAACTGTTAAAATCTATTTGTTGAGCAAGGAAAATATTTTAAAATGTTAATATATATATATATATATATATATATATATGCAGTTGCCTCCTTACTGTTTTTTTTTTCTTTTTTTCTTTTTTTGTCACACTTTAAATATTCAGATCATCAAACAAATTTTAATATTACACAAAGATAATGCAAGTAAATACAAAATACAGTTTTTAAATGTTGATTTCATTTATTAAGGAAAAAAAGCTGCCAAAACCTACCTGGCCATATATCAAAAATGTATTGCCCCCTCCTGTTAAATCATGAAAGAACTGTGATTAACCACATTATTTTAGGAAGCTGAGTTAAATATCACTAGCCACACCCAGGCCTGATTACTGCCAGAATCAAGACCTGTTGAATCAAGAAATCACTTAAATAGAACCTGTCTGACAAAGTAAAGCATGCTTAAAGAGCAACACATCATGCCACGATCTACAGAAATTCAAGAACACATGAGAAACAAAATAGTTGACGCATCAATCTGGAAAGGGTTATAAAGCCATTTCTAAGGCTTTGGAAGGGAAAGGGAAAAGGTGTGTGGCCAAGTATGGTGACCCATACTTGGAATTTGTGCTCTGCATTTAACCCATCCATGTACACACAGTAGTGAACATACACCCGGAGCAGTGGGCAGCCATTGCAGTTGGGGGTTCAGTGCCTTGCTCAAGGGCACCTCAGTCGTGGTATTGAGGGTGGAGTGTTGATTATTCACTCCCCCACCTACAATCCCTGCCAGACCTGAGACTCGAACCCACGACCTTCGGGTTACAAGTCCAACTCTCTATCCATTAGGCCACGACTGCCCCAAGAGAGTGAATGTTTCCACACGATGAGCCATTATCCACAAATGGAGAAAGCTTGGAACAGAGGTGATTCTTCCCAGGAGTGGCCGGCCTACCAAAATTACTCCAAGAGCACAACGACGACTCATCCAGGATGTCATAAAAGAACCCAGAACAACATCTAAAGACCCGCAGGCCTCACTTTCCTCAATTAAGGTCATTGTTCATGATTCAACAATAAGAAAGGGACTGGGCAAAAACGGCATCCATGGGAGAGTTCAGAGGCAAAAGCCATTGCTGACCAAAAAGAAAACAAAGGCTCGTCTCACATTTGCCAAAAAACATCTTGATTATCCACAAGACTTTTGGGAAAATATTCTGTGGACTGATAAAGGTTGACAAAAGTTGAACTTTTTGGAAGGTGTGTCCCCCGTTATATCTGGTGTAAAACCAACACAGGATTTCATAAAAAGTACATCATACCAACAGTCAACTATGGTGGTGGTAGTGTGATGGTCTGGGGCTGCTTTGCAGCTTCAGTACCTAGACGACTTGCCATAATTGATGGAACCATGAATTCTGCTCTCTATCAGAAAATCCTGAAGGAGAATGTCCGGCCATCAGTTTGTGACCTCAAGCTCAAGCGCACTTGGTTTATGCAGCAGGACAATGATCCCAAACACACCAGCAAGTCTACCTCTGAATGGCTCAAGTAATACAAAATTAAAGTTTTGGAGTGGCCAAGTCAAAGTCCGGACTTAAATCTGATTGAGATACTGTGGCATGACCTTAAACAGTCCATTCATGCTCGAAAACTCTCCAGTGTGGCTGAATTAAAACAATTCTGCAAAGAAAAGTGGGCCAAAAATCCTCCACAGCGATGTGAAAGACTCATTGCCAGTTTGCACAAACGCTTGATTGCAGTTGTTGCTTCAAAGGGTATTTGAAGCAACATTAGACAGCAATATTAATTGCTTCAATATTAGACAGCAACTTGTCCTTTGAAAATCATATTTCCCATGTTACAAAAACAGCATTCTTCCATCTTAGAAACATTGCCAAGCTTCGAAACATGCTACCTGTCTCTGATGCAGAAAAGCTAGTTCATGCATTCATGACCTCTAGACTGGACTATTGTAATGCACTGCTAGCTGGTTAGCTCCTTTGTATCTAACCAGTTTTCTACCATGCTACAATCCAACCTGCTCACTAAGGTCACAAAACTCTGGACTTGTGGTAGTACCTAGGATAGCAAAGTCCATTAAAGGAGGTACAGCTTTTTCATATCTGGCTCCCAAACTCTGGAATAACCTTCCTGATAACATTCGGGGTTCAGACACACTCCATCTGTTTAAATCTAGATTAAAGACACATCTCTTTAGCCAAGCATTCACATAATGCATCTTATAATCTTGTACTGCAGTTATATCTGATCAAATGTACATTATCCTTTAGCTTGGGTTGAACAAATAATTTTTGATTGGATAGAACAGCAGTTATGCTAATTATGTCTCTATTTGTTTCTCTGTTTCTGCCACGGGATGTAACTAGGAATTACACAAACTTCAGTCTGGATCCAAACCTTAAATGATCTGAGATGACCGAACACCTGAGAAAAGATGATGCCAACCCCTCAGAGGATGCCAACCCTCAGACAACATACAGAATTATCTAATTTTGCCATAAGTTAAATATATTAAGTTTCTACAGTATAGAAATATATTGTAGAAACGTAATTTTCTGTAAAGCTGCTTTGCACTGATTTGTATCGTAAAAAGCGCTATACTAATAAACTTGAATTGAAAGGGTGGCATAAACAGTTATTACATTTAGAGGGCAATTACTTTTTCACGTAGGGTCAGGTAGGTTTGGACAGCTTTTTTACCTTAATAAATGAAACCATTATTTCAAAACAGCATTTTGTATTTATTCGGGTTGTCTTTGTGTAATATTAAAATGTGTTTAATCTGAATCATTCAAGTGTGACAAATATGCCAAAAATGGAGAGAAAAAAAACAGGAAGGGGGCAAAAACTTTTTCACACCACTGTGTGTATTTATATACATATTTCAGTTTTAGCTTAGTACATCAAGGTAAACAACATTTTGTCTTGGCAACTAGCTAACATGAAAAGTATTCATATTTTATTTCAGTTAGTGTAAGTAATCAAAAAAATATGCTTTTAATTTTAGTTTTAGTTAATAAAGTAATTTAGTTAATAAATTGTACGTTTATGTTTAAAAATACATACTGATTCATTTATGCCTTTGTTTTGCCTACAAGCAAGGCTCCCTCTAAACTATGCAACAAATACACTGACTTGAGATATAATTTCTTGTGCGTCTGCATCTGCTCCATCTGAGCTGGAATGTGGCATTTGTATTGGTGTTTGATAAAGAAATGTCTCTAGCACAGGTCACAGTCTGCAAATGAGGACATGCTATTCCAATACAAACACTACAGGAATAAAATAACTGTCCGGGGGCTTGTTTGTGGCTCATTCTGACGTAAGTTTTGTCTTTTGCGGGTTTTTGTTAGGAAAGCATGTGACCTGCTCTCTACTGATAATTGCTCAAGGATCCTAAACACACCTCTGGAATAATGCTTCAATATGCTTCCGACACACTTTATTTTGTCAGCATTGAAGTTTTACTGTTTTAAAACACTTTTGGAGTTACTGGATGATGAGTAACAGTTTTGTGGTTCGAGGTGATGTGGAAACCATGAGGTTTGTGGTGTAATGGGATAAATGGTCTATCATTATTGGGTCGGCACGCCTCTGATCAAAGTATTATTTACGATCTAAATTTGAGAATCTATTATTTTAACATTTATTTCCTTTCACAAGTCATATTTGGCTCTGTTGTTTTAGGAATGATCCAGCGCCAGGAAACAGTGTAACAAAAGAAATTATGACAATTAATAATGCACTAAATCAACACAACATAATCCAAGTACTTGACACAAATGCATGACAGAGGGCAAATAAAGCTGCAGAAAATGATAAACATCCCATTCCAAGTCTGTACACATACACCAAGACAGAATGTGATGACCTGAAAACAAATATCAGCTTCAACTATGCATTTATATCTACATTTCCTGACACAAATATAGATACTTGAGAATTTACAGCACAGTACAATCATAATTTAATATTGATAAACAACCCCTGAAAAAACATACAAAAGTATTCATTAAAAAAAAAACTTTGTGCTTGCCTTCGCACAGCGCCCCCAACCTGTGTTGGAGGCATCTGCTGTGACAACCTTTCTCCTGCAAACCATTCAGCCAGCGCTGAATAGGTCACATGCAAAGCAGACCAAACTGTAGTACTGGCGACGCTGCAGCCATGAGGCCCAGCATCCTTTGAAATGTCTTGAGAGGGCGAGTGGCACCGATCTCGAAGGAGGTCGCGAGTTCTCGCATGGCCAAAGCACATTCTGGCGTGACTATGGCTCTCATTTTAGTCGAGTCGAGAACTGTTCCCAGGAACGATATTCGCTGGCTGGGAGATGGCCTGCTTTTGGCGAACTTGACCCTAAGTCCCAGGCGCTCTAAGTGGCTGAGGAGGAGGGTTCTGTGCGATAAAAGCTCCACCTCTGACTGGGCCAGAACGAGCCAGCCATCGAGTAGTTGAGAATGCTGTCTCAGAGGGGAAAGAACCGCGTCCATGCACTTCGTAAAAGTGCAGGGGGCCAGAGACAGTCCAAAGGGAAGGACCGTGTACTGATAAGTCACTCCCTCGAAGGCGAATCTCAAGAATCGTCTGTGATGGGGGGGCTATCTGGACGTGAATGCATGCGTCTTTCAGGTCCAGAGAAAAGAACCAGTCCCCTGGCCAAATCTGCGAGAGGATCTGTTTCAGTGTGATCAGCCTGAACAACCTCTTCATGAGGGCGCACTTTAGGCGTCTGAGATCGAGGATGGGCCGGAGGCCGCCATCCTTCTTGGGGACGAGGAAGTAACGGCTGTAGAAGCCTGACTTGTTTATTTTTCCCACTATAACAGCGGGTGGTTGCTTGGGCATTTGTACGGGCCCTATATTCGAACAAATATAACAAATATAACAAACCTATATAACAAACACATCTCCCGCCGCACCCGGTCCTGAGCGGGGTGATAAGAGGCTCCAGAGAGGCTGTTTGGGGGGTCGTCCGGCCGTGGCGGGACTTGGCCCCCTCCGCTTCCTGTTCTGTACATCAGGAAGACGCCAGAGGCTCTGGGCCAACGCTATAGGTCGGGGGCCCTGGCACTTAGGAAAGGGGTGGTGTCTGGCTGAACGGAATCTCCCTCGTGTCTGCTGCGTCTTGGCAGGCTGAGCAGCAGGGGGACGGCAGGCTTCGCTGGCTGCTGAGTCGGCATAGGCTTAGGGCGACTGGAAGCAGCTACGGAGCTGGAGCATTTGGGTAGGAAGTGTCGCATGGCCTGGGACGACTTCTGTGCCTCAGTGAAATGTTCAGCAAACATTTCGACCGCCAGTCCAAAGAGGCCGCTGGGAGAAATCGGGACATCAAGGAAGGTAACTTTGTCTGTGTCCTTGATCTCCGTCAGCGTGAGCCACAGGCACCACTAGGCTGTCCATGGACCTCCCGATCGCCTGGGCGGTGGTCTTGGTGGCGGGCAGTGCCAGGTCTATAACACTTCTCAGCTCCTTGAGCATCGCAGGATCAGGCTCAGACTCGTCCATGGAAGAGAGGAGTTTGGCCTAAAAGACCTGGAGGACAGCCATAGAGTGGAGCGCCGAAGCTGCCTGTCCAGCCAAAGTGTAGGAGCGTCCAGAGAGCGCTGCAGTGGTCCTGCACAGCTTAGACGGGTCGGCGGCCTTTGCCTTCCAGCCGATAGCAGAGGGCGGGCAGAGATGCCGCTGTTTTTTCCTCACAGGTCCTTGCAAGGAAGAAAACGGGAGGGCGCGAAGGGCGGTGTCGCTCTCTGAAAAGAAAGCTATCCGCGAGCACAGAGAGGTGAGACTGATGTTCTCGCAGTGAGAACAATCAGATCCAGCAAGCATGGCATCTGCATGGGATTTCCCCAAACAGGACACGTACTCTCTGCAGGGGGGACCTGCACGAATTGCAGTAACGGCGCAGCATTTGCAACAACGCCGTTTGCTCTTTTAGAAAAGAATGCGTGAGCATCGCCGGATGGCTGCAGGGGACTGGGACCGGAAACTGCTGCAGTGCTGATGGCACTGAGAAGGCGGTGGATTCAGCTGAGCAGAGGTTGCTGGTTCCAGCTGCGAGGCGTTTCAACGGTGAGCAGGCTTCCTGGATCAGTGAAAGACGAAGTCGTCGTCGCTGAAGGAGAAGACATCTGAGTTCCTATGGCAAAATGGCTACTTATATAGTCAGATGGCTCCGTATTTAACACACTGCACGAACGAATGCTTCAGTCAGAAGGAAAAAAGGCTTTGAAACAGGAATCCCTGTTTCCACAGACTAATTTCAATTTAGATCGACAGTCCACCACCCCAGGGTGTCACTAGGCCAATGCCAGGACAGTCTGATATTGCATTACAAAATAAAAGCCCTCCAAAAACTTGCATATAACCTATATTTGACATATTTTCAGATAGCTCTAAAAAGAAAAGTCCCTGTTTCCATAGACTGTTTTCACTTCAGATTGATAGCACACCACCCCAGAATGTCACTTATGCAATTTCAGGACTATATGATGTGTAATTCCAAAATGAAAGTCTTCCAAAAAATCTAGTAAATTTGGTTTTGTCTGTGATTTCAGATTGGTACAAAAAAGAAACTTCTGATTTCCACAGACTAGTTTCCCCTCATATTAACAGCACATTTTCTCACATTATCACTTACACCATTTCAGGACTGTCTGATGTTGAATTCCAAAATAAAAGCCCGCCAAAACTTTTATATACACTGTTTTGTCTGCACAGTATTAAAGTAGTGTAAATGATACTATGAGAAGGCGTACTATCAGTCTGATGTGAATGTAGTCTGTGTAAACAAGGAGGTACTCTTTTCTACTTATCTGAATCATTAGAAAGTCCTGACATTGTGTGAGTGATATTCTGAGGCGATGTACAATCAGTCTAAAGTGAAAATGGTTTGGGGAAACAGAGTTTCCATTTTATACAAATCTAAACTGTTATGCAAAACATCTTATGAGTTTTTGAAGGACTTCAACTTGTAATATTGCACCAGATAATCCTGACATTTTGGGAGCGACACTGAGGAGGTGTACTGGTTTTCTGAAGTGAAAGTGGTCTGTGGAAACAGGGATTTCCTTTTTAAACTAATCCAAATAGGTATCCTGCAGAGCAAATGAATTGTTTGTAGAAAAAAAAGATATTGTCAGGCACATTACAGATTGCAAACTGTGTGTGGTACTAAGAAAAAGTTGTACAAAAAATCCACCAAGAAAATGCACTTTTCACAGCTTGTAATACTTTTTACAAAACAAAACAAGTAAAAATTGTGCATCACGCTTATCTCTTCCACTCATCTCCCGTGCCGCCGCTGTAACCTGAAGACACGCCCACCACGATAAACAGCCGCGTACGTCCATAAAGACACGCCCACCAGGATAAACAGCCGCGTACGTCCCTAAAGACACGCCCACTACAATAAACAGCCGCGTACGTCCCTAAAGACACGCCCACCACGCGTGATCAGATGTCAAGATTATTTCACGTTGCTCGTTAGTTTTTTAATGACAAACAAACAGAAAGCGACAGTTGCGCTATGAGGAACTCTCAAACTGGACTAGCAGTACTGTATACTTCTTCTTCCAAGAATAGCTGTTCTTTAAGAGCTCAGCGTTAGCTGCAGTAATAAGATTATTCCTCTAGAGGAGAAGACAGGCCTGAACACTGTCAGCTGTTGCATCACGTCTGTAATGGTGAGTTACTTTATTTTCTGCTCACTAACAAACTACACGGCGTGCAAGAGATGACGTGATCTAAATACTACTTTACAATGGGCAAGTCTCTGATTGAACTTTAAAAAAAAGAGTTCAAGAGCCATATGATACTAGTGTTATGTCGGTATTATTAAATGTTGCATGCATTTATTACTTGTAATCTTTCAGTTCTATACCACAGTAAAATAAATAATAAAAAAAAATTATATATATATATATATATATATATATATATATATATATATATATATATATATATATATATATACTTCTCGTTACCTTCTCTAAGACCATTTAAAAAATATATTTTGCCCTTGATTGTATTTATTTCCAAGAAAATACAGTCACATGTGAGGAAAACTTTATTTGTTGTCTGTGATGTCAGACATATGACACATTTGAATAAAAATAAATAACGAGTAAATAATAATAATAATAATAATGAATAAAAATAAATAATGAATATTTTGTTGTATTAGGTTGAAAGTAAATATATTTTTAATTTCAAAAATATATTTCATTGAGCTTCAGTGTTTACAACATATTTAAAATGCATTTTGGCCAAATTATTTACATTCTTTCTTATTTAATTGTTTTCTTATTTTATTTTATTCTTTTTTTTTCTCTCATTCTCTCAATCTCTCATTATGGTATATTTTCTCCAAATCTTACAGTTTGCAGTCATTTTGTATTTATTTTTTGGAGCTGATTGTTCATAGGCCTCATTGATCAGTTTTTGAGATCTATAAGAAATACCAATTAGGTCAAGGATTTTCATAACAGCACAAGGGTTAAATGTATTTATTTAACATGCTAATGATTTGAATACAATTACCTCAAAAGTATGCAGACGTGTCAAACGTGTCTAAATTAGCATTGTATAATAAAACATTTTACTTATTAATTTACTCTTGATTTGATAAGGTTCATTATAACTCATGCAGAATCATCTCTGAGTCTAGAAAACATCTGCTACACTGTATAAGACAACAGAACAGACTAAAGGCATCATCAGTATAATTCATCAGGATCAGCATTACACAATTAGTTTTTGTTTCAGGATGAAGAGGGTCCTTCCTCCCTGACTGACATTAGCATGGCCTGGGTGTGTCACAACGTGGAAGTGCTTTGTGTCACACAAGAGGACGGGTCACTGCACTTCTGCCACTGCCCTTTGTTTCCTCAAGAGCTGGCCGATCAGCTACTGCACAAGATGGCTGATGAGGGTACGATTGCTCACTATAACCTGTTTAGTTGCATGTAAGATCTGGTACCTGATGTTCTGATTAGTGCTGGGCAACGATTAATCCAAAATAAAAGTTTTGTATACATAATATCTGTGTGTGTACTGTGTATATTTATTATGTACGCATAAATACACACACATGCATAAATGTTTTATGTTTATATATTAAATATATTTATATAAAATAGAAATTATATGAATATAAATATATACAGTGAGTCTTGAAAGTTTGTGAACCCTTTAAATTTTCTATATTTCTGCATAAATATGACCCAAAACATCAGATTTTCATATAAGTCCTGAAAGTAGACAAAGAGAACCCAATCAAACAAGTGAGAGAATTTTTTATTTTTTTTGTCATTTTATTTATTGAGAAAAATGATCCAATATTGCATATCTGTGCGTTGCAAAAGTATGTGAACCTCTTGGATTAGCAGTTAATTTAAAGGTGAAATTAGAGTCCATCTGTGCTCAGTGCAATGGCTATCAAATGTCAGTAAGTGACCTGTTTTATTCAAAGAACAGGGATCTGATCATGTTTGTGGAAGTGAATCATGTCATGAACAAAGCAGATTACTGAGAACCTCGGGAAAAAAGAGTTGATGTTCCCCATCAGGCTAGAAAAGGTTACAAAACCACCTCTAAAGAGTTTGGACTCCACAAATCCACAGATTGTGTACAAATCGAGGAAATTCAAGACCACTGTTACCTTCCTGAGAAGGGGTTGACCAACAAAGATCACTCCGAAGCAGAACATGTAATAGTCTGCGAGGTGGCAGAAGTTCTCAGGGTAACTTCTAAGCAACTAAAGGCCTTTCTCACATTGGCTGATGTTAATGTTCATGAGCCCACCATGCTGTGCATGGCAGAGTTGCAAGAAGAAAGCCACTGTTCTTCAAGAAGAAAATTGCTTGCTAAAGATCACGTGCACAAGCCAGAGGACTATTGGAGAAAGGTTTAATGGATGGATGAAACCAAAATAGAACTTATTTTGGTTTTGGTTTAAATGAGAAGCTTAAGAATCTTATCCCATCTGTGACACATGGAGGTGGTTGTATCATGGCTTGGGCCTGTTTTGCTGCATCTTGGCCAGGACAGCCTGCCATCATTGATGGAAAAATGAATTATTCCAGCAAATTCTAAAGGAAAACATCAGGACATCTGTTTAAGAACAGCGTGGGTCATGCAGCAAGACAACAACCCCAAGCACACAAGTCATTCTACCAAAGAATGGTTAAAGAAGAACAAAGGCAATGTTTTGGAATGACTGAGTCAAAGTCCAGACCTTAATCCAATTATAATGTTGTGGAAGGACCTGAGCAAGCACTTCATAGGAGGAAACCCACCAACATCACAGAGTTTAAGTGGTTCTGCACTAAAACTCCTACATGTTATTGTGCAGGACTGATCAGCATTTACAAGAAACTTTACCTTCAGTTACTGCAGCAAAAGGGGTTACACCAGATACCGAAAGCAAAGATTCACATACTTTTGCATCGCACAGATATGTAACACTGCATCATTTTTCTCAATAAATCAATGTCAAAGAAAATATTTTTCTCTCACTTGTTTGATTGGGTTCTCTTTGTCTACTTTCAGGACTTATATGAAAATCTGATGATGCTTTGGTTCATATTTATGCAGAAATATAGAAAATTCTAAAGAGTTCACAAACTTTCAAGCAGCAATGTACACATTTAAATACATTTTCAAAATATATCTTGATATATAGTGTCTTGATATATACATAATAAATATACACTAGGGCTGCCACAATAAATCGATGCAGAATTGATTTGTCGATCAATTCTGAGATCTCTGGAATCGATTCTGAGCTTAGATTTTAACAGAAGATGGTGCTTTAAAGGCCCATTCACACCAAGGACGATGACTATAAAGATAACGTTAAAGATATAGTTCTAAAATCGTTCTCAATATAAAAGAGTCCAAACTACAACTATAACGATAAAGGCACAGAGAAACGATATCATTGGAATCACTTTCACAATCCAGCTGATTGACACACAATCATTTCAGAATCAATCAGAATCCATCCTGCTGTAACGAGAGCATCAGATGAGCATGCGCTGAAAATAAACAGACGATTTCATCCGCTGGTGTGGACACTAATATCTTTATAGTTATCATTGTTGGTGTGAACGGGGCTTAATCTAGTTTTTCTCTGCACACTCAAATGCTCATGAAGAAAAGCGCTTGATTTATTTTCCCAGCCTTAATATACACAGCACACACACATATGTTTTAAACAAAAACTTGTATTTTGGTTGCGATTAATCGTGATTAATAGTTGCCCAGCACTAGTTCTGATCTGTTTTTCTCTTAGGGGTCCTCAATGACAGAACCGTAGGCATCTTCCAGAATCCGGAGCACCTGCGTTTGCGCCGCGCTTACATCCGGTCTTCACAGCTCTCGGCCGAGGCCTTCAGACTCTCGCTCTGTCCTCACAAGCTCCAAGAGCTGAACGCTTCACATATACACAGCGACCTCACGATCTCAGATGTTCTCCACAGTCTCACCTCCAACAAGCTCTGCAGACAGGGCCTCCAGACGCTGCTGATGGACGGCTTGCGTCTGTACGGGGAAGCAGAGGAGGAGTCGCTGCAGGCCTCCTTCAGCATGCTCCGGGGCTTGAAGAAGCTCTCTCTGGCCTGGACAGACCTGGATGACAGAGGTCTGGAGGATATCTGTGCCATGCCCATGCTGGAGAGCTTGGATGTCTCTGGCACGAACATCACGGATCTCAGACCTCTGTTGAATTGTCAGTCACGACTTACGTCGCTGACTGCGCATGGGCTTCAGAAATTGGAGATGCCAACCTCCAGCTTCATCTTAGTGCTCTCCAAGCTGCAGTTGCTGAGGCACCTGGACATCTCCAATGACAGGCTGGTAATGGATGGAGACCGTTTGGTGCAGCAGCTGCTGGAGCGCCCGGGGATCCTTCCGCAGCTCGTGTCTCTGGATGTGTCGGGCTGGAGAGGTGTGAGCGACGCTACCATCCAAGCCTTTGTGGAGGCTCGGCCAGGACTGAGGTTCATCGGCCTGCTGGCCACTGGAGCAGGAGGACCTGAGCTGCTGTGTGGAGATGGAAATCTGAAGGTAAGAGTTTTCTTTCACACTCACTGACTCAAAATCAGGGGTCATGAATTGACCGTTTGCAAAGAACTTGATTGACAGGCCATCTGACCAACAAACAAATCAGACAGGAGAGTAGATTAACTTCGGTGACTTAAACCTTAAAAACTGGCTGCGTCCGAAAGCTCTAAAATGTTGGGTCAAGATTCAAGATTCAAGAGTTTTATTTGTCACATACACAATTATACAGAGTATAACCAGCAGTGAAATGTAAGTCAGGTCCGCTCCAAGGACAGTGCAATTATAAAGTATACAAATATTAAGAAGAAGTACAAACATAAAATAAAAGATAAGATAAGATAGGATAAAAAATATAAATATAAATGTGCAGGTCAGTATGTTGTTGACAAATAGTAGTGAGAGGAATGTGCAAAAAATAATGTGCAAAAAGTTGTACAGGGTATTTGAATAGCAGCAATATGAGGTAGAGAAAAATTATGAATAGCTTATTGATATATGATATTTACATGGAGAAAAAATTATGAATAACTTATTGATATGGTGATATTACATGGTCAAGTGATATTATGACACAGAGTTAGAGTTTAGAGTTTAGGAGCCTGATGGCCTGGGGGAAGAAGCTCCTCCTAAGTCTCTCAGTTTTTGCCATCAGGCTACGGAAGCGCTTACCAGATGGAAGCAAAGTGAATAGCTGGTTACCAGGGTGATTAGAGTCCTTGAAGATTTTAACAGCTCTATTTTTGCAGCGTTTGAGGTAGATGTCCTGCAGAGAGGGGAGAGCAGACCCTGAGATGCGCTCAGCTAAGCGCACAACTCTCTGTAGTGCTTTGCAGTCCTGATTGGAGCTGTTTCCATACCACACTGAGATGCACTGAGTCAATACACTTTCTATGGTCCCTGAATAGAAAGTTTTCAGGATTGCTGGTGAGACCCTGAATTTCCTCAGCTGTCGCAGATGGTACAGTCTTTGCCTGGCTTTCTTAACCTGTGATTGGATGTGTGTAGTCC
Source organism: Barbus barbus (assembly GCF_936440315.1). Lineage (NCBI taxonomy): Eukaryota > Metazoa > Chordata > Actinopteri > Cypriniformes > Cyprinidae > Barbus > Barbus barbus. The sequence goes on from NC_136754.1 coordinate 28,372,249, forward strand.
AAGTCAGGTTCTCTGAGATGTTTACACCGAGGTACTTGAAGCTACTCACCCTCTCCACAGAGGTCCCACTGATCCTGAGAGGAGAGTAGGGCTGCTGCTGTCTCTTCCTAAAGTCCATGATCAGTTCTTTAGTTTTCCCCACATTCAGAGAGAGACAGTTGTCCTGGCACCATGATGTGAGTCTCTCTACCTCATCCAAGTATGCGGTCTCATCGTTGTTGGAGATGAGGCCCAGAACCACAGTATCATCAGCGAATTTAACAATGGATGTGGAGCTGTGAGAGGACACGCAGTCATGCGTGTAGAGAGAGTAGAGCAGGGGACTCAGGACACAGCCCTGTGGGGCTCCTATGTTCAGAGTGATGGAGTTTGAGGTGAACTGGCCAACTTTCACCACTTGAGGTCTGCTGGTGAGGAAGTCTTGAATCCAGTCACAGAGTGAGGAGTTTAGGCCGAGGTCAGTGAGTTTAGATGCCAGCTTGATGGGGACTATAGTGTTGAAAGCTGAGCTATAATCAATGAATAGCAGCCTTACATAATTCCCATTGTTGCTGTCGGGTATTGTTTGCATTTTATCGATTCCGATTCTTATTGATACCAAGTTTCGATTCCAATGTGGAATCACAAAAGTCAAACATTTAGATATTAAACATATTTATTCTGTCTCTTTTTGCAAAACATTTAATTGCTGCTGAATACCACACTGTAAAAAGTTGACTTCACTTAAAAAAATTGAGGAAACCCATTGCCTTAAAATTATTAAGTAAATAATAATAAAAAAATAAGTTAAGTGAATTGTCAGCTACATAAAAACACGACTCAAATAAGAGGTGTTTGTGTGAAAAATAGAGTTGCACGATTCTAGATAAATTGAAAAGTCTCACATTTAATGGATGTTGTGGCTCTCTCACAATTCTGAAGAAAAAACATTAGGCAACTAAACAAAATCTAATGGACTTTATGAATGGAATGATTCAATGACTCTCTCGAGATTTACTTGATTCATTATTGGATGAATCAGTGTTTTTGAATGAATCTCTTGAATGCATGACTCAAAGACAAATACATTTTTAACAGCCCCTTTTCGCCAGCCAAAAAAAAAAAGATGCACACACAGGAATTAATAGGCGGAATTGAATTTTTAATTTTACAGCAAATATCTGATTCCTGAAGTATCCGATTCTGGAATTGGAATTGATTTTTGAATCCCAACCCTACTTCAGAGGCAGCATTCCAATGCAGGAAGGCATCAAGGCACGTCCCAATCCAAATTCTGCTTCACTTCCTGTCTCCGGAGGTACCTTCTTCTGATGGAATTTTGAAGGCAGCATAGATGTATCCTTCGCTGCCTTTGATATCCCACGATCCTGTGCGTTCCATTCCATGATGGCTGAGCTAAAAAAAAATAAAGATGGCCTCTGAAAGTTGCGCTTGGTGGTCAGTTTCAGTGTAAATGTATATTTCTGATTAACTTTTTGCACTTTTGATGTTATTTCTAGTGAGAAATCGGTATAATAGTAATTAAATAATTGTTTAGTTATCACCAAAACTCGTTCTATTTTGTTGTAGACCATTAAAGCGTTGCGCTGCCTCAGAAGCCTGTCTGAAATCAGTTTCATGAGACGTCTTCAAGCAAAAACACTGCCTGCAAACTCATTGTCTGATAAGGCAGTGAGGCTGTAAGTCAGCTGGCTAAGTTTTCAGATGCAGCCATTGTGTGTATTGACGTCTTTCCACGGTTAAAATAAAATATCTTATGATGTCCATTAATTCATGTTTATTTTGTGCTTTAAGTAAATATGAAAAGACGATCGGTTCACATGCCGCTTGAACTGAGGCCATACAGTGATCTGTCACTGCTGAAAAAAACAATAGAGCCCTGCCCAAAACACAATTGAAAATGTAATTGATTTAATGGTTATACTGGGAATTGTATTGGTTTTAATGGAAACTATAATGGTGTCTACTGGTGTGTGATGGATTCTATTGGTGGGATATTAAATCCTATTGGAAAGATGCCCAAAACACACTACAAAAAATAATTTTGTAATGGTTTTACTGGAAAAAGCTAATGGTTTATAATGGTATTTTAATGGAAACCATTGGAATTTCTGTGGTGGTTTCTATTGGGCTTCTATTGTTTTTTTTTTAGCAGAGACGACACATTAAAGAGCCACAAAATGGTATTTATTGTTTGAATTTCTTAAAAACTGACCAAATTTGAAAACTGATGTTTCATACCAGAAGTAACCTGCTCTTTCTTGTCTGTCGGTGTGTTGCCAGTTTCCTCTTTTGCTCCGTGATGTATTTTTCATTGCGTGAGAACATGATGTGTGGCGTGAGAACGGCATTATTGTCAGACATAGCAACAATAAATAACGAGGGCAGGTTTTTGGAAGGGTCAATTGAGGAAAAAAAAGTTTCCTGATTTTTGGCATATAAGAGTCATTTTGTAGATTTCAGAGCTCAAAAGAGCTTTTATTGCTCGTCTATGGACTGTGCTTAAAATAGTAGCATTTGCAGCCAAAAATACTAAATGTGAGAGATATTTTTGCAGAGATATAAATTTACATGTAATGATGTGAAAATTGGCATGGGATTCTGCGGGTCTTAAAAAGCCTTAATTCGCCCTTCCATATTGAATCGGAGCATAAAGTCTTAAATTCATGAAAATGTATATTTTGCTCACTATTTTTGTTTTGTTTTCCAGTTCATATATCTAAACCATCCTTAAGTCAAGATTTATTTACTGGAGATGTCTTCTTTTCTGAGAAACTGAATAAAATTAAGCGGGTTTCAAAAAATTTCAGACTTTTTACCAATGCTAATGGCACAGCTGCTGAGATAAAAGCAGACTCCAGTTGTGTCCGCTTAAGAGATATAGAAAACGACAGAGACACAGAGGATCATTTTTCTGTGTCAGTCAATGAACAAGTAAAAATACAGAAAGGCATTTCATATTCAAGAGTTTGCATGGCTCAGGTATGATCATCGCACACAGAAAATGCCTTGTTACTTTTATTATTTTAAATCAGTTTTCTTTTTCTGTTTCTATTTTGTTTTGCTTTTTGTGTTTTCATTTTAGTTAAAGTTTTAGTATTTTTTTAATAGTTATTTTAATACAATACATTTGAAAAGAGAACAGTTTCTTTGACTACTGTCTGAAAAAAAAAATTTTTTACATTTTATTTTCAGTTAACATTTATTTTATTTCAAGTAACAAAAATGTTTTTAAATGGTTTCTAGTTTCTTAAAATCAAAGATCCTGCAAAATTCCTATTAAAATTATAAGTGCACCTCAGGAAACATTATAAAATAAAACAAAAATGACTGGTTTAATCTAATATTCAGTGTCGTGATGCAGTAAATACTGATGGGAGAGCAGACAGAGAAGCAGACTGGATCCACTGCGATTACTATTTCAGATTTACAGTACCTGGAAGCTGAATGTAGAAGCAGCAAAGCGAGCCAGGATTCTTGCTGATAGTCAAAAGTCTGGTTAACTTGCAGAAAAATACATTTCACTGCCATCCCATTAAGTCAGAACTAATAACAGATTTTGCCAGGAGCTGCAAATGCGTACTAATTTGTAAACCCATGCAGGTGGCTGGAGAGTCCAACTTAACCCAGCTGTGCGAGTGCTTGAGGAGATACAGCGACCGTGAGAGTTTCGTTCGGGAGGTCCTTGCTCATCTCTACAGTCACACCAGTGACATGGAAGAACCTCAGCCACACATCCTAAAGGTACAAAAAAGTCTTCTGTTGTCTGATCTGTATTTGTTAACTAAACATGAACAGGCTGGTTTGTTAGATTCAGTGATGAGTGATGAAAAATATACTTTAAAGCACATATGTTTTACTGTTTATACTGGTTTCAAATAATATAGAGTTTTTAATGCCATTTTCAAGGACTATAAAAGTGTTGTTTTGTTACATCTTGAATACATTTGATTTATTTTTAAAAAACAGTCATTATTTTCAAAAGAGCTTGTTTTTTATATCAATTCATGAATATTATTATGTTTTTGAGGAGTCACACGCACACCACATGACATTTTAAAACTTGAAGTAACCTTGAATTTGTCATTAAAAGGTCAAGTTATGTGATATTTAAAAAAGTTATTGATCCGCATACACACATGCCTTGTCCAAATACCCACACTTGCGGTCTTGGCCACTTGAGAGCATGTGTAAGTGCGCAAGACTGTCCCAGCTCTTAAAAACACCAAGCGCAGTGCCCTTAACGCACACTAAATCCACACTATCGCTCCGGAGCGGTATTCGAGGCTTAGTATATCCCATCATGCATCAAAAAGTGTTTGTTTTATTGGTGCAAAGATGAGTAGTGGTGATATTTATTTTGTACAACATTTGCAACTGCTTTTTATCACTTAATTAGAAGCACCACAAAATGATGTCATGTTTTAGGGACTACTGAACAGACATTTAGAAGTTGATTTTAAAATGCAAAGGGTATTTAAAATAAAAATTTAAATAAAGCCGTGCAAACACTTGCATTTTTACAATACTATAAGTGTGTCCCATCATAAGGTAATGAAAACCCTCACTTGAACACTTGGGCCAAACACAGGAAATCTGTCATATACGTGGTGAAGTGCAAAGACCACTAGTGTGGGTATTTGGACAAGGCTTTGCATGAGTGCTCTTTATAATGTCACTTCCTGATTTTTTTCTGCATGTGGTTGCACCACACGACTTTCGCCGACAACAATTTCTCAAATATTAATAAGCTGCAAAGCAAAAATATAGTTCAAAAATGGATTTTCTTTATAGAAGAGGTGTGTTTGAAGTCATTCTATGTATACATTGAATTTAATTTTAATGTTTTGAATGACTAAATAAAATGAGATGGCATTGACCCACAAGTTAATTTTTAAGGGACTGTAAGAGAAGTTTTTAAGATGGTATAGTTTAAATTACATCATGACCTCTTATACAATGCCTTAAAACTTCCCTTTATTGTTAAAGATCTTGGCTCATTTTTTAAAATGCATGAATGAGGTTTACATACAGTGCCCATGTGTCTGTTCCTGTTTCAGCTGGTATTGGCTGGGATGCGACACCACACAGATTCTCTGCATGTTCAGCTCGTGGCCTCTGCGTGTGTGTTTAACCTGACCGTACAGGAGCTGGTGCTGGGGATGCCCTTACACCTGCTGGGAAATGTAGTTCAGCAACTTCTTACAGCCATGAAGAACTTCCCAAACCACGAGCAGGTAGAACCATCCCAAACGGTTCGAGCGATAAACATTAAAGGAATAGTTCACCCAAAAATGACATTTCTGTCATCATTTAAGTTGTTCCAAACCTGAATGAGTTTCTTTGTTCTGTTGAACACAAAAGAAGATATTTTGAAGAATGGTTGTTACTGGTCCTCATTGACTTCCTTCCGTATTTGTTCTCTCTCTATGGTCCTAGTATTTAAACCGTTTGTTGTTTTTGCTTTTAGATGCAGAAGAATTGCCTGCTTACTCTTTGCAGTGATCATATCTTACAGGTCGTCCCATTTGACAGGTCAGTCCACACACATTTCCTCAGTGCATTTGAACTTGTTTAGATTGTTAAAGTGGCTTAACGGCCTCTTGACCGCTGTTTCCCACACAGATATGAAGCTGCTAAGCTGATAATGATGCTGCTGGGGAATCGTGAAGATCAGACGGTGCAGAGAATGGCGGTGGCTGTAGTCTCCATACTGGTGTCTAAGGTCATTTCTGTTCAGTGTCTAAAACCAGGACAAACTTTGACTGGTTTGTTATGAACAACAGTATTATTAAAGAAATAGAGATCTATATATTCCTTTTGCTGTGTTATCTGAATAAAAGTGAATTCAAAAGAAAAAAAAAACAGAAATGAGGTATTGAGTGAGTGACGGATATGCAATTATGCAGACATATCAGCGTGGACTTTTAAGATCTGCTTATATGAACAAAAATCTATTATCATAAAATTTTCATCTTTCTCACACTTCATTGCAGTTGAGCACAGAGGAGATCTCAGAACTGGGTGCAGAGGCATTTATAATGAAGGTAAAAGCTTTTATTTTACACAAGTAGTTTATTTGCTGTTGCTGTTTTAAACAGTGCTGTGCTAAAAATCCTTTACCTGATGATCCTCCAAAACTGAGGTGCATAAGCTCAGATCAGCAAGCCCTATGATCAGTCAGTTCCAAAAATAAATACAAAACCTATGCTTATTGAAAGAAAATAGAATAACATTAACTAGCATTTGAAAGAGAAAATCCTCTCCGGGTCAAAATGACCAGAACACAACATGAGGATTAAAGGGCAAAGTTGAAAAAATAGCTCAGCAAATATCAACATTTTACAGCCTTTATCATAAGGTTAAATGAACCAAACATATTCATGACTTGTACACGGTGTCAAATAAAATTGTTCATCCAATGAAATCTAGAAGAAGAATGTCCCTCAACCTAATACCGCCTGTCTATTAATAGCAAATAGCAAGTCATCCCAGACTGCATTGCAATCTTAAGTTATTAAAAAAGGACAGCCCTATTTATTTCAGCGAGTACATCAGCACAGGTTCTTCAAACCATACCATGTGGCCTCACTAACCATACTGTCACATGCATTTGTTCCCTAAAGTTTAATTGGATATGTGAATGGCTAAATGATGAAGCTTCTTTTGCAAATGACTGAATGGACAGATGAATCATGAGTAGACCGAACCGATGCATTTATTCCCCTTTCTGTGCAAGCACAGCAGTTGCTGAGTATCGTCCAGCAGAAGGCCTCTGTGGGTGTAGTGGACTCCACTCTGAAGTTTGCATTGAGCGCTCTGTGGAACTTGACAGATGAGACGCCCACCGCGTGTCGCCATTTCATTCAGTGCCAAGGAATGGAACTCTACATGGAACTGCTGGAGGTGAACACACACACACACACACACACACACTTAGCTAAAGCCTGGAATATACTGCACTAAATTTTTTGCCAGATTTGAGATTTCATAGAAAGTTGCGTAGTGTATGATGGACACAAACTGAAGATTTTTAGCTTCAGAATATGTTTCCATCCAGTCGAGGGATATCAAACACGCTTGTTATTTTGAGCTGATTTTAGAAGACATATTGTTTACATTTGTCATGTGTCTCCTAGCAACAGGGCATATGTTTCTGAGAGCCATTGGAAAAAAGAGTTATGACACTTCCATAGACTTTCTTTCGAAATGGAGAATGTGGAAGTGATGTGTGTCGTGGGGCAACCAATGGTTTCAAACAATATTTCCAGCACTGAACACCATTCATTTAGTTTCCCAAATACGCATCCGCCGGAACAGCTTCCGCTTACGTCAGTTAGTGGAAGTAAGAGAAAAGTGTTTAGAATGTTTTAAATATGGATATTTTTCTTACAAAAACGCATGGATTCATTACAGGAGGCCTTTATTCACCCCCTGGAGCCGTGTGAGGCACGTTTTAATATGGATGGATATGCTTTATTTCACTTCTTTTGGACTGTTGAACAAAAACACCCACCCATGCCATTATAAAGCTTGGAAGAGCAAGGACAATTTTTAATATAACTCCGATTGGATTCATCTGAAACAAGAAAGTCATATATAGTCATATACATTTGCAGAAAATTGCGGCAAATATAACATCATGAGTAGTGGTCGACCGATATTGTTTATTTTTTGTTAGTTTTTTTTACAGCTGATACCGATATTTTGGAAAGCAGGGTGGCCGATGGCTGATATAATTTTATTTAATGTTAATTAATATTTAAGAAATTTGAAATCATTTGAAAATGCCAAATATCGGCCTACGCGATATATCGGTCGACCACTAATCATGACTAATATAAAATAATATATTAATGCATGCATACTGTAAATGTATTCTGTGTTATGGGAGTAATACCCATTCATTTCAAAATTAAACACAGAAAAAAATTATTAAAGGGTTAGTTCACCCAAAAATGAAAATTAGCCCATGATTTACTCACCTTTAAAATATGGATATTTTTCTTACAAAAACGCATGGATTTGGTACAGGAGGCCTTTATTCATGCCCCGGAGCGCTTTATTTAACTTGTTTTGGACTTTTCAAGAAAAAAATAATATTCGCGATGGCTATATTATTTAATTTTTTTTAATATCCAACAATACAACGATAAACATATGACATGACAATATATGATTTAGTTGTGTTCTTCAAGACATCTCTGGTATTTTCATAATAATAAAGTATATTTATAATCCAAAGCTAATCCAAAGCCTTTCTCTGCCTTGTTCTGTGACAAAATGAGACAATATTCTAATTCTATTTGATCTATCTGTCTTCTTTTTATTTAAAATACACACACACACACACACTTGACCCTCTTTCAATTGCATATTCTCTGCTAACTTTTCTTGAAAAACTAACACTAGCTTTCTTATTTCTATTCTATCTTCTCATTTCTTAAAAAAAAAAAAATAGGTTTCTCTTATTTTTCTATATTATATCTTTAAAAAAAACAATAATACAACCTTGCTTGGTGTAGGCTACTGTGTTAGGCTAACTAAGACTTGTCAAAGCACTTGCATGTTGTTGCTCTTTTGTTGGTTTTGATTGCTTCTGTTGTCCTCATTTGTAAGTCGCTTTGGATAAAAGCGTCTGCTAAATAACTAAATGTAAGTGTTTGTTAATTTCCTGTCTTCTCATCACTCTCTCCCCTCCTCCACAGTCTTATTATTCTGAGGCCTCCATCCAGCAGAAGCTCCTGGGCCTTTTGGTAAATATATTTCATGTTATATGTGAGGTAAATGTATTTTTTAACTGATGAACGTGTTATGGTTTATCTATGTTGACGTTTATCACACGTTCATGTTCATCAGATCATGGTCTTTCAATTGAACTGTGTGGATTTGATTATTATGTTCTAGACGTTTATATGCTTTAAATTACGAATAGATTGCGTATCTTCTCCTCTCTCTGTGCTGCAGAATAATATAGCAGAGGTGGAGGAGCTGCGGAGGGAGCTGATGAATGAGGATCTGGTGGAGCACATTGTCTCTCTCCTGATCAACCCAGTGGTGGAGGTGGACGTCAGTTACTTTGCTGGAGGGATCCTGGCTCACCTAATCTCAGTCAGGGGGCCGGCGTGGAGTCTGGATGCTGAGCTGCATAGCACAGTGCAGGAGAAACTGGTGTGTGTGTGTTTATATGCATGTATTGTCTGTTTATGTATTATGCACATTGAATCTCTTTGATTTTAGCACTCTTCTGTCCTGTCATGGAGCTCTCCTGAGCATGTAATGGTTTCTTACCGGTAAGTGTCTTAATATATACATTATATTGATTACACTGTGTATTTATATAATAGTATACAATATATTTTACAAAAGACTGGACACACCTAATCATTTTAATTTGTTACCAATGCAAGATAAAGCAAATGCCAAATGAAAAAGATTTTCAGTATTAATAATAAATAGTGGCCAAAAATAAACTGAGAAAAGCTGAAATTGTGATCACGATTAAAATATAATTAATTGTACATTTTAGAATAACAGTGAAGTTGACAAAACTATGATATTACACGCATGGAAATACAGGAATTATATAGTGAAATTTTAGTGAAAAAAACTTTTTCTTAAAATGTAGTTTTGGAAAAAAATTAATGTAGGCACAATCTATGTTTATATGTGTCTACCAAATTAATTTCAAGCATTTGTGCAGAAGCTTTTGATGAAAAGGATCACAAGAAGCATAAATTCAGTCTGTTCTTCAAGATAGTTTGAGAGATTTTTGGCTGAACTATTCCTTTAAATGTCAGGTTGTTTTTCACCAAAATTACTGATGCACTAGAAAAATAATCAGCAAGCTGCACTTTTTTACTGACACTTGTGATTGCTGTATTAAATGTCATGATGTACAGCCATTGCATCAGAAGCATAAAACTTTCTATTATAAGAAAATCGGCAAATTCAAGGAATAGACTGTTCAAAATGACTCTTCCTCATTTACTGACACCACCTACTGGACTAGAGTGTGGTGCTAAATGATGCACAGGAGAACATGGACTGATGATGCAATTAACATGTGCACAAGGACAAGTTCATCCAAAAATGAAAATGATATCATCCTTATTCACCCTCATGCCACTCCAAACCTGTATGTTTTTTACTCAACTTTCCCGTTAAATATCAGGTTGTTTTTCATCAAAACAATTGATACCATTACAAAATAATCAGAAAGCCAGTCATTTTTTTGCTTGCACTTTTGTAAGTGTTAATGTGAGTCTCAGTGTATGGTCGTTGAATTTAATTCTCTTAACTGACTATTCATTAAAAACTTTAAGTATTTCTTTTAAACAAGAAGGGTTATGTCCATAATGTAGAAGGAAGGAAATCTGAAGGCTAGAGACTGTACTGGTCACTCTTATCCATGCACATACAACCCTGTTTATTGTATTTGAATGAAAAAAATCTGAAACAGTCATGCAAATTTGGAAAGGAGCTATTCATCTCTCTCTCAGGACGTTCCAGCCCTTCTATCCTTTGCTGCACGTCTCTCAGTGTTCTGGGGTTCAGCTCTGGGCTCTCTGGGCCATACAGTTTGTCTGCTGTCGGAACGGTAAGAAAAAAGCCAGAGAGACTAATAAACAGCACGCCTCTTGAGATACAAGATACTCTTGTTTTTCACAGATGCAAGTAAAAAAAGTAATTAATGATAATGGTGTAATTTAGTTTACAGTGTGATTATAGTCACGTTCTGTTGTTGTAGCCCCTCAGTACTGTAATATGCTTCAGAGTGAAGGAGGAACAGACATACTGAGGGTCCTGAGCTCCCATCCAGACACACACAGTGACGTGAAGTGTCTGACACAAAACATCCTGACGATCCTGGAGCGAAATCTTCATCCTGCAAACTCGGGTACAAAATGTGATACATTATCATACCTAAATAACTTGGCACATGCTGTCATCATGTCTTGTAAATGTTGCTCCGTGCTACTTCTCAGATTGATAATGAATCACTTAAAGGTCCTGTGTCATTTTGTTTTTTTTTGACTGTACTAAAGCATAAAAATACCATATGTTTGAAAACATTTAAGTTTACATACTTGCTCCCCAAAAACAATGCTACAGCCGGTTATTCTACTTTGAAATATGCGTTCCGTGTCGGAATGTCTGTTGTTTTTGGTCTGATTCCCCTCGACCTAAAAAGCCTGCAAATTTACCCAATAGTATTTCAACATTCAAGGTTGCCATTTGATGAAAAAAACAATGTATCGCAGCCATGGAAGCCAGCAAACGAGTCAGAGATCACAGATTCTCCTCGACCTAAAAAGCCTCGGCATCCATCTAAAAAGCTCTATGTTTATTAAAACATATAAATCAACTTGCAGTGTAACCCTCGTGGCCTTCCACGTTAGTAGCGCTCGTTTCTGTTGCACAGCCTCAATCTGGCAACCCACATGATCATCGAAAAAAAATCTCTTCAGTATTGTGCATTTGGATTGCAGTCCCCATTTTAACTGCTTGCTGTCAATATTACATCCTGCACGTTTAAGCTATAACTCTTAAATATCTGTATTTTCAGAATTTCAGAACACTGATTTTCTTCTTTGTGTTTTTTTTCTAGTGGAGGATTTTCATTGACGTCACAGAAGAAACTGGATTCATAAAGGGATGCGCCACTATGTCCTGTTAGGGAGACATTTCAAAACATTTTAGATTCATTTAATAGTGAATATATGTTTTTTTTCAGTTTGTTATTAAAGTGTATAATTTGTGAAAATGTGAAAAAGTGATTTGTTTTCAAATAGGTTTCACAAACACTTTTGCTATTGGTCAGACAAACTTCTGTGATGCATAAGGTTACAACTTCTTCAATGTTTCCAGATGAAGAACTACACTAGCCATAATCTCCAAGACCAATCAGATAAATAGTTGTTACCACGGAAACTAGAATCATGACAACTTCAAAGGCTTCTTTCAAAGACCAAGGTGACTTCGAAAGACTGTTCCTTCAAATGTGGCCTCGAAATGCATCCATCGTTACCCAGGCCATGGAGGATACAACTAATGGATACAACTAGATGTGCTGGTATATGCGATATATATCACGATAATGAACATGCACGATATTGTTATTGTGGGCACTTAAAGTCCCCCTGTAGTAAAATCTTTGATCATCAAAATTACATATTTAAATGTTTTTTTTCTTGTGAAAATAATTTTCTCATGCCTTAAAATAGCTTTAAATGGAACTCTACACCCTTCATTTACTATACGCGGATCTATGAATATGCAAATTAGCCCCGCCCCCTGTCTCCTGTATCCATGGATAATGACTGATAGAACTACGTTTTTACTAGCCGACAACTACAGTGGATACTGTAACATTTGTTTCAGTTTCTTAGTGGACGATGTTGTGTACTCTAAATGCCTTGAAGCCTGAATGACGAGGTGGGTCTGACTCCGGCTACTTTTACTCTGTTGCAGCAGGTTATAATGCAAGTTAGGTTCTAAATACAAATAAATAAGCACTAACAGCACATGCTATCATGAAAATAATGAAAAATATCAACAGCTAGCGAAACATCTACAGAAAATAGACCGGATTAACTTGGCTGCCTTCTCACCTACAGCACAGTTAATGATATGCTAATGACAGGATCCCTTGCTGTGATTGGTTACTGATTTTTTTGTGACGTAGCGGAAAAGTTGTAGTTACATCATGACGGAAAATTTAAATTTGCAATTTTCTAGTTACCTAGCTGGGGACTACTTTCAGGTGCTGTGTAATATCACTGCGCCTGTTGCACTCATGGTACAGCAGTAAAGTTCCTTGATTATTACGCCGGAATGAGAGTATAGTTCCTAGCCATATCGGCCTAGAAAATCACAACTTTTCATTTTCCGTCAGTCTTAGTACACGATGTAACTACAGAAGAGTCAAGTTTTAAATAGAAAAAATATTGAAACTCTTTGGTTATTTTGAGCGAGATGCTAACAGTCTAATCAGATGCAATGATCTATGCTAAGCTACGCTAAAAGTGCTACCGCCAGACCCGGAGATCGGCTGAATGGATTCGAAAACTGTAAAACTCAACTGTTTACCTCCTTGGGGAGTTGAAAAATTAGCCTATTTTTTTTTTTAAAAGTGGAGTGTTCCTTTAAGGAGAAAATACTCTGCAATGGTGCTGATTAATGCAGGGCTCAAGTTATAGCAAAAGTTTGGAGTGAGATTAGGGGAGGGGCCACACAAAGGGGAGGAGTCACATAAAGGGGAGGAGTTTTTGCTCCTCCCAAGTTTTTGCTAGCAGTTCAATTTGACCTATTGTTCATAAATGACCAGCACAAATAGAAATGATAACATCTGGTAAATCTGATGAAAGACAAATTCATTTGAATTTGTGTATTTAAAAATACAAATGTATCAAAAATTAAAAAAATTTGCCCCAAACGAGCCAACTGAACAGCAGTACTCAATATACATACTGTACACTTACAGTAGGATTACAGTACTTACCCTGAGCATGCATGTCAAGCTGTGTGTGCGTGTGTGTTTTTCTGTTGTAAATGTTTGTTGCACATTTTGATGCCTGATGACAGGGGTAGAGGACTCCCATTTAAAACACTGTCATGATAGATAATGCATTTACATTTAGTCATTTAGCAGACACTTTTATCCAATAGCTTTCCATCCAGAGCCAAGCTGTTTCTAGTTTTGGTTTTGTTCAAACCCACCATGGAAAACACACTGCATCTGAATGTGAATTTGGGGAAGCCACAGTGCTTTATATGGGAGCCCCCTACCCCTGTCATCACGGCATCAACATGTGCAACAAACACAACAGAAAAAGAGAAAAACAAAAACACATTCATAAGCTGAAATGTGTTCTCTCTCTCACACACACACGTACAGGTTTGGGGCCAAATTTCTTTCTATTTTTTAAACATTTTTTATTTAATATATAAAACAATTAATTTTATTTGGATGAATTTGGCTGTCTTTTTTCAGATTTACCAACTGTTATAACATCTCTAGTACTTTCCTTTCAGGAAGCCAAAGCTAAGTTAAAGCTTCTGGTTGCAAAGCAGTTGGTGAGTTTTTTTGACTGCATCAATAATACTTTAGCACGAATTTGGCTAAATTCCACAACATCAGCCCAGCCCTCACTATCTTTTCACAGGCAAGTGATTTCGTCCAGGAATCTTAAAATCGAATATATATATATATATATATATAAAATAAATGAAGGGGTTTCCTACAGCATTCATCAGATCTTTCGCTTTCAGCTTACACTCCATGTGCGCGCGCATTCACTTTGCTCAGTAACGAACACGCGTGCGGCACAATCGCGTAATTTAAACCTAATCAACAACATCCTAATTAATTTCTGATTGGCTGGTAGGTGACATGTAACTCTGTATAACTCGAGACAGCTATGAATTCGGCAGAGAACTTATCTCCGTACTCCATCGTCTATGAATTGTATATAGCCTATAGCAGAACAAGTTCTCCCATATGGAGTCAATTTAATGCCATATATTTTTACAAGAGAATTGAAGCATTGTGAAAGAAAATAAAGTTTTGCAAACGAAAATGAAAGTATTTAGAAAAATAAATATGCTTTTAGAAAAACAAAAATAAAGAATTGCAAAATATAAATGAAACAGAGCAAAAGCAATAATTATGCAATATATATTTTCCATGGCCATATCTACTAATTTATTTGCAATGCTGCTTTTATTTTGCGTTTCAGTCCAGTTTGAGCTTGCGATACCGTTAAACCCATCTCCACCCCTAAACCTACCCATCTCCAACCCCTGATCCCTAAACCTACCCATCTCCATCCCCTGATCCCTAAACACACCCATCTCCATCCCCTGATCCCTAAACACACCCATCTCCAACCCCTGATCCCTAAACCTACCCATCTCCAACCCCTGATCCCTAAACCCACCCATCTCCAACCCCTGATCCCTAAACCCACCCATCTCCAACCCCTGATCCCTAAACCTACCCATCTCCAACCCCTGATCCCTAAACCCACCCATCTCCATCCCCTGATCCCTAAACACACCCATCTCCAACCCCTGATCCCTAAACCTACCCATCTCCAACCCCTGATCCCTAAACCCACCCATCTCCATCCCCTGATCCCTAAACCCACCCATCTCCAACCCCTGATCCCTAAACCCACCCATCTCCATCCCCTGATCCCTAAACCCACCCATCTCCAACCCCTGATCCCTAAACCCACCCATCTCCAACCCCTGATCCCTAAACCCACCCATCTCCATCCCCTGATCCCTAAACCTACCCATCTCCAACCCCTGATCCCTAAACCTACCCATCTCCAACCCCTGATCCCTAAACCCACCCATCTCCAACCCCTGATCCCTAAACCCACCCATCTCCATCCCCTGATCCCTAAACCCACCCATCTCCAACCCCTGATCCCTAAACCCACCCATCTCCAACCCCTGATCCCTAAACCCACCCATCTCCATCCCCTGATCCCTAAACCCACCCATCTCCAACCCCTGATCCCTAAACCCACCCATCTCCAACCCCTGATCCCTAAACCCACCCATCTCCATCCCCTGATCCCTAAACCTACCCATCTCCAACCCCTGATCCCTAAACCCACCCATCTCCAACCCCTGATCCCTAAACCCACCCATCTCCAACCCCTGATCCCTTAAAAAAAGAAAAGAAAAAAGCTTAATGTGAAATATTATTTGCACACATATTTTCGACAACCATGCTTTTTAGGAAATTATACTACAAAAAAAAGAAAAAAAAGTGTTCAATAATTCCCTTAGTTTACAGTTTTTCATATGAATTGGTCAAGACTGAAGTCACTCTGTCAAAACTCTTCACACAGTCCGCAAAACAACATGTGGACCAAACTGTTAATCATTTTTCAGTTTTTCACACAAAATGCATTCAGTGATCATATCTGCATGAACTGTTGTCATTTGTACTCCATCACCTGTAAAACACTATATTTGCAGCACATTTTTCAAATTCTAACGCTGCTTTCAAAACTGATGTGCATTTCTGCAGTAATAATATTCAACTTTAGCAAAACACTAAACACTCCAGTTCTCTAGACACATCATTCAAAGCTAACTGTCCTTGTGTTTCATTTGGAAAACACTGCTGCTTAAAATACTACTGTAAATATACCTACTATAATATAAATAAACACTACTATAATATATACTTGATCGCTTAGAAATCTATTGTGTGTGTGTGTGTGTGTGTGTGTGATTCCTGCAATTCTGTTTAGTGTAAATACTGAATATGCATTCATTATACTGTATTTGTCACAGGAATTAATAAAATGACTGAATCTTCAAATACTCTTCATAAAGTATTATAAATAATGTCCAGCGCACAAATATTGAGTGAACCGCATACAGAACAGTGCAGGTGTAAAACTACATCCCCCATATGGCGCGAAAGCTGCAATGTCCCGGATGTTGAGAGCGCCGGAAGAGAAGCAGGTGTCTTCCTCGGCCATCTTGTGGTTGTCCACCGTGAGCAGTTCGCTCGAAGCCTCGAAGAATCGGAGGAGAATCCCGTTGTTGGGGCGCCATCATGCCGGGGCATCTGCAAGAAGGCTTCGGTTGCGTCGTTACCAATCGGTTCGACCAGCTATTGGACGATGAATCCGACCCCTTCGAGATATTAAAGGCGGCCGAGAACAAGAAGAAAGATGCGGCCGCGTCAGGCGGCTCGAAGACGGCAGCTCAAGCCGCCAAACAGCCGAAGAAAGAGTCCCAGAAAGACAGGAAAAATACAGCGCAGGACAAGAAAGAAGACACCCAGCCCCCTGTGCCGCTTAAGAAAGAGGGTATGTAGAAATTACGGTCCTAAATATCGGCTGTGTCTCAAAAAATAGACGCATATTTGGACACTATAGACACGATTCAACCCATAAACACTAAAAGCTGCTAACGCTAAGCTCTTGTGGAGCCTAGAGTGCTGTCTAGATAGGCAGCAGCACAGTAGGAGACGAGATATAAACACCGCAGAGAAGTCAACACTAGCTGCTGCTGCTAGCGTTACTCGTGTTGCTGTCGACCTTTAATGCTCTTTAACTCAGAGAAATGCCCTCAGAGACGCTTTCTTCCTCTGACATGTCAACATCACGGTTAGATCAACTTCACGTTATTTATAACTGCGTAGCTGCTTTAGCCACATGCTAGCTGTGTGTGATTAGCATCTTACTGTGCTAGTTTGCACATGGAGGAAACGTTGGTGTGTTTTGATGTTACGCAAATATGCATGAGAGCACTTCAGCTTTTATTTTGTAAGGCGGGCCGTGATGGATAACCTACGTAAGCAAGTGATTAGTTGACCATGTCATGGTCATCGTCATGGTTTGTGATCTTGTTTAAAGGTGCCATAGAATGCATTGATACAGTATTTTAAATTGTTCTCTGATATCTACACAGAAGGTATGTGGCTTAGGTAAGGGCAAAAAATCTCCAGAAACGATTTTACATGTCCATTTACAACCCTAGGATTTCTCCCTAGAATGAAACGGTCTGTTATTGGCTTATTTGGCAGGGTCATGAATAATAATGAGCTCTGCTCTGATTGGCTGTTTCACAGTGCTGCTCAATGTTGAGCTCTGCTCTGATTGGCTGTTTCACAGTGCTGCTCAATGTTGAGCTCTGCTCTGATTGGCTGTTTCACAGTGCTGCTCAATGTTGAGCTCTGCTCTGATTGGCTGTTTCACAGTACTGCTCAATGTTGAGCTCTGCTCTGATTGGCTGTTTCACATTACGGCTCATCAGCAAGAAGGAAGCACAGGGAGGAAAATATATATTTAAATACTTTCTCTCAAGCAGTTATATCGTCGGGTAATTATACTGTATATAAAACGCGGGCATCAGGGAGCCGTTATTAATATGCGAGGCATTGAAACTGCTTTTGAACGATCCATCGATCGCGTTATAGTTCACTTTCAAGAGACGCGATCACACAAACTATGTTTACATTATGGAGCAACAGTACTTACCACACATTTCACAAGATCAGATGCTTGTCAGTGGTGCTCAGGATCTGTAAGTCATTCGCCATCATCCTCATCTCTCCTTACTGAGAGTGAAATCGTATGTACTGTAACAGGCTACCGCTAGCAAGGAGCTAACCATGTCCCTTTAGTGGCTCGCGTTATTTGCATTCTGTGCCTTTCTGAATACAGACACCAACCTATCCCTGCACTTCACACCCCCTGCACGGCCTGGAACATAACATTTATTGTGTTATTTTCGCTGTTGTCCGCGCTTGTTTATTTACAATACCTGCAGAGCTTCTGATGGTTCGGCCGGCTTAGAACAAGGGCGGGTTTATGCAAATGTTGGGGGCGTAGTGATCCCGACTGTTGCGTCACAGTCGGTGTTATGTTCTGATTCGCCTGTTTTTCAGTGGTCTTTTTTAATCACGAGATTTACATATGAAGGAGGAAACTATGGTGTTTGAGGCTCACTGTATGTCATTTCCATGTACAGAACTGTTATTATTTAAATATGCCAGGGTAAAGACAGTTTTTCATTCTATGGCACCTTTAAATGACTAAATAAATGTAACCTGGTGCTTGAAAATCTGAGCCAGTCACTAAAAATGCATCTTCAGACATCACTAGAGTTGATTCATGATCGGTGTGACCTTGAGCAAAACACCAAACTAATAGTTCACCTGAATGCTATCCTTTGCCCATCATGTTTTTCCAAACACATACAAGTGTGCATGCTGTTTTTATCTTACATGTGGTCCTAGCCATCAACTCAAGTACTATATGTGACCCTGGACCACAAAACCAGTCATAAGGGTCAAATGTTATCATCTAAAAGCTGAATAAATAATCTCTCCATTGATGTATGGTTTGTTAGGACAATATTTGGCTGAGATGCAACTATTTGAAAATCTGGAATCTGAGGGTGCAAAAAAAAAAAATCAAAATATTGAGAAAATTACCTTTAAAGTTAATCATGCATATTACTAATCAAAAATGAAGGTTTGATATACACTGCCCTCCAAAAGTTTGGAAACTGGCAAAGTGTGGTTTTGGACGATATCAGCATAAATCCTTATCATTTTTTGGTGCAAATACATTAAAGGAACTTGACATTATCATTGAAGACCAGCAATTAAACATAATAATGTCAATATATACACGTCAAAGTCAGACATGCCCCCTTTGCCAGCTGTGATGCCTGGTTACTGGTTTTTAAAAGTATTTTTGGGTCAGCACACATTAATACTGTAGCTTCAACAATTGATTGCAATTCAAAGTCAATATTTGAATGAACTGACAGCTCAGATGCCCAGATTATGCAGAGCTGTAAAGCTGCTAATGGTGGATATTTTGATGCATCGAAAAGTTAAGTTTTTTTCTAAGTATAAAGTGTTTATGTATTAATGTTTTCGTAGTTTGTGTTGTCCATTAAAAAGGATTCATGCCAATATTGTCCACAACTTTTGGAGGGCAGTCTATTTACGTTAGGAAATTTACAAAATATCTTTATGGATATCCTAATGATTTTTGACATAAAAGAAAAATCTATAATTTTGAGCCATATAATGTAATGTTGGCTATTGCTACAAATATAACCGTGCTACTTAAGACTGGCTTTGTGCTCCAGGGTCACACATGCTTAAATTAGAAGTGTTAAGTACTTGTAGGTGGCTTTTGTGAGACTGTTTTATGCATGTTTTATTGCGTATGTTTTCTGGCCTGTAATAAGTGCACTGATTTAGATGAGTGTTTATTTGCTGAATGTGTCGGATTCAGTTGTAATTGCCCTTGGAGTGACATGCAGTAGTCGGATATTAATGCTCTAATTTTGCTCTGAATGAAATGTGATTAAATTAAATTTATGTATGGAAAAAAACAACTAGATTTGAGTTCTCAGTGTTGGACTCCTGCGTTTTAATGAGTGTCTGAACATCTGTTTTAGGCATGAGGAGGGTTGGCCGGAGGCCGGAGCAGCAGGGTCAGGCCAGTTCCCAACAGCAGGGAGGTCAAGGAGAGGCTCGGCCCGTCGACAGGCGGCCCGACAGACGACCTCCTCGTGAACGCCGCTTTGATAAACCAGCTGATGAGAAGCCAGAGGGGGGCGAGTTCCCTGTGGACAAGTGAGTGTTTGGTTTATAACAAAAATGACAGCATTAAGGCTGACAATATCACTTAAATGAATCTTAATTTTAATGACCCGATATCAATTCCTAAATTCCAAGAATCTGTGTTTTAGATTATGCTGTTGATGTGCACACGCAACTTTATTAAACATTATTTGTAGTGTTTTCTATCCAAAGTTTTGTGCTTTGTCACTTTGATGAGAAACAAGGTTGCCGCTTACAAATTTAGTCTCAACAATAAAAAAAAAAACAATGCACGAAGTAAACATGTATCAACATCAGAAGGTATGTTGAAAGAAACAGAACAACTTACTGAAACACATGTTTTAAGGTAATCATTCAGTGTTTTGACCTTGGAAAGACGTCAGTAAATCAGCTTGTAAACAATATCCTGCGGTAAATGTTACATGACATTCAATACCTATTGCTTGTTAGTCAGCTAGAAAAAATAACTCTAGAGGAGCCGTCTGTTAAATATATGCACTATATTTATTGTATTCATAAATGTCTTATTTATTTGATAATTTATTTAATCTGTTCTAAAACAAGACATACACCGTTTAAATATTTATATTTCAACAAAGAATTGGGGTGGAAACATTGTTACAATAATACATCATTAAAAAGTGAATATAAAAGCTGTATATGTGCAATTTAATTTTGTTTTTTGTTAACTGTAATCTTAAAATAATAGCGGTTTAATTTAACCTTTAATATTATAGCAGTGCACAACTGACGGTTCTGTGTATAGTGCATAGCATTAGTAGAGAGATTGTTTTACTTAAAGGGATGGTTCACCCAAAAATGAAAATTCTGTCATTAATTACTCGCCCTCATGTCGTTTCAAACCCGTGAGACCTTCGTTCATCTTCAGAACACAAATGAAGATATTTTTGATGGAATCTGAGAGCTCTCAGACCCTCCATAGATAGCAAGGGTCCTTACACGATCAAGGCTCAGAAACACAGCACGGAGATAGGTAACATAGTCCATACGTCATCAGAAGTTCAACCGTTATTTTACGAAGCTACGAGAATACTTTTGTATGCAAAGAAAACAATAATGACTTTATTCAACAGTTCGTCTCCTCCACGTCACGCTGTAGCGCCATATATATCCGCTGGACGGAACCTGCATACGCTCCTCTGTGTCAGCTGCACCGCGCGGATACATCTTCTACGTATATTTATGCTTTGATTTGAACGAAAACAGCGCGTCCAGTATGCGGCTAACACAGAAGAGCGTACGTAGTTTCCGTCCAGCTGATATTCTCCAAAATGGCACTAGGGTGACGAGGAGGAAATGAATTTGAATAAAGTCGTTGTTTTGTTTGTTTTTTCTTTTGCGCACAAAAAGTATTCTCGTAGCTTCGTAAAATTACGGTTGAACCCCTGATGTCACATGGACTATTTTACCGCTCTCCTTGCTACGTTTCTGGATCTTGATCGTGTAAAGACCCTCGCTGTCTAAGGAGGGTCTGAGAGCTCTCATATTCCATCAAAAATATCTTCATTTGTGTTCCGAAGATGAAAGGGTTTGGAACGACATGAGGGCGAGTAATTAATGACAGAATTAAAATTTTTGGGTGAACTAACCCTTTAAGAAAAATGTTCTGTACCTGATATATATCCAAATTAATCGATATTGAATCAAATCAAGAGATTGTGAATCAAATTGATTTGTGAAATCTGTCAATACTCAGCCCTAGACCGCATGCTGTGCTTTTATGGGCCAATATATAATGCAAGTCTAGTTGGGAGAGACGTCATTTAAAATTTCAAAACTACTAGCGTCACCAAAATAATGTCGGTCTGTTTCCCCAAACTCATGCCGTTGTTCAGGCCAATGTTTCTGTTTCGGGTTGATTGTGATTCTTAATCATTTGTAGAACCACCATGGAGTCCCCATTTAATCAATATCTGAGCAACATTTATTGATTTTTGTCGCTCCGGAGTGCCGATTGTCTTTGTGCATGTTTTTCCTCAGGCCAATAGGGGATAAGCCCTCTAGAGGCCGTGGAGCAGGCCGCGGGGCCAGAGGTGGCCGTGGGCGAGGCATGGGACGTGGAGATGGCTTTGATTCCCGGGGCAAACGTGACTTTGACAGACACAGCGGCAATGACAAATCGTAAGTTTGATGAAGCCTGCACTAACAAATGGTTAAGGGTGTGTTGTTGCACTAGTCTCACTTGAATGTCCTTCATGCTTTAGTCGACAGAAAGGAGAGGAGAAGCGTGGTGGGAGTGGCTTGCACAACTGGGGCAATGTGAAGGAAGAAGCCAGGTAGGATTGGAGATATTTGAGGCTTGTGGTGTTGCATCAGATTATTTGGGAGGTTGATAAGACATGTTGACAAATGTCAGGGTTTCTGCGAGTCCTAAAAAGTTTTAATTCGCCCTTCCACAAACAAAAGCCTTAAATCAGAGCAAGAAGTCTTAAATTCATGAAGTCATGGCATTGTCTTGCATGCATTGCTAAAAGTTAATCTTTCTCTATATTTTTGTTGTTTTCCAGTACAAATATCTAAACATCTTCAAATCCAGATACATTTATTTTAGATGCAAAAATGTTTTCTGAGAAATGCAACAACGTTAAGCGAGTATTTTTAAAACGTGAACAAATGTCAATGGGCCATAATTTCCTTTTGAATTAAATTGATTCTTCTAAGACCCAGTGGAAGATATTTGTTATTTTTTAATCAAACTATTCATTTTGATCAGTTTCACAGAAAGAGAGACTCCTAATGTAATTTTGCAAGTAACTGTATCTTGATTTAAGAATCTTTAAAGCCTTCATAAAACCTGCAGAAGCCCTGAATGTGTCATGCAGAAATAATGTAGATTGTCTGAAACACTAGACTCTTGTTAACTCTAATTAGTGATGTTTGTAAAGGTAAGCATCGTTGTTGTTAATAATAATAAGAGTACTTATATTAGGGGGTTAACCCAAGTATTGAACTTTGTCAGTAACTTGTCCCAAACCGCTTGTGTTCTGGACATAAATAAAACCTGATGTTGAATGACATGGTGGGCTGGTTCTAAATCATCAGATTGTCCCCTAGTCAGGGAGAACTGTCATTTCACATTTAAGACTCATGATACATTGCTTCAAAGGGTTAGTGTGATCATTTCAAGGGTTCCCCTGATCTAATAATGTTGTCTGATTTGACAGTGAGCTTGATCAGTCTGCAGCGCCGGAGCCTGTTCCTGAAGGTGAAGACCACGCTCCTGCCGACTCCGAAAACAAGTGAGTCAAGTAGAATTGTTCAGAATAAGAGAAAATGCCAGTATCTCTGACTAGATGTGCTAAGAGCATGCCATTGGATGGTTGTGTCTGTGTAGGGAGAACGAAGTAGAGGAGGTGAAGGAAGAAGGTCCTAAGGAGATGACACTGGATGAGTGGAAGGCCATGCAAGACAAAGAACGGTCCAAAGTTGAGTTCAACATCCGCAAGCCCAACGAGGGTAACGACGGTCAGTGGAAGAAGGGCTACGTACTGCACAAGTCAAAGAGTGAGGAAGTTGGCACGGTAAGTTAAAGTAGTCCATTTCCAGCCTCGTAAATTTATAATTTTATGGTTTCGAGGCTAAAATTTCCTTTTTGTGCATTTTTAGCGGCATGCTGGATCTGTGATTGAAGCTGGAGATGTTGATCCTGACTCATTCCAAAAGGTATCTGTCCCAGTTTGTGCCTGGATTTGGATTTTTGTTCTCATGTCACCCTTTTGGTCACCTTTGAAATTGTTGGTCTGTAGTTAACCTGAACTAAAATTTAGTTGACCTAGAGCCGTGCCAGGATTCAAGATTCGATGGCCGCACAGTGACATGTTGACTGTTTATTTCATTTTAAATCCCGCTTTTCTGTACCACATCCGCCTGCCTCCACTGACCTTCAATGATTTGCTCCTTAATATAGATCCCCAACAATGATGGCAGCATGTCTGCGCTTTTGACTTATCGACTTATTCCCTGTTATACTATCCATTTGTTATCAAAAATATGCTAATTGTTTTGTGGTCTCAGTGAAGCTATGGTAATACTACAGTTTGGCTGAAGGGATCAGCTCTGTGGTCATAGTAGGGCCTTATGAAATCAGTTTTATTTTTTTCATATATTGTTTAAAATTTTTCTGGATTTCCTTTTTTTCAAAAATTTTTTGGCAATAAGTTTTAATGGTTGTCACATTTTGGTAATCAGTAAGCATCTCATTGAAATCATGAAGCTTTAGTTTTAGTTTAACAAAAAAAAGTGTTTTGCTGCATTAAAATTTAATAATCAGATGAATTCAAACATTAACATTTTAATAATATATTGCATCTTTTAAACTACTTTAGGGCCCTAAGAAGTTTTTTATTTTTATATTTTGCTCCCAGACATTTAGTGTTATCTGTTTTAATTATTCTGGATTTATGATTTAATACAAATTTATTATCAATTATTATCATTAACAATTTAATCTTTTAAAATGAAATCAAATTAAAATTGAACAAAGTTTACCTTTTAAAATTAAAGCGTGGAAGAAAATGTATTCCTATGAGAAGTACATTCTGCTTTACACTGTTTTTTTTTTTTTTTTTGTCACAATTTCTTCCAGTTAAACTGAACTTTTATTTTGATGGGTTGCCATGAAGACCTTTGAGTTTCAAGTCAGTATTGCGATTTGATTCATTGTGCAGCCTACTTGTGATTTACTCCAGTTTCTGTGAAAAATTCTGTTAATTGATTTGATTTTGTGATTTTGTCCGTGTTATCCGCATAGAGGAAATCTCATAGTTTTCTAACTGAAATCCTTGCAGCGCATCAAGAAAGCAAGCGTTATGTGGAATTGGGAATGGTGTGTTTTAGTTGCTGAAGCTGATCCTGTAATATTTCTTCTTAAAGGCTGATGAGGGTGGAGAGCACCACTTCCGTAAGCCCGCCAATGACATCACCACCCAGCTGGAGATAAACTTCGGAGACTTGGGCCGGCCGGGCCGCGGCCGTGGAGGATCTCGTGGAGGCCGAGGAGGTCGAGGTGGTGGTGGTGGTGGTGGAGGTGGTGGTGGAGGCGGCGGTGGACGGCCAAGCCGAGGCGGGGGCAGGTCTGAGAAGGTAAATGACATACAGATATGTTCTCCTGATGTTTGTGTATGAAAATGTGTGGCAGATACCACTTGCATCAAATAAAACTCTAGTCTGCCCTTGAAACCCATATCACTACTGTTTTACTTACAGAATACATTGTTTTTTAAATGGACACTATTCACTTATACCCCAGCAAAGAGCTAAACTCTTTATTGTTGTAAAGTTCAGACCCAGATTTAAAGGGGCAGTTCACCCAAAAATGAAACTTCTGTCATAATTTACTCACCCTCAAGTTGTTCCAAGCCTGTATGAATTTCTTCTGTTCTGTTGAATATTAAGATATTTTGAAGCATGTGGGAATCCAAACAGTTTCTGGTCCCCATTGATTAAAAGAAAGAAGTTTGGTCTTTATTCAGACTTTTGACAGTTTTATCTGACACGCTCATGGCATAAGATGCTGAATGCTTGTGAAATGCATGTGTAGAAGCATGCAATGAGGAAGAGGCAGTATATGTACTTTGATTAATAAATGATTGTCTCAAATGTTGGCTTGAACTCTTTCTTTTGAATTCGACAGAGTGGAGGCATTTCTGTTCCCAACGTGGATGATCCCGAGGCTTTTCCAGCCCTGGCCTAAACCTCAGCTCCGCCACTGAACCTTCCTCCAGGCCCCTGCCCCTCCTCTTCGATGCTTGCATGCTTACGGATTGTTCGACCATAGAAACCAGAAAAGAGAAATACATGAGACTGTCATCCATACATACACTGAGAACTGACTTTTACCTGCGGAAAAACACAAAAAGGACTTCTTGTTACACTGAAGCAAATTATGGGTAGAGGTTTTGTATTTAGAGACATGATAGCAGGGATGTTCATACAGTATTTTTTTTTCCCTTTTTTCCAGAGATTATGCATTCGCCATAAATATTTTTTTATTGCTGCTTGAATGTATGCATTTTGAAGATAGAATCGAGGTGTTGTGACCGCTTGCGCTTCAGTCGGGGCACTGCGGTGTCTGCGTGTAATCGAATACACTCTCAATGGCTCTACCAAAAGCAGAACGTTTTGTTTTATTTTCTCCACCAAGTGAGAATACGAGACTCGTAGTGATGATTTTACTATTAACATATATACATGCATAATGTATATTGACTATTTTAAATGTTTTGAAAGAAAGCTCTAAGGTCAAGCTACCTTCCTGTCATTTGGATTTTTTTTTTCTTGACCGGTAGCAAGAAGCAAACGCGTCGTCTTGATCTTGCTTTGGTGTTTTCTGTCGTCCTCTGCTGGATCTGTGATATTAGTATGCATAGTTGTCTTTGTTCCTCAGAGAGATTATTTCCTCATCTTGTTGAAGCACCCAGGGCTCAATGGAGATCCAGGCTGGTCCTTGTAAGTTCATCTCTTAGAAACCTTAGGACCACTTTCTGAACTGTAAACGTGGGTGATTTGTGTGTGTGTGTGTGTGTGTGTGAGAGAGAGAACCTATTTTTAAAAACTCATCATCTGCCGTAAGTTTATGTTCCTGAGCTTAGATGGTAAGTTTCAGCAAGTCATGTTCTTAACATGGTTTTATTGACTTTTTAGTGAGTTTCTCTAGCTGAGGTTGACATATCTTTCACTTAGATTATGGTGACGTTTGAAATCTAGCTACTAAGCACGTGGTCTATTTGCATCAGTACCATTTGGTTATTTTTATTCCTTCTGTGATCTTTGCTGTGTTTTTATTTGTAATTATTACTATGATGGCACTACTGCTTGCGTTTTCTGAAAAAAAAAAAAAAAGTAATTCAGGGTGGGACAACAGTGTGCTGCGAAAGAAAAGTTGGAACCAGCTTATGTATGTGAAATAGCGAGACCTCCAAGTGTGATGGCCGATGTACTCTGTATTCATAGGAGGAGGGACAATAAAATGGAAGATGACCGTAGATTTGAGTCCAAGCTTCTGGTTTGTCACGTCTCTCCTTTACCCCACTCTGTTACCATGTCCTTTCTACTACAAACATGTCTGCAAATAAAATGCACTTTAATGCATATTAAAGTGCAAATAAAATGCATATTATGCACTTTTTTTTTATTTTATTTCCCATTTCTCCCATGTGTGATACCTCACCTGTACAAACCCTTTGTATGCACGAGTTGCATGCTGATGCTCTTTAAAGATCTGGTGCACAATACAATGAATGCATCTTCTCTACCACAGTCAAGCACAAGCACACTGCTTCACTGGGAAAACTCACTTAATGCTTTGGAGTGTAATATTACAGAAAGGTTCGCTTCTTTTTTTTAAGATGTTATTTTTCTGTAAGAAAATGCTCCTTACCACACTGCAAATATAACCAAGAAGTGGCTTGAGAATCATCCTTCATCACCCCATCAGCTGTTCTTACAGCAATCTCTTGTTCATTGTTAATATTTCTGTCGCAAACATACATTTTTTTAATTAATGTTTAAAATATTGCCTTAGTGTCTTTTTACATATTTGTGTTCTGTCTCTTAAGTATGTCAAGTTATTGCAATATAAATTAATTCCAATTCGACATTTATGTGAATTTGCTTTACAAAAATATCGATGGTGATTGGCTGTTTGAACTGACCAATGAAATCCGGGCGGGGCGGGGCTTGCGCACTTCCTCGTCTCTCAGTGGGAGTGTGTTTCTTCTCGTGGACACACAGCACACTGCAGCTGAAGTGATGAAGGATTGAATCTGTGTCCAATAAACTTCAGGTGAGAAGGAGAATGCTAATGATGAGAGCCATTAAACTGAGCATATTCTAAAAGCTGCTGTAAATATAACATAGATGTTGTTAATCAAACTAGTGATCATAGTAATAGTTCTGTATATAATATAAAGCATTGCTTTCCTGATTCATCGTGACCTAAACAACTCTGACATGTTTTACTTTCGCTGAGTTTTTGTCTTTACTTCGCTAGTTTCACGATGCTTTGTGATTGAGATATTTTGTGGTAATGTTATATACATACTTGTACTGTATCTGTTCAGAAACATATAATGAAGTGAAAGCAAAACTAGGTTGTGCTAAACGAAACAGAAGTAGCTGGACAAGATGGGCATTTATTTCCTGATCAACCACAAACTTTTCTCTTAATTGCATGACTATATAATATAATAACGTCTCTAAAAAAAGCTTACCACGTTGATAAACCAGTTTCCCAGCCCCTTGCTATTGATTGTGCTGAGACTGGTAACTTAGGTGAGGTTTACCATGTTTACTGTGTTTTACCACTAAACATTTCAGACAAGCAGAAATGAGTGACCATCTCCTTAACCCACTGACCGTCATATGTGCAGGATCCTGCTTCGCCTTCTCCGGCCTGTTTTATAAACTATATTCAGATAAAAGACAAGAAGTACAGAAGCTGAAGGTACAGTAATCACTGCTAGTAAAGAAACACAACAACTGAACACTGCTTCAACCTCAAACCCACAAGTTATCATTCATATATTATCATTTAATCAAGACACTTACATGTACCAGGTGGATATGGGTCATTTGATCATTGTGACCCTGGAGCACAAACCCAGTCTTAAGTCGCTGGGGTATATTTGTAGCAATAGCCAAAAATACATTGTTTGGGTCAAAATTATCACTTTTTCTTTTATGCCAAAAATCATTAGGATATTAAGTAAAGATTATGTTCCATGAAGATATTTAGTAAATTTCTTACCATAAATATATCAAAACTTCATTTTTGATTAGTGATATGCATTGCTAAGAACTTCATTTGAACAACTTTAAAGGTGATTTTCTCAATATTTAGATTTTTTTGCACCCTCAGATTTCAGATTTTCAAATAGTTGCATCTCAGCCAAATATTGTCCTAATAAACCATACATCAATGGAAAGATTATTTATTCAGCTTTCGTGTGATGCATAAATCTCAATTTTGAAAAATTTGACACTTAAGACTGGTTTTGTGCTCCAGGGTCACAATTTAGTGTACATTTCATGTCCACTGATGATGATGATATTTTTTGTTTCTAACAAATTTCTTCAAAAACTTATTTTATCCAACAAGAGAATAGAGTTAAATGAGTTTTTGCAATGTCTATTTTGAGGCTTGAATTCAAAATAATAAACAAAAAAGTAAAACGTCAAGATTATCTATATTAAACTTATGTTTAACATAGATTGAGTTGAAATGGTCAACTAACAAAACAACCCCTGAAAACTTAAAAAATGGTTTGATAAAACCGTGCGCCCAGCATCATGTGATTTCGTTCTCTTCTGCGGTGGACATTATGGTAAACTTCCTAATTTTTCTGTATCGGATCTCTAGTGACCTCTTGTCAAGGAGTATATTAATTGCCCATCAACTATGTTGGGTACATTCTTATGGTTTGCAATATTTTCATGAATTCAGTTCAAATAAATATTACAATTTGAGTTTAACCTGATCAAGAAAATAACATTTGATTGGCCAGACGAGGCCTGCCATTGAAATTGAGTTAGCCTTCAGTGACCGTACGCTGCAAAAAAAAAAAAAAGGTCAAATTTAGGGTAAAAAAAAAAAAAAAAAGCAGCTGTGGTTGCCAGAATTTTACCTTAAAATATATGGTAGCAACATTTTCGGTTTTAACTTAAATTCACATTTAAACACCGTAATTTCAATAACTGATATAATATTAATATACCAACCTATTGAAGCATTGAAATCTGTTTTGTACCTTTGTAATACACTGATAACCACCAAAAGCAGGTGGTGATGAGAGTCACATGATGAACCAAAGCCCATCACAAGCAGCTTTTAAATATTAACATTTATAGAAGGTGCTCAGCGTCATTCACACAAACACTAAACACCATCATGGTGACATGCATGAAACTGAAATAATGCAAGAAACATTAAAGGGGTACTCCACCCCAAAATTGTCATTAATCACTTACCCCCAAGTCGGTCCAAACCGGTAACAGCTTTGTTTGTCCTCGGAGCACAATTTAAGATATTTTGGATGAAAACCGGGAAGCTTGTGACTGTGTCATTGACTGCATAGTAAATTGCACTGTCATGGTCCATAAAAGTATAAATAATAATAATAACAGATAATAACAACTAACAGATGATTTACTGAGATAACAGATTGTTTTTACATGTTTTTCCTGATGTGAAATGTATCCTAAAATATAGAATGACTCGTATGAAGGTTTAATGTAAGTCACTTTGGATGAAAGTAAAATAAATGGATTCAGCTCAACGCCAAATTAGAGCAGTTTAATAAACGAGCGGCTGTGAATTTGACATTTTACGTTTCCTCCGCTTTACAGGAGATTCCAAACTTTCAAGCAGACCATCACCTGCTCAGGATTCTGAATGCGTCGTCCAACAAGAGACTTCATTATGTTGCTGTAGAAGGTAAATACAATGCTTAATAACACCTCATAGTTTGAAAAGTCTTAATTGATGCATCTTTATTTTCCCTGCATTGCAGGACTTGTGCAGGCCGTCGGAGAGCCCATTTCCAGCCAGTACGTGCCACGCTGTCATGGTGTCATCCAAAAGATTACTGTGCACGAGCACTGGAAATACTGGAACTCTGTTCTAAAAACATGGTAATGCTTCACTGCAAATCATTCTGCTTGTTTAAGCAAAGGATAATGAAGCATATCTTCATTGTTTTATTTTTGCATAGACATGTAGTTTAAAAAAAAAAAATGTAATTGACATTTTATTATGATATAGTTGGAAATAATGCAGCATTTACTATTTTGCCCTCAGCCTTCAATCAAGTTTGATTTTTGGCCTGTCATAGTGTAATTTTGGTGCACCCCTTCTGTAGAAGATACATGCCCTGTCCAAATACCCACACTTGCAGTCTTGGCCACTTGAGAGCATGTGTGCAACATGGAGTAAGTGCGCAAGACTGTCCCAGCTCCTAAAAACACCAAGCGCAGTGCCCTTAATGCACACTAAATCCACACTATCGCTCCGGAGCGGTATTCGAGGCAGGTGTATTCCCATCATGCATCATGTTTTGGAAATGAATCGTAAGACTTTTTGCCGAGATCTCACGAGAGGTCATAAACCTTTCTGAAGGAAGTTAAATATTAATAATAATTAGATATTACATATCATTTGGTAGTAAAACAAAACTGTTGCACATTTTAAAATGAGTAGTGATATTTATTTTGTACAACATTAGCAACTGCTTTTTATCATTTAATTAGAAGCACCACAAATTAAATTGTGTCATGCATTTAGAGACTACTAAACAGACATTTAGAAGTTGATTTTAAAATACAAAGTATTGAAAATAAAAATAAAGCTGTGTAAACGCTTGCATTTTCACAACACTATAAGTGTGTCCCATCATCAGGTATTGAAATGTTCGACCCACACTTGTGGTCTTCATGTTCAGTTGGACACTTACAGGAAATACGTTATGTAAGTCATCAAGTGCTAAGACCGCAAGTGTGAGTATTTGAACAGGGCAAACGTTTCCGCCATATAGTTCGTCTCTTATAATATAGATGTTCCTATAGAGTGCATTAGTGCCTGCCTACTTTTTCTGCGCTGTTGGTTCCAGAAGTATTTTGCCTATTTATTTTGCCTAAGTATTTTGCCTATTTATCTGATAGGGAGCTTTATAATCCATAAACCGAACTACGAGGTGAATTACATAACCAGCATTGATTTGAAGCAAAAAGACCGTGGCTTTATTATAATGGCTTTAGTGAGGGAAAGAACTACAATCCCATGAACCATTGTGAATGACAATCAAATAAAAAATGGAGAACTATAAAACTATCCATATAAAGTTGTTGCAACTCTCTGATTGATGGAATTTTCTGTGTAGCATTATGGGTAATGTAGTTTTTCCACCACTAATTCTGCTATTAAACACGATAATTTAAAGTGCCCCTATTATGGATTTTTGAAAATGACCTTTCATGCAGTGTGTAACACAGTGAATGAAAACATCCTGCAAAGTGCACCGTGTATAAAGTTAGTCTCTCAAAAAAAAAGAGTTGACAATCATTGAAACGAGTCGTTTTTAAAATGAATCTCCAAGGCGTTTTGTGTTGACGTCAACATGAAACATTAGCATATTGGCCGCCCACTCGTTTCTCGCGCAGACCTGGGAAAATGTTACTTGCGTAACCCATGTTCTCAGAGTAGAGAACGAGACGCTGTGTAGCTTTGACACATTGGGAACGCCCTCTGGGTGTGCTGATTGTCTGAAGCCCTTATAGGATCACGCCAATTCATTGGCTGATGGCGCGGATGCCGTCCCAGACGTTCTTACGTCGCCATCCTTATACCGGCGAACGTGCCATCTGCTCCTCATTTCTCTGCTGAAAAAGGCCACTTGTCGGCAGCACGAGGAGCTTGGCAGCGGACGCAGCATCTCGTTCCCTACTCATGGCTTACGCAAGTAACCAGAGATGTTCTCTTTCATAGGTTCACTCGACGCTGCGTAGCTTTGACACATTGGGAACGATATACCAAACACGCCAAGCTAAAGCGCTGCCGTATCTGGCCTGAAGATGAACCAGATAGCATCCACGACTGGTTCAAACGGACAAGAACCGGGAACCAGGAGCCATGTCAAGATCCTGATAAAAGTGAGCGGAGAGGAACATCCTGCCGCTATACAAATATCCTCTAGGGGGAGTACTCTAAAGGGAACTTGGGAGGAAACCACACTCCTGGTAGAGTGTGCCCAAACGCTGAGAGGTGAAGACCACACATCTCACAAACCAGCGAAATTGCTTCCCTCTCCCAGAGAAAAATTCTGTGCTTTGATGCGGCAAGCCACGGCGGTCAGCATCAAAGCTACAATGGGCAGGGCCTGTGTCCTGAAGGCCTTCTGAGAAGTGAGGGGAGATCAGAGGTTGGCAGAACGATCTCAGTTATACATTTAAGTACCGTAAACCACATCGCACGTGTGTGAAAAGCCCAAATATAAAGTTAACACTCTTACCGTGCGGGTCATCGCTCGCGATGAAGCGAGAACACGGTGACTGGCAGCAACGAAAATCCATGCACTCCACCGCGAGGAGAACATCGTTTGCACTTCAGCGACTGCGATAGTGGAATGAAGAAGCTCAGCGAAAAACAGTCTGAATATCGTCGAGTGACCCTATGAAAGAGAACTTGATTTTCGTGTTGGTCTGAATGAAAATGCAAATTCATTCTTTGCCACTAGGTGCCGTTTTTGGAGCGTTAAAAGCTCACAAACACTGCTTTAAATGAAATCGTCCAATCACTGCAGATAAGCGCCACGCAAAGGAGGGGTTTGGAAAAATGAATCGTTGAGCGAATCGTTTGGAAGTCGTTGAGCAAATAAGGTAAAAATAAATGCATATAAGAAAATGAAAGTGTTTTTTGACCTTGAATGCATGTCAACCTGTTGTTGGGGACTCCCAAAACCAAAATATGAACCTTTCATAATCCATAATAGGGGCACTTTAAAAAAAAATTTGAATTAATGTGAACAGATGGTTTCAACAAAAGCATCGATTAATTAGTTCACAAAAGGTCCGTCTTAAATATAGCATCAGTTATTGTTAAAAATCTATTTCCCTATCAAGAAAATGTGTGGAGTTTTTACTTTTGGAACCCGACTGTTATGCTTTATACTCACTACAGCATAGTACTGACCAATCAGCATCCAGCACTAGAGCTATCTATTTTATGCACTTCATTATCTCTTTGAAAACCAGTTATTATAAAGCGTGAAAAAACATCCACACAGGGCCTCCAAAAAAGTGAACAAGCAGCAGACCACCAACACGGTGCCCTTCAGCTTGGTCCAGCCCGGCTCATACATCAGCGAGGTCTCCGTGCGTGTGGATTCTCCTCTGGAGGCAAGCGGCGATTACCTGGAGCAGGTGCACAAGCGGCTCAGGCAGGCCAAAGAGGGGCTGATGGATGCTGTCGTGCGAGAGCTGAGCGGGGAGAAGCCTGTGGCCCTAGAGGAGCGAGAGGAGCTGCTGCGTGTGGGATCGGCCCTCACTGCATTCGGGGAGCTCGTTCTGGAGCAGGATAAGCTCATGAGGCTACAGCCGCCTAAAGACGGCCGCAGCTACATCCTGATCCCCAGCGACTACAAGAGCTTCATACAGCGGCACGAGAACAGCGCTAACATGTGGAAAGGCTTGACGGCGCTGTTCGGAATAACGGGCTTTGCACTCGTAGCTGGTTTCATCCATGGTGCGGTTAATAAGGATAAAAAGAACTAGCTGACTGAGTGAATAAAGTAATTAACGTATGACACATTCAAAATCATGTGCATAAAAACAGCTATATATAATTTTATTTTAGAGTTTTGCCAATGAAAATATTTTTCAAGCCTTGTACACTTTAAGGGATCCAAACTGTCTTTATATCTGCGTTTCCTTTTATATGAATCCAAAATAATATCAGCTCCCTTCTACCAATATTAAAAGTCATTCATAACTCATGGGTGTCCATGTCAACTTTACTTTAAATTGTTGAAACTTTAAAAGTTCACAAAAAAACTAAAATGGTATCTCAAAATGAATTTTCCAGACATTCATAACCAAGTAACCTGTATAAATCATTTATCAAAAGGGTCTGTTTGAAACAAGTATTTTCCTTATCCATAAAATTCAATGGGGTCCAATGCTGTTTGTCCTTCAAAATATAACTTGTGTTCCATAGGAGAAATGCATATTTGGAATATGATGGTAAATTAAAGGTGCTGTATGTAATTCTTTTGATTGTACTAAAGCATAAAAATACCGTAATATGTTTGCAGATATTTAAGAAACATGTTAAGTTCTCTGAAAACAATGCTACAGGCAGCTAATCTACTTTGAAATGCGCGTTCCGTGTCAGAATGTCTGTTTTGGTCTCTGTGACTCCGCCCACTGCCAGTTTAACCAATAGTATTTGACACCTAGGGTTGCCAGTTGCGGCCATGGAAGCCTGCAAACAAACTGGCTCTGAGACTGCCGATTTTACCCAACATAAAAAGCATCTGCATGCATTTAATAAGCTCTATGACCAAAGGAATATTAAAACAAAAATAAATCAACTCATCAACAGTGTAAGGCTTACGTCTTCCATTGTCAATTGCGCTCGTTCCTGTTCCTCGTTCAATCTGGCAACCCATGTGAGCCTCAGGTCTGATGCGGTCTCCAACATTTTGAATTTGGACTGCAGTACCCATTTCAACCCCTAGCTTTCAATTAAAGTACATTCTCATTTTTGGTTTGAACATTGCTTTTAACAAGCATTACAACTACACAGAAATCAAGAAAGAAAAACTGAATAAATATCCATTTCCACACCTTTATATGTTGACCTTTGTCAGGAATTAAACATTACACAAACATACCAAGATTTGCTTTTTTTCCTGGTTTGTAAAGGGTATAAATGAATGTCCAAAGAGTCTCACACACGATGGATTATGTTCATTCATCTCCTTCTGAAGACTCCTCAGCCTCCTCTAGCCATTGGATGAACTTCAAGAGCTGTAGAAAGACAAGACATAACAGCACAGTTAACACAGTCCTCTTTCACCCAGATTTCAGTCCATTCCAAGAAAACTTGTTCTGGTAGCTCCTCTGGCGTTGTGTGATTTTGACGAATCACGCTGCTTTCACAACTTTCCCATGTTCTGTGCTTTCATTCACACACGTCACTGACCGCCCATAAAGACGGCGTGTAATTTGACAGCAATGATCAGAATTAAAAATCTAGTGTAAATGTAGCTAAAGGCTTCATTTTACATCATTTAAACTAAAGAATCGCACCCCTTGATTCCTGCGGAGCTGGTGGCTCTTGTCTGTGGTGGAGCTCTGTTTGAACCAGCTCATGATGCTATCCTCCTCCAAGATCTCCAGCTGGTACATATTCATCAGCACCTGAAGTGGACACACATTACATACAATCAGCAAAGGAACGCGTGTTATGGTTCACTGCAGAAAAAGAGACGGCTCACTTTGACCAAAGCTGCCCAATGGGTTTCATTTTCAAGGAAAACCTCCTCCATGGAAGCAAGACAGTCCATTTGGTCTTGAGGTCTCTTCACATAGTTCTTAAAGACTGGCGTCCACTTCTTCAACAGCTGTGAGGAAAAATACAGAGACTGTTATCAGCATCTTCTGCTATAGTCAAATAGTCGTGCGCTTTATTTCTACAGCGCTTTTATACAATACAGACCATCAAAGCAGCTTCAAATATCAGAATCAGTTATCCACCTTATTTTTCCCATAAGAGCAAGTGAGGCCATTTGTAAATACAGGCCACACAGGTTATGAGTATTATTTTCAGCTTTATATTTGGAAAGGTATGAACCATGACACAAAATGGCATAAAATTTGCCAAGTTCAAGGATTTGTAAAAAAGACAGGTACTGTAAAAAGGTCAGTAGGGGCAGTATGCCATATTTCAAGGCCTTCGGTCTCTTTAACGCATACTCTGTGGAGGCTGAGAAACCACACTGTGAAATGGGCTGATGGTGCAATAGGTGGCTCAGTGTGCATTGTACTTTAATGCTACGTTTCTCATGCGCACATAACAGTCTGTATATTTTTTTAATTTTTGCAAAGGTCCTTAAGGCTATGTAATACGGTGCTAAGAATATTGTGAGAAGAAACTCAAAATTCTTATAACCTGCAGTTTTGCATAATGAAAAAGTGCACCTTGAATTCATTCAGTCGTATTTTGACTTCTTGTACGATACATTTATTTTCAATAAATTCTTTATTTTCTATTATAAAAAACTAAATAGGAGCAAGTGTCTGTAAAACAAATACTTTTCCATACACTGCTTTCTTTTTCCATACTTTTCCAAACCCCATAGGAACCCTGTGTGCAGGTTTGTGATTTTTCCCCAGACACAAAAATATATTGTTATATATTATTACAATATCAAGAGCCAACAATAATGGCTGAAATGATTATCAAATGACTTTTACACGAGAATGGCACTTTTTATTCTGTGTTAAAGGGATAGTTCACCCCAAAATTAAAATTGTCAATTTATTTACCTTCAAGTTGTTCTGAACCTGTATGAGTTTCTTTCTTCTGTTGAGCACAAAAGATGATATTCTGAAAAAGGTTGGTAACCAAACACTGGTCCCCACTGACTTCCATGGTAGGGGAAATTAAACCTATAGAAGTCAGTGGGGACCAGCAACTGTCTGGATACCAACATTCTTCAAAATATCTTATTTTATGTTCAACGGAAGAAATTCAGAACAACTTCCATGGGTGAGTGCATGATGACAGAATTACATTTTTGGGTGCACTATCCCTTTTAGAGATTCACTAAAACATTGTTTTCTGTTACAAGATGTAAAAACATAAACATGCTTCTAAAAAGTTATTGGTCTGATAAACGGTATAGTCCTGAAAAACGAGATTTTTTGCTTTAATCCCTGTACATGTCAAGCAGTCAGACTCACAGGCAGCAGGTGTGATGAATACTGAGCGATGCTTATCTGAGCCCCCTGCTGGTGGAAAGGAAACTCCAGCACAACTCGAATCAAGATCTGCATAACCTCCTTCAGAGAAATGTTGTAGGCATACCTGAGAAGAGACAATGGCATTTACCTTATCATACAAGTAGTATGACTTTTGAGTAGCCATAAACTGTGTGAGGAACAGATAGAAAAAAGTCTCCATTTACTTCAAACTCTCAAATCTCATTCTTAACGTTCAGAATCAAATCAGCACACTGACACAAAGCAAAAGCAATGTCATTCGGCCATCAAAATCCATGCAATGTTTGGTCTGTTCATCATATGGCATCTGAAATACTGGAATGTCCATATGGACAACATGTGACTTGCGCTGGCAAA
Source organism: Barbus barbus (assembly GCF_936440315.1). Classification (NCBI taxonomy): domain Eukaryota; kingdom Metazoa; phylum Chordata; class Actinopteri; order Cypriniformes; family Cyprinidae; genus Barbus; species Barbus barbus. The sequence goes on from NC_136754.1 coordinate 28,410,248, forward strand.
ATGAGTCACAATATGCAAATATTCAAAAATGAGCTATTTTAATGTCACATTCTCCATTAAAAAAATTAGTTGGAATAGGACAGAAAATGACTGAGCTACAGCCGTTACAAACTCAATTCTGAGAAAGATCACCTAGAAACATTGCATCTTTTCCTCCAAATCTTTGTTATAAATAAGAACATACGAAAAAAGCAATAGAACAAATATAAAAAAGAAACAATGCATTAACTTTTCCATTTTACTTCTAAACAAAAACAAATAATCAAATGTAAAAATCCCTTTAGTGAGTTCATTACAAATAAAGCTTGACAGCTGAGGTCACTGAACTGTTATCGAAAAAGAGCATCTCATGTTATGTGTCTGAGAAAAAGCAGCATATGGATTTGCAACAAGCAGCAAGTAATCTCTTAAAGGGGTCCTATTATGCTTTTTCACTTTTTGAATTTTAGTCAGTGTGTATGTTTGGGCATAAAAACATCTACCAAGTTACAAATCTCAAAGTCTACTCCAAAGGGAGATATTTCGTTTTTAAAAAATCCTTTTCAAGAACTACAATGAACGGCTCGTTTGGACTACAGCGTTGCTTTCCTGTATTTGTGATGGAAACCGACTGTTTTAAGAGAACTTTGGCTGTCATTTTCATTTCATCTTGCATGTAATGTCTGATAAAGAAGTGTTTGTGAGCGGAGCTCTCTCTCAAATCTGTGGGACTATGGTATAAATAAATTCAACTGTATAACAGTTTCACTGCAATTCATGTTATAATGTTAGAATTAAAGAATAATACATATTACCATTGCACTTATCTGTACATAGTAAATGCAGTTATTTTTAAGATGTTGTTTACATCCTACAATATGATTTAGCCGGGGGAAAAAAACAACAATAACGTTACCACTTTAATATGTCTTGCAATATCCGTGTGTGCAAAGGTTCTGCGCGATCCTCTGGTTCAATATTCTAGAGGTCTGAATTGATATGGCAATATTGACGAACTTTGGCAAGGGGCGGGGCAATACTGAAACACCCGCCAATCACAACGCACTGGGATAGCTAACCAATCACAACACATTTCATTTTTCGTAAGGCGGGCCTTCATCAAACCCAGAACTAATCGAGCCGTTTGTGTCAGGCTGGGGAGAGAGGTATTGTAATAATGTAAATTATGTGAAAAATAATGCAATTTTCAAGCCACCAAGCATGAGAGCATGTCCTAGTACACCCCCAAAACTAAATCAAGACTTTGTAAAAGGGCATAATAGGACCCCTTTAATTTTCAGGTGAACCATTCTATTAACTGGAATGTGTAAATAAATCCAAAGTTCTGTCGTGAAACTCTAGATGGCGCAGTCCGATAGGTTCTAACTCAGTCTGACAATGACATCATCACATGGCGCAGCTGACTGGTTTCTTTGCTCGCTGCTCAACATTCAAATACTTGGCTAGTGCTTGCTTTAGCGCTTCAGAATCCCTCCACTGGTATAGATCTGCTACAAAGTGATTTCATGTATGATATATATGGGGGTTAATTCATATACGTTATATGTGCAGCTGCAGTGTTTCTTACATGCTCACAGCAGCATGTTGTGGATGTGTTGGCAGTAGAGAGTCTCAGTACTTGCTCTGCAGCGTAGCAGGTCTATTCCGCCAAGACCAATCACATTAACACTGCCACATACATTACCATGCTAAACCCTCAGAGAGTTAGTGTATGTAATTCTAACTTACTTGAGTGAGTTGATCTCAACAACCAGATTGTCAAAGCTTATGTTCTCATCCAGCCCTCTCTGTAACGTACCATGAACCTCATTCTGAAACACTGAGGGGAAAGAACAGTTAGTATGAAACTGGGAGAGCGGAGTGATATTAGAAAAGATGAATAGAGCTCTGATATTCATGTAACCTTTGACATCATCCAGTTCAGGTGATGCAGGGTGGCTTCCCAGGTCATGTGATCCCTCGCTGACCTCACTTTCACTGTCACTCTCTGGGTCGGGATTCAACGCTAGGCCTGGAAACATCATCATCATCATCATCATCAATGCCCGTTTATTTAACTTCATCTCATTAATAAAACCTGTATACACCGTTCCCATTCCCTGGTCAGTTTTGATCTGGTGAAACTGGAGCTTATTGACCTAATGTAGCCCCGCTGCGCTCGTTGTCTTCTGTTTTCCTTTTGAATTTCCACAGCGTGAAGGTAAAGTGGTACTTAAGGGAATTTAATTAAATTTCTCTGACCTTACAAGTCATGCTGCTCAAAAACAGTCCAAATTTGTGAATACTTCATATTATTTTTCTAACAAAACATAAAAAAACAATTATATATATTCATCAAAACAAAACAGTTTATGCAAGTAAAATGAATATATCACTTTCAGCCTGAACCTGCAATGCTTCATCAATAGATGCAAGCAGAATAAAATGTGGACTACTACTCCTTTTTCAAATTTAAATGATTTGGTCTTTGAAATTTTGCTCTGCACCCCTTTGGGCTGTAGTTCATTAGATATGCTTTATTTGTTACATATTACATCTTTTGTCTGTTTATAGCATCTTTCTTTGTGCTTACACAGTCAAATGTACAATGTTTACGTATAAATGTATTTTACATAAGTAAAATGAGACAAATCTAACTGATAGATGTAAAAAAAAAAAAAAAAAAAAAAATCTGCATAATTTCACATGTAAAGCCACAGTTCACTTCAAGGTCAAAACTGACCTGAATGCAAAAGGTGTAACAATTTAAATGGTTGTATCTCCTAAAAACATTTTTTTTTTAAAACGTATGATGTGTATTTTTTGATAGTCTTAATTCTTATGCAAAGTTTTTTCCCGTAGTTAAAACCATGGATTTTTTTTTTTGTTGACATTTTTATGCAGCATTCTGGGTCAAAACTGGCCCGAATACAACAGGAGGGTTAAATTCATTAAGTCGTTTGAAACTTGTATGACTTTTTCTAAAGATGTCTGAAGTCATTAAATAGCTTTGTGTGAGGAACTGACTGAACTTTAAGTTGCTATGTTAACTGCATTTATAGGATAGAGTCAATTTAATACAATTGGTAGCGAGTTGTGGATAAATTTATAGACCAGGACCGGTATTCATGAAGAATTTTAGTGCTAAGAGTTGCTCCTAGTAACACAATTCTAAGAAATGTGGGTGTTTCCTCTTAAAAATTAAAGAAAAGATCCTAGTAAAGAAAAAAGTCATTCAGAAAGCATCTTAACCCTTAAAAGGTCCAAAATTGTTAGCAGTATGGACGAGGGTTTTAAGGGACTTAAGAGTTTCTTTAGCAGTGGAGAAAATGGACGAAACATGAAGAGGGAGAAGAAATGTGTTGCACACAATGCATGACAGTGAGTTAATAAGACGCTACACATTAGATTGTGCAGGGATCATGTCTGTGACCGATCTTTTTAGAGACATGCTAACATCTCTGACACTGCGCTGAAATGCCATAGCGCCAGAAACAGCACTTATTAGGCTATGTCTCTGCTCATTTCCTATAAAATACGGTAAGTATGACAGCATGGTAAATAAAAAATAAAGAATATATATACATATATAATGTGTGTGTGTGAGAAAGAGAGAGAGAGAGAGCGAGAGTACGGTAAAACAGGAAAAATTAAGCCTGTAAATTCAAAGTGAAGGTTTATAATATACCCTACTCTTAAAAGCGCTCTTTTATTTCCTTCTTGACAACCAACCAATCACAGTCTTCAAAAGAATGTGTCATAGCTAGCAACGGGGTCAACCCCGCCTCCTCACTAAGATAAAAGTTTTTGTCTTTTCCTCGCTCATAGTTACTCTCAGATCGGTCCCGAATCACTTTTAAGCTAAGACTCCTAGTTAGAAATTAAGCTAAATTAGGAGCTCTCTAAAAGGATTCTTACAATCTTTAGGAATACGGGCCCAGACCAGTATAGCAATTCTTTAAAATCCTTTGTGAAGAAAAAAAGTGCTTCAAGTTTGGACCAAGGGTGAATAAATGAGGACAATATTTTGAGTGTAATGTGATTCGAAGACATCTCACCCCAAATGCATTCAGCAAGCTCATCTTCCTCGGTGTCAGCGAGACTGCTGGTCTTCCATCTGTATCCTTTCCCCTCTGAACCAACCTCTGCTGGGTTAAACACTGACAAAACAAACAACATGCATGTGAATGACATCCAACAAGTTCAGTTTTTAGAGGAAATAATGTCTTTTTTTTTATCAAGACCACAATTTATTTTAATGCATCCTTGTTACACAAGTACATACTGATTAATTTACATGTACTTACTATAGATTTAGTATTACCTGCTTGTAATTATCTATACTTTACTGCTACTACTTTATTAAATGCATGCATCATGTGACAAGGACACATTTAAATAAAGTGTTTTCAAATATAATCCCATCAGATATTCGACCCACAAATTAAGATCAAGTCAGTGACCATCAGCATTTAAACCAATGTCAGAGTGACCGGCACAATCCCAGTGCAGAGCATTGCACAGAACGTGTACTTTATGATGTCCACATAAGAAAATAAGATGAGCATGAACCTTTCTGTTTGGTTTTGTCTTTACTGTAGCCAGCATCGTCATCGCTCAAGAACTCATCCTCATCTTCCTCATCCTCTTCATCTGGATGGTGCATGGACAGAACTGTGCCTTCCTGAAGAGTAATATCTGGACCCACCACAACCTGCATAGCAACACTTCTTTAGAAAACAAGGAAACTAGCGAGTGATTGGACACAGCGAAGAATTATTAATGTAAAAAAAACTTTTGTCTCATTAAGCCTCTATTTTGAGCATCAACAATTTAGGGACCAAATAATCATTTAAATAAATTTGGATAACTAAGTTTATTTAGCTTTCCTATATTTAATATATTTGAATACATGTGACCCTGGAGCACAAAAGCAGTCTTAAGTCGCTCGGGTATATTTGTAGCAATAGCCAACATTACAGTATATGGGTCAAAATGATAAATATTTATTTTATGCCAAAAATCATTAGGATATTAAGTAAAGATCATGTTCCATGAAGATATTTTACAAATTCAAACTGTAAATATATTAAAACTTAATTTTTGATTAGTAATATGCATTGCTAAGAACTTAATTTGGACAACTTTAAACCATACATCAATGGAAAGCTTATTTATTCATCTTACAGATGATGTATAAATCTCAATTTCAAAACATTGGCCCTTATGACTGGTTTTGTGGTCCAGGGTCACATATACAATTTAAAATATATAGTATATTTAGTTTATATATTTAAAAAAAATAAATAAATCACATTTTTTTTATTCTGAATAGACAACAAAAAGTAATTTACTAGAGGTTCTGAGACAATGTTAATTGCTTTTTAATAATTTGGGTTGAGTGAAGGATTCAGTGACTCACTCATAAAAGACTGCACTTACTGGATGAATCAGTGTTTTTGAACAAATCTCTTAAAATAATGCCTGAAATACATCTTTAGCAGTCACTCGTAACTGATGTGATCATCTGAAGCGTCAAGTTACTTTGATTTCAAATAACAACTGTTCTTGTCTGTAATTTGAGGCGGTGTTGTGGTTTCTTACGTTGTAGGCGAGCACACACTGCTCGTTCAAAACGACTCCGTGTTTCACCTCCACATTATCACAGATAACCGACTGCTTGACCGTCACATCGTTGGCTATGCGGACTCTGTTCCATATGTAAGCTCTATCCAGAGTCACATTGTCTCCTAAGTAGACAAAACAGCAGTTAGCAGGATGTCAAACAAATAGATTTTCACACGGTATTTTTTAAAAATGCGAACATATAAAGAATGATAACTGAGTTTGAGAAGGCATGGACTGTGTGATTATACATGCATAGCACAGAAAATATACGAGAGTAAGGCTGGGAAAAATGGCTAAAAACATTATCATATTTTTTCCCCCGACATCATTTACCATAGTGGAGAAGGAAATGCTTTCCATGTTTGTTAGACCTTGAGAATGGATGCAAACAACACAAAACGAATTGTCTATTCACAAATAAACTCCACAGAGTAGCTACCTTTTAATGTAGGACCCCCCCCAATCTCAGTTCTGTTTTCCATTTTATTTTCTTCTGAATTCTGTGTTTTTTAACTCATCAAATGTTAAAAAATCAAAAATCATGTCTAATGAAATTAATTAGTAGTACATCCAATAAGATGCTGCACGGCAGAACCGCATACATTAAAACATGGATGAAAAAATATCTTAGTTGTATGATATTCCTTAAAAATAATATTATTATTAATTTGAGAAGTAAATTTAGTATGCAATAATACTATACATTTCAGTCATAATTTCTTCAAGTTAAACCAAAAATGTATTTGTTGTGAGGATCTTTGAGCTTTGGTGTGTATTTGACGTTTTTCTCAAATGAAACCTTTTAAAGCCGCTGAAGTGACTCTCAGAGCAGCTCTGAAGTTCATATATACTCATTCACACAGACGCAGATCATGCACTTACTGCTGCTGTTGCGTTTATTTCTGCTGTGTGATTGGCTGATCCATATAGAGTAAAAAATTATATTGTTTAATCACCCAGCCCTACAATATCATGAACCGAAACTAAATAATTTAATATAAAGACCGTACCGATGACACAGTTTGCACCAATCACAGTATTTGATATGGTGCAGTTCGCGCCGATGATTGTATTTCGGCCAATAAGCACATTTTCCTCCATCTGGCTGCCGTGACCCAGACTGACCCCTGGCTCACGGTACACATTATGTCGAGAGTGAGTACAGCTCTGGCCTTCCTGGTCTGCAAAGTTGGCCTCGGGTGTGATCGGATAGATCCAGCGGCGGATCATGTCGGAGGAGACGGTGTCGTACATGAGGAGGTTCGACACACGAGCACCATATCCGTCTTTAGTGACATGCATATGGATCTGGTTTCCCAGGATCTAGTGGAAGAAACTCTGTCAGATATCACACGAATTCACAAAGAAGCAAGTCACTTGATTCTGTGTTTCATACCTCTTCATTGACTAGAAGCCCACGGACAAAGTCGTTTTTTGTCTGATAGTCAAAGTTGTCTGTGAAAAGCTCAGCAACCTACATTAAACAACATTCACTTTTATTGAGCAATGTGTTTATAATTTAAACATCCACGACTGTAAAGCAAACGAATGCTCACCTGTGGAGAACAGATGCTAATATGACAATCCAAAAGATCAAACCTAATTTCAAACTCATCACTTCCACTATGGAAAATATTCTGTGGGGAAAAAAGGCACAATTATAAATCACTAAATGCAATGACTTCTATGTTGAGCTGCCTGGAATTTATGAATTTTGTTTGGTATTATGGTTTTAAAAACATATTTGTTGTGCTGTCTGATTTTCATGACTGCAATAATCTTCATTTGATTAATAAACCATTAAAAATGATTAAAAGAGGAGTAATGCTACTAGTTCTCTATGCAAACAGGAAACTTCAGGAGATTCAACCACAATGTTAGTAGGTGTGCTTTGATCAACTGTTTTCAACAATATAATAATAGAAATGTTCCTTGAGAAGCAAATCAGCATATTAGAATAATTTCTGAAGGATCATGTGACACCGAAGACTGATGATGCTGAATATTCAGCTTCAATCACAGGAAAAATCATATTTAAAAAAATTGTAAAATAGTTATTTTAAATAGTAAACCATTTTACAATATTACAATTTTTACTGTATCAAATAAATACAGCCTGGGTGAGCAGAGGAGACTTCTTTCAAAAACATTAAAAAAATCCCGTATAAATTACAGACTTTTGAATAGTAGTGTCATCAAAGTTGTCCTAAAGCCTAAAAATCAAAATGCGTTCTTGTCTTAGGACAACTTTGATGAACTTTTCTGATCCTCTTCAAATGTTGAGTTCTGTATATAGACACTAAAATAATCCAGATGAAGACAGATGGGCTTGTGAGGGCAAAGCCTACAGTGCTTAATGCTGGATTGATGATCATTATAACCCAAGGGTTTGTTAACTATCAATATTTATTATCATTTTATTGGTATGTTTTATCCAGAAATTTCTTATAACATACTGAGATTTTTTTTTTATTAACTACATTTACAGTGCATGTTTTACTGTACATTTGTGACCAATCATGGACCACAAAACCAGTCATACGGTTAGATTTATACATGATCTGAAAGCTGAAAATAAATAATCTTTCCATTGATGTATGGTTTATTAGGACAATATTTGGCCGAGACGCAACTATTTGAAAATCTGGAATCTGAGGGTGCAAAAAAAAATCTAAATATTGAGAAAATCTCCTTTAAAGTTGTCCAAATTAAGTTCTTAGCAATGCATATTACTAAGCAAAAATGAAGTTTTGATATATTTATGGTAGGAAATTTACAAAATGTCTTCATGAAACAATCTTTACTTAATATCCTAATGATTTTTGGCATAAAAGAAAAAGTGATAATTTTGACCCAAACAATGTATTTTTGGTTATTGCTACAAATATACCCCAGCGACTTAAGACTGGGTTTGTGCTCCAGGGTCACATTTGATGACACATTTTGCATCATCAGTATGAGATTGGTTTATGAAATTGGCAAATACCACCGATAGCGATCGGTACCCGATTGATCAGAGCACCCCTAAATATCAGTAAAACATCTCACCATAGGGAAGTGAAGCTTCTTTAAGGCCTGTGCTCTCTGGTAATGAAGGATGCGCTTGCTCTTGCTGTCCATAGCTACTATGATATCATCGTCTTCACAGCGAGTCTTGTGACCGGGCGGCGACTCTTTGAAGATCATGGTCATCACTGAGACATTCTTGTCCATTTTGCGCCGCTGTCTATCAGGAAAGTGAAAAGTGCATTAATGATACATGATTTCTAAACTATGGAACTTTTATAGACCGGGTCTGTGGAGGATCGACACTCACTTGTGTTCCTGTAAAGCCTGGGAAACATCAATGTTGGACACCACGTCCCCATACACCAGCAGAAAGTCTGAGCGGACTAGAGCTTTGGTGTCCACGTCCCTCAACACATCCCCGAGAGAGCGGTACAGATCAGAGGTGATGATGTGCACCACATTTGGAGACATGGGGCGACACCATTTCGACTTTCTGTGAAATAAGAAAAACACTGAGTCATCAGAGTCTCTGTCATTCAACAGCAGCATTAAAAACGTCACAGCGTCTCACTGTAAGTGTTCCTTTATTTTGCTGGACATCCAGCAGCAGAAGACAAACGTCTCTTGAACTCCAGTAGATGTCAGAAACTCTAACGTGTAGTCAATCATGGAGACATTAGCCAGAGGCAGAAGAGCCTAGTGGGAAAAACACAAGAGTGAAAAATATAGAACAATAGTCTATGCTAATACCATAGTACAGTTCTCTTTTGTGTCTTCTTGTGCTTGAATGGACAAATAAACACAAATTATGTCAAAATACCCATCGTGGCAAGCAACTTCTAATCCATCACCATTAGATCTGTGCATTAGGGCTTGTGACTTGCAATTGTCTGTCATTAATGTTAGCAAAAGACAGAGAAAATCCCTTACTGCTCGACTGAATACCTTATAGTTTTTAAAAGGATTATTCTACATTTAATTTGTACAGTAAAAACTATGCAGTGTCTGATTATTCAATTTCTGTACCTCAATACTACAGTTAGATCTACCTGAATAATTGAAGAAATAATAATTCCTCACTGTTTATTTCATTTTTCAATCTTTGCTGTATTGCATGTTTTGTGCTATTGCTTGTAATGTTTATTTGTTATTATTTTATTACTGATTGCTCATGTCTGAACTTTATATTAGTCAGCAGTTTTTGCTCAAAACAATGACAACCATGACTTTTTATTCTATTTTATCCATTTATTTTATTGCATCAGGGCTACTGTAAATGTTGGCAGCACAAGTAATCACTTACCCGAGAATGATTCATCAGGTCACAAATTCCTGTACGTTTTCATATCGCAGACAAACAAAATATTGCAATGCCAGTTTTTTCCAATATAGGGCAGTTCTTATATTAATGAACGATTACCATACTCTATTTTAAAAGTACTGGTACCATATCTCCAAAAAAGAAGGTAAAACAGAATAGCATTAGATGGAAATACAATGGTGCTTCAATGCATGCTACTCGATTGCCATATTCACCTAGCATGGTATATAAATGGTACACAAAGGTACTTTTAAGGACACTGTACTATTACTAAGCAAAAAGCACGGGAAAGTTATGTACAACAACACAGACTGTTATATAGTTAGAGTTCTGGATTTTCAGTCAAATACATGCTGCTGTGCATAAAACAGACTAAATGCTTGAAATGGTACTATATGTGCATGACTTTAACATTAAAACAAGCTGATCATGCTTTTGTGGGGAGAAAAGCCTTCTTGTCCCAGCAGCAACAGTTTTCCCCTCCACCGTGTTTAAAGTTTATGATATAAAAATGATAGTGGTTGTTTTTGGTTATTAACTAGCTAGTCAAATGTGTTGATTAAACTTTATGTGATTTATATATATTTATTATATAATATATTTGTGGAGCTTATATTGGGCAGGAGTTATTGACACATCGAGCGATATTTTCAAAATACAAAATACTGTATTTGTATTTAAATACATTTTCAACACAGTATTTTAAATACATTTTGATATATCTGTGCCCATTTCTGAACATAAATGACTTTCTGGTTAATAACATCCTCCTTATTCAGCTAAAACTGCATAAACACAAATCAAAACACTTTAAAGTGAAACCCAGGTGACTTTCTTTCCTATATAGCAGCCCATAAGTGATATAAAAACAATAAAAATGCAGCATATATATATATATATATATATATATATATAAACTGAACCTGGTGTTTGCACATGACAGATGAACAGTTGAACTACAGACACATGCTGGAGCTGTGTGTGGTGTGTTTGGATCCTCTCTCACCCGAGGCTGGTCTTTGCTGATGGGGAAGAACCTGCGGTTGAAGCTGTCTGCGACGAGAACGGCCTGCAGCGGCTGCTCCTCTTCATCTTTATCCGCCTTTCTAGCGCGACTCTGCTTCGCTGCTTTGCCTGCCATGTTTGTCAGTTTGGTGACCCGGAAGTGATCTCTAATTAGTACGTTTTAATATTTCTATTAGGAATTCTCCAGTTTTAACGTCCGTTTAACGTCTATTACAGTTTCTCAGTGTCAGTATTCATTTAGAAATTATTGTTCAAGCTGTCGCTGGAGAACCGGCGCTGTCTCGTGATGCGTGTTACTGATTCAGGATGGACCAATCACAGGCCGCGTTTCATTTCGAGGGCACGCCCTTTTGTATTAATTATTTATTTATCACAGACCGGGCAGTAGTTACTAGTAACTTTGTTACTGTAATAATATTACTTTTTGAAGTAACTAGTAGTGTAACTAATATTTCAGTATTACTGTTACCATCCATAAAACAGCTTAGTTACTTTTAATGCCTCAACCCTGCTGATTTAAAATCCATCAATCAAATATTTTCTAGATTTATTTTCTATTTTTTATGACTCGCACATGCATGTGATGTCTCCAGTGCAGCAGGCAAGCGTGGAATATAGAAAAGCTTACATTCAGCAGATAGAAATATTGCATTATATTGATTTTGTCAGGAAAAAAAGACCCACATCCCTCTGATCAGCACGTTGTACATTATATTACTATAATTAAACATATTTTTGGAAGATTAAACAGTTTCTTACAAACTTATGTGATTTGATAAAATACATAATGAAATATAATCATATGTGACCCTTGACCACAAAACCAGTCATAAGGGTCATTTTTTTTAAATTGAGATGTATGCATCATCTGAAAGCTGAATTAATAAGCTTTCCATTGATGTATGGTTTATTAGGACAATATTTGGCCGAGATGCAACTATTTGAAAATCTGGAATCTGAGGGTGCAAAACAATCAAAATATTGAGAAAATCTCCTTTAAAGTTGTTCAAATGAAGTTCTTAGCAATGCATATTACTAATCAAAAATGAAGTTTTGATATATTTGCGGTAGGAAATGTACAAAATATCTTCATGGAACATGATATTTACTTAATATCCTAATGATTTTTGGCATAAAAGAAAAATGCATATTTTGTCCCACACAATGTATTTTTGGCTATTGCTACAAATATACCCCAGCGACTTAAGACTGCTTTTGTGCTTCAGGGACACATATATGGGTAACGGAGAAATTACAATTAACTTCAAGCTACACATGAGAATTAATGAGATTAATAAAACACTTCTACTGGAATGTCACCATCAATCACTACTGAGTGATTGAGTAATAACTTCTGACTGCGATCCAATGTGGATTTTGTTCAAATGATGTTGTTAGTAACATTCTAGAAGAATTATATGTGGACGATACACAGTTACAACTTCTGTGGGGCGTGAAGAAAAAGTAATGTAACTAGTAGTGTAACTAATTACTGTTGGCAGAACGTAATGAGTAAAGTAACAATATTACCTTTGAAAGGAGTAACTAGTAATGAGTAATATATTACATTCTTTGAGTAACTAACCCAACACTGTCACAGTATCGATGTTTTTCCACTCAGGTTTCAAAGCAGGTTCAAAGGATAAATAAACTAGAAATTAACAGTGTCTTTTGGTAACTTAAGTTATGAAATGATTTGACGCAGCTCAACAGAAGACATTATTCATCTCAAATTAGTTCAGTGTTGATTCAACAGTCCTGAATCAGAGTATAATGACATTGTGATGAGGAAGAGCATTTATACGTTTAAAAGCTGAATGTTAATATGTTTCTTAGTACAAATTTTAAGTTCTGAATGAAAGCAATCATTACTGCTGGTACACTCCAAAAAAATACATAAAAGGTTCTTCAGCGGTTCTTTGGGGTGGTTAAGGTGATATATAGCACTACTGCCGTACATAAAGAAGCCATTAAGTTTTTTAACTGTGTTTGCAGATGGATGGGATTAATGCAGAACACAAATTACAAGCATGGGTTACCATACTTGCCCACACCTCACTTCAATACTGGGGGCCTGAAGTCATGGCCTAATGGATAGAGAGTCAGACTTGTAACCCGAAGGTCACGGGTTCGAGTCTCAGGTCCAGCAGGGATTGTAGGTTGGGGGAGTGAATAACCAGCGCTCTCCACCCTCAATACCACGACTGAAGTGAGACCCTTGACTTGAGCAAGGCACCGAACCCCCAACTGCTCGACATAATGTGATACTGATTAGACAAAGATTTCGTTTTTTGGAAAACACCAAAAGTAAGTGATTTACTTCATTCACAATATGTATTTATAACATCATATTGTTTTACAACGACATTTATGTGATATGCACACAAACTTTTCTCAGAGAGACATTTGCTTTGATTCACGATGCGGAGCAGGCAAAGAGGTTACAGTTATCAACAAGACACCTGAAGTAAGTGTTATACCTCATTTACAATGCTTTTTGTAACATCATATTGACAAATCAAACCATTGTAAACTCTCCAAATTTAAAATGGTAATATAAATAATTGGTTCTTGCATGTCTCGTGAAGAAATATCATATCATGAAGCTTGTACATTGAGTTATTTTGATGTGTCGATTTACTGGGTTTGAGTGCTATTTTAGAATATTCATATGACATAAATCTTTTCAGTATGTTCACACTTTATATATTGAGTGAGTTAAAACTTTTTTTTAAAGTGATTTTGTCACCTCAAGATATGCCATGACTTACTTTGAACAAGATTTGTGGGTGCTTTTTTTAGTGAAGTGAGTGAAGTGACCCAAGATTCAGCCAAGTATAGTGACCCATACTCGGAATTCGTGCTCTGCATTTAACCCATCCATCGTGCACACACACACACACACACCGTGAACACACACACACACACACACACACCGTGAACACACACACACACACCGTGAACACACACACACCGTGAACACACACACACACCGTGAACACACACACACCGTGAACACACACACACCGTGAACACACACACACCGTGAACACACACCCGGAGCAGTGGGCAGCCATTTATGCTGCGGCGCCCGGGGAGCAGTTGGGGGTTCGGTGTCTTGCTCAAGGGCACCTCAGTCGTGGTATTGAGGGTGGAGAGAGCGCTGGACATTCACTCCCCCCACCTACAATCCCTGCCGGCCCGAGACTCGAACCCACAACCTTTGGATCACGAGTCCAACTCTCTAACCATTAGGCCACGACTCATGGTTTCTCTCTAACGGTTACTCTCACGACTCATGGTTTCTCTCTAACGGTTACTCTCTAACCATTAGGCCACGACACATTTTAAGAATGTGTTTTGTGTTCATCAGAAGTGAGTTATAGGGGTTTGGAATTACATTTTTGATTCAATTATTCCTCTAATGTTGTTACAGATGGTTCATGCTGGAATAACTGAAAAATCAAAAAAGAAATGTGTTTTGAGTATAAAATCATCAGTACATTGTCAAGTTGGATGAAAAGAGCTCTTTGTTAACATTTTTAGGACACGTAACAGACATGGATAAGCCACATTACAATATTTAAAATTATTGATTGTCATGCATAACTTTTTGATCATTAATATTTTTTTATTTGCCTAATTATAATTAGAAGTCTGGAGTCTTTCTAGTAGGGCTGCCCTCGACTAAAGATTTTCTAAAGACTGTTTTTTATATTTTATTGACAGCCCCCATTTTTAACAATTTAACTACCCCAATAGATTGATGCTGGAGAAAATGAACAAAGCATCAGGGAACATCTGCGTGTAATGAAGGAGGAAACAGAGAAGTTTAGACTAAACGTAGAGATCCTCAAAGAAAGGATGGCACTGATAAAATGCTATCGGACAAATTTTGTGTCCAAATATAGCATAGAGGAGACTCTCTCTGAGTTCTTGTGTTTCATACTGGCCAAAATGTTCAGTACAGCAGTGTGTTAATTGCCTCATTTAATTGTATGAGAAAAAAAACAAGAAGGGTAAAAGCATCCACCATGTTATGTTAATCTAATGAGGTTATTTTGTTTAAAGGCCTACAGTTGGAAGCAGCTATTCTGCTCTTGCCTGCTCTGTTCAAGGAGGACCCGGGGTTGCTGTTTGAAGTTGAGGTGAGCCATGAACAGTTGTGTGTGAAACACAATCTAATCAAAGCACTACACTTATTTCACATTTTGTTATTCAGATGATTTCAATGCAAACATTCATTTTTTTAGTTTGTTGGTCTACACAAACTGTTGGTTCAGTTGCCCCATGAGCCACGGCGTGAAGTCAGTGCCTTGGTCCGTGAAGATCTCCTCTGGTATTCCTACCCTGGAGAAGAGTTGAATGAGAGAATGGACGATCTTCTGTGTGGTGGTACGCAGTGGGAAAACTTCTGGATACCGTGTTGCGTAGTCACTGATTACCAAGATGTACCGATGACCTGCACTGCTTTTCTCCAATGGCCCCACAATGTCCATAGCAATCCGCCTGAAAGGTTCAGAAATCACAGGGAGAGGTTGCAAGGACGCCCTGCTCTGCTGGGGCACAGCACTGGTTTTCTGACATGTGGTGCATGTGTTGCAATGTGTCAGTACATCAGTGTATAATGTTGGCCAGTGAAAGCGTGAGCTAATGTGTGCGTATGTCTTTTGTTGGCCCAGATGGCCAGCCCAAGGAACTGTGTGTGCTAGCTGAAAGACAAGTGGATGACAACAAGTTGGCACAACAAGACGGGTCACATCATTAGCTTGCACATACAACACATCATTCATTAGCACATATCTTTCATTACTCAGGTCAGATGGATTAGCAGAAGCAGTTTTTTCAGTGCTCTCTTGGTCGAACCCATCACTGATACAAGTTCTTAAGGCGATGGTAAGTCTCAGTTGGTGATTCCCCAGGAACAGTAGGTGATCGGAACCGCTGACGGTAGTTTTCTGGTGAGATGTTGAATGCCTCCTTCAGATCCTCGTACACCTCTGGCTGCTCCTCATCCATCGCCAGGTACGCCTCCAACGCTTGCCCAATCAGTAGTGGAACCAGATGGTAGCTCCACTCCTCCTCAGGCCACCTCCAGGTCCTTGCCAGACGCTCGAACCACCAAAGATAGTTTTCAACGTCTTCACCCTGTTGGAAGACCGGCATCTTTGGTTCAGTTCGCTGCATCATCTCTCTCGGCACAGGAACACTTGGGGAGTCTCTGTCGTGTGCTGATCTGCGCTGTGTAGAAACCCTCTGTGCAGCTGATGTCGGTAGCTCCATTCGTGGGCTTTCGCTGTCAGACAATGTTTCAGCAGGTCTAGCTGACTGCAGGATAGACTCGCGTAGACCCCGGAGCTCTTGCAGATATCTCTCCTCTCTCTGCTGTTGTGCGTCCAGGAACTGACGCATCAGGGAAACCATTCCCTCACCAGCTGTAGCGGCTGGAGTGATTGGCTTAGTCCGTGGTAATCTGGACTTTCTTAAGGTACCAGGAAGCGTGGACAACTCCAGCGTCACCAGCCTGCAGCCAGACGAGACGGACAGTAACATCGCTGGTAAGGACACGCTCACTAAATATCAACATTTCTGTTATATTCATCTCTGGTTAATTAAGGAACAGAGAGGTTTAATTAACCAGTTGATAGTTCAGACTTTAGTTGAATCGGTAGTGCTTCGATTCTATAGAGATTGAAAAGCCCACAATAGCAGCTAATTCTTAAGATGAAGATATGGAGGAAATGAAATACAGAAAATAAGAAGTTGTGTATATACCTTTATCTCATCTCATGAATGTATTTTAGCTGATTTATCAAATCATCATGCAGCATTGTCAAAATGCTTGCCTTTGTTATTATAATGCCACCAATTCGGGTAATACTTTACAATAACCTTCCTTAGTTAACTTTCATTAATGCATTAACTAACATTAACTGACAATAAGCAATGCATTTGTTACAGTATTTATGGATCTTTGTTCAACTGGAATGGCATTTTTGTGTTGTTTTTGAGGTTTGTGTTTGAATTATTGTCCGGTTGGAAGATCCAAATATGGCCCATTATAAGATTTCTAACAGAGTCAGTCACTTGTTGATTTTTTATCTGTTGGTATTTGATAGAATCCATGATGTCATGTGTCTGAACAAGATGTCCAGGACCTCCAGCAGAAATATAGGCCCACAACATCAAAAATACAGCAGTATATTTCATTGTACACATGGGGTACTTTTTATCCCTGTGTTCACCAAACCCATCTTGAGTGTTTGATGCTAAAAAGCACATTTTTTAGTTTCATCTGACCATAGAAGCCAGTCCCATTGAAGTTCCAGTCGTGTCTGAATATGCTGGAATTTGTTTTTGGATGAGCGAGGAGAATGTTTCTTGAAACCCTCCCAAAAAACGTGGTGATGTTTGACCATTTCTTTTTTAAGGTTTTCTGACCCCGAGACTCAACTATTTTCTGCAATTCTCCAGCTGTGATCCTTGAAGAGTCTTTAGTCATTCAAACTCTCCTCCTCACCGTGCATTAGGACGATATAGACACACGTCCTCTTCCAGGCAGATTCGTAACATTTTCTGTTGATTGGAAATTCTTCATTATTTCCCTGATGGTGGAAATGGGAATTTTCACCACTCTAGCTCTTTTCTTAAAGCCACTTCACTAATTTGTGAAGCTCAATTATCTTTTTTTCTGATCATCAGAAATATATTCTTTGGTTTTTCTCATTGTGATGGATGATTAAGGGAATTTGTTTCCCCTCCTCTTTATATTTCTGTGAAACAGGAAGCCATGGCTGGATAATTTCATGTTCATAATCACCCTGGAGTGCTCAAAATTGTGAATATGAATGAGAATATACTTCAGAGATATTTTACTCATAAGAATTTCTAGGGGTGCCAATAATTGTGTCCAACATGTATTTGAGAAAAACATTTCATAATGAGATTTTCCTCCATTTTTTAATTATTCTTATCCAATGAAAGGTTAGATTTTTGTGAATTTTTTAAATAAAAGATCAAAAGGATTAACAATGCAGATTCATTTTCACAGCCCTTGTTCATATTTACCAAGGGTGCCGATATTTTTGGGCATGACTGTATAAAGGCTTCAAGTAAAGTGCTACTGAATTTTCATTCAGGTTTCTACAGCTGAGTTACAAAGGAATGCATTTGCAATTGCATTGGATTTTCACAACATCTGTAAACTTCTTAAAAGTTGATCTCAAATGTCATGATGATCAACCATTAATATTTGAAATTGATCAAGTCTGACGTCATCTCTAGACATTATAAACTGTATTTTGCAAATGTTCATGGATAATACAGTGGTTTAGGTCGGTTTCTGTTGTGAAGGCACCAAATGATACATCAAACATTATTAAATCAGGTAAAACACACACAGAGGACAGTCTTAGGTGATAGATAAAGATATGTTTATTGACACATATCCATCAGTGCGGCCTCCAATGCAGTTTATCATGCAATACATCCACAACGAGTTCCAGTGCTTATTTTACTGAACACGCATGTAAAAACCATGTCGGATTATTGAGGAGGTATTCATCTCGTTTCAATTGAATATGTACACTGAATGAAATCTATTTAAAGGTGGGGATGTTAACTGTTCTGTTATCGATTATGAAAATAGCAGGACATGTTGCCTTCTTCATGGCGCTTCATGCAGAACGTCTGAACTTTGGTTGACAACAATTAAGACATGCAATAGATGGTCCGCTCCGTTTGAAAACCATTTAGGTTTCGATAAAAAAGGAAAAGAAAAGTCACACTGTAATAGATATGTTGCTTTTCAAAGTATCATAATAGTAAAGATTTGTTGGAGAAAAACAGATATGGCAGTAAAACTGTTATCCAGAAGGCACTAGGTGAGCCGAACGCTACAGCTGTTTAGTCTTCTACAAATAAATTACAATTCAAACAGTGCAGTTACATTTGTTAACTTAATGTTTTCCTTTTTGAAACATTTATCTATGAATCAAATGTAAGGCAACACATTAAAAAAAGATAAAGATAAACAAAAGAATATTACAGAAACAATGTACCCAATGAACACATACAGACACAAAAACAATGGTTTCTATGACATTTTATGTCTCCTGACGCCATTACGATGATATCCTATGGCTTGGAGCCTCCAAAACAAATTATAATGATAAAAGACAATTCTTATAATATTATGCATAGACTGTAATTATTCTCCATGCTCCAAAAAAAAAAAAAAAAAAGCCCTCAAAATCTCCCCAAATCCTTTGCCCCAAACACAATTCATTTTCCATTTAGACTTTGAGGGATTGAATAAGGCAACCAGAGTCCATCAGAAGGCGGCATCGAAGTGGATTTAAGTAGAAATAGTTTGCAAATTAAAAATATTGTCCCAAAGATCCTTTCATGGTTAGTTCACCAAATTTCCCCTTTACCACGGTGTCAAGCTACAGTCGCTATCCCAGAGTTCAAACAGAAAGACATGGGCATGAGAACAGCATATAGTTTCCTTCCCAAGATGTGAAAAGATGCTTTCCTCTGGACAGCAGGAGGTTAAATAGTATCTGAGGATCCCAGTGTTACGGGGAGAAAAAAAGATGTCCATGATGCCTTATGATTGGTAAATCCTGAACTTCAGCACCAATTACGGTCAGTTTTATTCATTTTTTACATTTATTCAATTGTGAAATGCAACATTAAAGGGTTAATTCCAAGGCTGTTACAGATTTTTCTAAAGAGGTTTTTGGAGAGGAAAGTACAAAATCCCAATTCGGTTTCAGATGGTTAGCTGGAAGAAAGAAGAAAAAGAAAATGTCCAGTATTTGTAAGAAAGTTTAAGATCATATTCTTACTTGAGGGTTCATGTTAAACAGACAATCATAAATCATGCTATGCAATTCAAATTTCATGCAAACATCAAGTTTATGTGGGTGAATCTAACAAAAGCATGTCCAGCTCACATTTAACTATAGAAAACAATACAACCATGACAATGATAAAAACTTATATATTTTACATAAAAGAAATGAAGCCTATTAAGATATATTTATGACATTTTCATGATAATTAAGGACATATTGCCTTACCACAACAAGGTTATTATATAGTTTTGCATTTTTAAATGACGGCAGAGCCTCAAAATTAGATTTGCAGCCATTCGCACTGAGCGCTCGTTGCTAGCTTTCTGCAGCCTATAAATAATTTGATCTTATACGTTTCATTTTTAATGCTTGTATAAAGGACCAACGGCCACATATACACTGCAGAGTTTAAGGAGAGACAATGGCATTTAACGGTAAAGGCGTATTTAAATATGTTCTTGTCATTTATGAAGAATTATAAGCATGTAGTTTACGCACATTTGTTCAAAACAGCCAGAAAGATTGTTTACAACATGTAGGCAAAAGTTTTTATCGTTTACAGTAAGGAAAAAGTACATTTATTTTTCATATTTTATTTCAGTTTTTCAGTAACTTGTTAGTTTTGTTTTAGTTCTTCACTTATTTTAATGTTTTTATTTTATTTCAGTTCACAAAAATTTTTCATTTATGTTTTGGTTTTAGTTTTCGTTTATGAAAATAGCCCTACTGTCAATAATGTCACAATGCAAACAATCCTAAAAATAAGCTTCATTTTCTTCATGCAACATTTAATCATGTCCTTCCTTTGTCAGGTTTCATGTGATTCACGTTTTGTTACCATCATAGAAAGATGGGGGTAAAAAATGCCTACTTTACTCAATATTTTAATATTATTCTAATGCAAAAAGTCAAATCTTTTGCATTTCCTTGTTAGAATTAGGACCAGATTTACTAACAGCTTGCACCAGTGCAAACCCTTTTTTGCCAGGATTTACTAAAGAGACACAGTGGAAAATTAGCGATGATAATGTGTGGACAAATATTTTTGTGGCTGACCTTATTGCTTATTCATGAAACCTGTGGTAGTCAATTTACTGGTATCTACACCATCATATGACGCCCCAAAAAAGCATGTCTTAACCCATCGTGCGCTTAACGTTGCTGCAATAGTTGCTAATTTACGCTGGTCTCTGTGGATTGTGTTGGTCACTATAGAAATGAGTCTTTAATTTGAGCATTGTCAGTAGATCAGCAAAATTTTCTACTCCTATCGGCGCTTTTATGGGATTGTGTTCTCATGTTAATTTGCCTGTTTAATAAATCTGGCCCTTAAAGTGTTACTTTTGCCAACATGAGTACAAATAAGATGTTTTTGAGCATTTGTGACCCTGGACCACAAAACCAGTCATAAGGGTCAATTTTTTAAATTTGAGATTTATACATTTGAATAAATAAGCTTTCCATTGATGTATGGTTTATTAGGACAGTATTTGGCTAAGATGCAACAATTAGAAAATCTGGAATCTGAGGGTGCAAAAAAATCTAAATATTGAGAAAATAGCCTTTAAAGTTGTCCAAATAAAGTCCTTAGCAATGCATATTATTAAATTATTAGTTTTGATATATTTACAGTAGGAAATTTACAAAATATCTTCATGGAACATGATCTTTACTTAATATCCTGTGATATTGATTATGATTTTTGGCATTTGAATAATTTTGAGCCATATAATGTATTTGTGGCTATTGCTACAAATACACCTGTGCTACTTGAGACTGGTTGTGTTGTCCAGGGTCACATTTGTACTGAATGCCACTTCATTAGCAGGAGGAGCTCAAGAGTGGGTTTTCTAACACACTTTAAAAGAAGGGGAAATTTGAAGTTTTCAAGCCAAGCCCGTAGAGAGCCTCGGTCCAGCTAAAGGAAATTCCCTTTTAATTGCCCAGAATTGCTTAAGTTTGTAAAGGAAAGAATCTGCTATTCTAGTAAACAGAAAAGCACACCCCTCCAAAGAACACGTCACCACAGTTAAGCTCAACCGTAAAAACACGGAGTAGTCGACTACACCGTTAGAAATCTAAGATCTGGAGAGGCTGTGTGATGCGGTCAGCATGTACTGGATGTTGTGTCTGCCGCTTGGAGAAAGGACTGCGCCCTGCTATGAGACAACAGCAAATAAACAGCCCGTCACGAGACCACCCTGCCTCTACATCTTATGGCCTTCAGCATCACAATTATAGCTTTTTATATCTAGAACTGCTAATGGTTGAATCTCATAAAAACATGTCCCCGGTCACATTTCATCCCAAGTATAAAAAATAGTACAAAATTATATTTTTGGGACCACTGAAACATTGTATTTATGGCATTCAAGCACTTCTCTCACCCTCTCTGCTCCAAATGCATGATGTGATTTAGCGTGACACTGTGTGGCTGTAGTTACCTTGGCTTGCCCGACATGTTTTTGGGGTTCTTGCGGAAGGACTGGTTTGCTATGGAGCGAGTGGACATCGTGCGCGGAGACGCCCTTGCGAAGGTAGATGGAGGGGTCTTGGGAATCTTCTTGCCGAGATGGCCGATCCATTTCTTCTGCTCGTCTTGGGACAAGGCCAGGAGCAGCATGTCTCTAGCCGATGTCACATCATAATTCACTGAGAAACAAGAACAAAAGGAGTGCAGCGATTTGCACACATGCAGTCTTTGCTGTAGATTTTGTTGAGTAATGCAAAGGATTACTCGCCTTCATTCATTCAAGTCATCACTACTCTGTATTGGTCCATGTCGACACACGAATGAAGGCGAGTAATGAAAGTTTTTGTGGTTTCTTATTGTTCATGTAAAAAGGTGAGTTGGTCAGGCTACTTTATGTGCTTTAGACATGTAAAACATTCCCATTTCACATCATTCCTGGGTGCTGGGGTAATAACAAAATTGTAT
Organism: Barbus barbus; assembly: GCF_936440315.1. Taxonomy (NCBI): domain Eukaryota; kingdom Metazoa; phylum Chordata; class Actinopteri; order Cypriniformes; family Cyprinidae; genus Barbus; species Barbus barbus. The sequence goes on from NC_136754.1 coordinate 28,433,010, forward strand.
ACATGCAATGTGCTTTACCTTTGCAAGGGGCGATAACATCCTCCTTCTTGTCCAGATGGTCCTTGTGGCACTTGACGTGGCATCGGCGGCACTCCAGGGCCGGCGGAGGCTTGAACACGTGCCACAGCGGTTTGGAGCAAGCCTCGCAGTTAGAGGGGAAATGATAGAGGGTGGGGATGAACTCGTGGCCTTTGTGGGGCAAGCAGTTGGTCTTATCACCCTGAGGAACATTCTCCATGTCCGCCTCCTTCCTGCACTCACCTTCATTAGCATACAGGATCTGAAGAACAAAAGCAAATTTGAGTAAACCGTTAAACTGTCATGATTTTAATGTATGTATGTATCGCACATGATTTCTTTTTTATCAGTGCTGGGTAGATTTATTTATATCTGTCTTGCTTTATGAGGCAAGATGTTATCTTGCTTTTGGAGGCAGTTCTGAGGGGTAATTATACCAAATCACTTTGGCTCAAGCATTTCAGAATGACCAAAACAACATTTCAGATGTCGCACAACAAGATCAGTCCACTGGTTAGTCCAGTTACACCATCCCATTGTGCAAAGTCACATGACTTTTCTAATGCACATCAAGGAATTTATTCTGTAAATGTGTTTCAAATGCATCTACCGCAACTGAATGCATAAAAAGAGTGGATTTTTGGAATTTGTATCCATTGTTTTTTTTGCGATATCTCAAAATGTGTATAAAAAGAGGTGGATGGAAACAGTTTGTTATGGGGCATTTCACTACCCTTATTAAACAGAATCACTGCGCAAAAAAAAATACAATAACTGACCTGGAATATTCTTGGAATTTCCTCGGCCTCAGCTCGATAAACGTCGCCTTGCGTGACAGGACGCACGTGGAAAAGTTTGCTGTTTTGAAGCAGCAGAAAGGGAAATCATTAAATTTTATATACTAGAATGAATGAAATGTCCAGTTAACATGGATAGTTATTTATCACAGTACTTACTCGATATCTAGTACCATAGAGGGGTTGGACTGCTCCTTGTCTTGCTCATCATTGTAAAAGATGATTTTTTTACTGCTCACCACAACATACTGAGGGAACAAAAACAATGTCATGCATGTCCAAATGCACAAATTATACTGTAATTAATACACAATTCTTCATGCAAGTCTTACCTGCTTTTTCCAGCCGTATCTTTTTATATTAGCCCTATTTGGTATTGCCAGCCAGCCTTCAAGCCTTGATTCTGAGGACAAATAAAATGCATGCATAATAAAGTCCAGGCCAGAATTTGAACAAACAATAGAAAAAGACATGCAGGTCATCTAGGAAAACAAAGCTTTTACTAACATGCATAAACCAGCTACACTTTAAAACAACTGCCTCATTTCACATGGGTGTAGTTATAAAATCCCATGGTGCTGACTTCAACATGAAACAAGGACTTAAGAATTAATTGGATGGTGAAAACGGGATGCTTCACAACCACTCAAAACCTCTCAACAGCAGCTATTAGTTATTTGAGTAACATGAACCAATAGGGGATGTTAGCCGAACGTTGTTACAGAGGTGAAGAAACTTATTACATTTGAATGAATGATTACCTAGACAAACATCTTGGACTGAAAATGCGCATAATAAAACTATGAATCCTATCATGTATCAGCAGAATTAGTAATTGGCTCAATGCAACAGTTTGTTATACACAGCATTTTGTATTCGAGTTAAAGTGACAAGACTGTCTGCCCTTCGACCAAATTATAATGCAATTTAATTAAAATGTTACTGGTTTGAAAGCATACTTGGTGGGAAATACATTTAGGTGACAAAAGAGCTGTTTAAAGAACCATGCATGAACTGCGTGACTACGACTGTGACTGCTAACATCATTCATTCTGTAGTGAACATGCTGCTGGTGCAACAGATAAATAAACCATACATACAGTCACATACACACGAGCCTGATCCAGTGCTGCAGGGACATCAAAACCCAGAACACTAATTGTGGCCTTGGACCACAAAACCAGTCATAAGGGTCCATTTTTAGAAATTGAGATTTATACATTACATGAAAGCTGAATTAATAAGCTTTCCATCGATGTATGGTTTATTAGGACAATATTTGGCTGAGATGCAACTATTTGAAAAATCTATATAAAAAATCTAAATATTGAGAAAATCTCCTTTAAAGTTGTTCAAATGAAGTTCTCAGCAATGCATATTACTAATCAAAAATGAAGTTTTGATATATTTACGGTAATAAATTTACAAAATATCTTCATGGAACATGATTTTTACTTAATATCCTAATGATTTTTGGCATAAAAGAAAAATCTATAATTTTGTCCCATACAATGTATTGTTGGCTATTGCTACAAATATACCCCAGCGACTTAAGACTGCTTTTGTGCTCCAGGGTCACAATTCACCATTGGTTTCCTCAAGGGATTTTATAATTTTTTTTTTTCAAATCATGAGTAAAATAATATCTGTGGTAAAAATCTCTCAGACATTTTGCTCTATAACCTGCAAACACCCCACATGTTCTTCTGTAGTCCCTTATTACAAACAAACTCTTCAAAATTCACTTTTTCAGTCAATAATTTGTTGTAGAGGAAAACATCCAAGTATTATCAGTTTATTTTTACCACAGGCCTTGTTTAACTTGTACATTGAAAACCCCCATTATAAAAACCCATGTCAAATCTCTGGATGGTGAATCATTCCTCCGGGGTTTGACGTCACGACCGCAGCACTATGTAGAGTTGGGTACTGAGTGACAACGACGTCCCAATCGGATTAGACATCATATTTGCTCATTTGGGAATATTTTCTTTTCAATGTCAACAATTCTGATTAAATTATTAAATTCCCCACTCTGGATAAAAGTGTCTGCTAAATTAGGCGTTTTAAACGTTTACAGAGCCAGGAACCCACCCAGACTCTGCCGATGTCTTCATGGACCCCAGACTGAAAACACTGGTGTTAAATGAATAAACTTTAACTTTTTTATTTTAACTTCTATCATTAAATGATCCTCTGTTACTACAGTGCATAATATGGCAGCAAGTTCAAGTTTATTAGTATAGCGCTTTTTACGATACAAATCGTTGCAAAGCAGCTCTACAGGAAATTAAGTTTCCACAATATATTTATATATTGCACAACCTTTATATATTTAACTTATGGCAAAATTAGGTAATTCTGTATGTTGTCTGAGCATTGGCATCCTCTGAGGGGTTGGCATCATCTTTTCTCAGGTGTTCGGTCATCTCAGATCATTTAAGGGTTGGATCCAGACCAAGTAAACAGTTATTTTGATATTTTATATAATCAGCTGATTCTTCAATTAATCAGATAAAAATCTAATTATTACCATTATTAAAATGGAACAATTTTAATAGAAAACAATTAATATTAATCAATTATTCAACATTTTATTCCACATGTTGTCCTCCAAAGAATATGTAATCTGAAGGCTTTGAAAGCAAATATAATGAATGCATGGAATCAGTTTTATAAATCAGTTGTTGCAGCCCTCGTGCATAATTTCTCATTTGAAGGCAACGCCAGTTTCTTTATCATATTAACATTATTGGAATACAAAATGTAAAACCACACACACACACACACACACAAAGTGTGACCTGACTTAAAACACCTCTGAAAGGTGCTCAGAGTAGGGGTTAGTATAAAAAGATTTGGATTAGCTAAACATTTCTAGCTAATTTCAGTAGTTTAGTACTGAATCTAAACTTTCTCTCTAGCATTATAAACACTCTGAGTAGCTTATTCCGGAGGCATCACCAAAACACAAGTAAAAAGTGTTCATTTAAAAGAAAAAGAGAAGCAACAAAATGCCACTCAAGAGCACAATCCAGGCATAACAGGACCCCAATCTTAAAGTTACTCACAGAGGAAAAAGAACAGAAGACAGAAAGATAAGGAGAGCAAGAACCGACTACATATGAGGGAGAACGAGAGATGAGAGAGGACTTTAAACACAGACAATGACAGCCATAAACATCCTATCATTAAAGCGATGAGCGCAATTTATGTGCTGATAAAGAAATCTGATAACACTTTATATTAAGGAACACAATTCCTAATCAACTAGTTGCTTAGTATGCATATTACTAGCAAATAATGTAGTCAAGATAAAGGGTTTTTTATGAAATGGCTAACTAATAAAAACAGAACATAGGTACAATTTGTTTTAAATGTATTTTTATAAAAACAAAGAATCCCTTCTAATCAATTCTATTTTTTTAAATAAAACAATGACCAGCAAAGTAAACATTTCTCTTTCACACTATTTTACTTTCATAGTTTCTTGAGTAGTTCAGGATGAGAACTTCACAATAAACTTTCTTAGTTAATGAACTAATAATTAAACATTTCTACATTCAGCATTAATGAATCAATGTTCATTTCAACATGAACGAATACATTTAAAAATCAAAACTAGTATCTGTTCATATTATAACAGATACTAATATTCACAACTTCTTATTTTCTGTATTTCATTTCCTCCGCATCTTCATCTTAAGAATTAGCTGCTATTGTGGGCTTTCAATCTCTATAGAATCGAAGCACTACCGATTCAACTAAAGTCTGAACTATCAACTGGTTAATTAAACCTCTGTTCCTTAATTACCCTGAGATGAATATAACCGAAATGTTGATATTTAGTGAGCGTGTCCTTACCAGCGATGTTACTGTCCGTCTCGTCTGGCTGCAGGCTGGTGACGCTGGAGTTCTCCACGCGGAGCTGCAAGTCGTTCAGTTTCTCTCTGAGCTGCTCAATGTCACTCTCCTTACTGTCCAGTTGCATCTGTAACTCGTTGCGATACGTGCACTCCTCTGCCAATTGCTGCAAATACAGACAACAACATTAACTAGGCCAAAATTACTAAGCTTTGTTCTGGAAATCCTTCACCTAATTAGGTGTTCCCAGTCAAAAATGACCAGATCAGCTTCTATGTCTCTCATTATGCTATATTATCACCAAATCTTGGATTCAGTCTTTATGTCAACTTGTTTTGGAACTGATAAATTTCAGGACTCGTTGATCTGAGCTCATGCACTTCAGGAAAAGCATTATTTTTGGATCATTTCGGCAAAGTTCACTCAAAAACTAAGCTCAGATCAATGAGGCCTAAAAGAAATGCAAAACCTGTGCTAATTGTAACAAAACAAGTTGATGAAAAGATTGAATCCAAGATTTGGTAATAATATAGCAGGTCAGTTTTTTTGACCAGGAACCCCAAGGTGAAAAAATTTGGAAAGAATTGTCATGTGAGCAATGTCAAATTTTTTTAGTCCAAAGCGATAACATTAACATTTTCAGGAAAAAAAAAGAACATCCTCAAATGACAAAGGTTAATCACGCTATTGCAATGCTTGGCTCATGAATATTGACGTTTCTTGATTTGTCTAGTTGCGTATCTTAATCAGTTTTCACAAGGCAAGCCTTCACCGTAGCAGGACTGGAATCGTCTTGTTGAAACTGACTTTGATAGTCATCAGATTCCACTGATTGGCATTAATGATAAACAGTTACTGTGAAAAGGCTAATAAACATTGACTTGCCGCTTGCATCTCGTTCAGCTCCTTCTGGTACTTGATGGCCATGTGGTTGAACTTCTCCTTCTCCTGGTTGAGCTCCAGCTGCAGTTTGCGGTTCTCCTTCTCTTTCTTGCGCAGGTCAGTGGTGCTGCCTCTCTTCTTCTGGTCCAACTTCATGTCCTTCCGGTTCATGATCTCAGCCAGCTTATTCACCGCCTGCAGTCACAGATTGAGACGTTAAGATGGAGAAGGACTACAATGTCTTAATTAAAGGGCAAAAGAATTTAGTCTTTTCAGACTTCATGGAACATATTTGTATGATACGGTTTGGTCTTAATAGGCACAACAAATGCACAAGAGACAAAACTTATAATTGATTTAGCTGCTAATATGTTAACAATTGGAAATTCTTATAAGTATGAAAATACATAAATAGCATATAATGAGTAGGTAAAACAACAGCAAAATCAGTAAAGGATAGATGTGATGCTGCCCAAGATACCAAAACAAGCCTTACTTTTAATCTACGTTTGTATTTGACCATTTAAAAAAAAGTGTCGCTATTTCTCAAATCTTGACTTTCACACATTCTCACACAATCTACGACAATGATTGATGACATTAGCTTTTTCACTTTTAGCTATATAAACATGCATTATTCTGATAATGTTTAATGCTGTATGGTGGTTATACCTGGGTCTTCAGAGTTCTTTCTATATTAAGGGCCTTCTCGTAAGCGGCTTTTATAGTGCTTGCCAGCTCCTCCTTCTCTGCTGCAAACTCTACAGGAAGACATTAGAAAAGTCATGATAATACGTAAAGATAAAATGCAGGTTAACCAACTGGAAATAATATTACCTTCTCCTTGAGCTTGGAGTCTCTCGTTCAGTTCTGCCTTCTCCTTACTGAGGATCTCCGCATCTTTGGTAAGGGTTTTATTGGATTCCTCAAGCTACATGAAAATGCATTATAATCTAATTAAAAACCTCTGATATAACCATAGAGTAAAGAACAATGACAAGAGCTAAAACAATAGATGGCTTGCTCAGGACATAGAGATCTGGGCCCGTATTCCTAAAGATTGTAAGAATCCTTTTAGAGAGCTCCTAATTTAGCTTAAACATTTCTAACAAGGAGTCTTAGCTTAAAAGTGATTCAGGACCAATCTGAGAGCAACTCTGAGCGAGGAAAAGACGAAAACGTTTATCTTAGTGAGGAGGCGGGGCTGACCCCATTGCTAGCTATGACACAGTCTTTTGAAGACTGTGATTGGTTGGTTGTCAAGAAGGAAATAAAAGAGCGCTTTTAAGAGTAGGGTATATTATAAGCCTTCACTTTGAAATTACAGGCGGAATTTTTCCTGTTTTACCGTACTCGCTCTCTCTCTCTTTCTCACACACACACATGCTAATTTTAGGACTCCTAAATGTTTGCTCTAAGAGTATTTCACAAAGCGTTTTAGCGCTAAAACTAGGTCCTAAATCTGTGAAATGTTAGGACTAGTGAAGAGGACTCCTAAGTCACTAAAGTTGGGCAAGAAGTAACAGCTGTTCTTGCGTCCAGTTTGGTTCTTTTACGTTTGCATGTCTTACTATCAGTCATGATTATATTAATGAAAAGGCGGTTTATATTCATCCGCTACAAGAAGCATGCATGTAAGAAACTGACAATTAGCTGAACATATATTTGTTTAATTAGTGACACCTCGCCTGCATGTTAAAATCTTTATGTGGCAATTAACATTATTTTTTAAACCTTTATTTGGATATGGTAACATAATATCGTGCTCTACAATATTTCTATGAATAAATCTCTGACAGAGACTATCAGCCAATCACTGTGTGCGTAGTTACTAAGCATGCTGACATGATCCATAGCAACAAGGTCATCCCCGCCCCCTTACTCTTAGCTTAAGACTTCTCTCTATTCCTTAGTAAAAGTTTGTCTCAGCATCTTTGTGAATAGGTTTTAAGAGAAAACTCTTAGCTACAAACCTTTACTGCTATTTAGAAGAACTCTTAGTGATAAGATAAAATGTTTTGTGAATACGGGCCCTGATACTGAAAATGTGTTGGAACACAAATGGACTATATTCATTGTTAGGACCCCACGATTTCTGCGGAATCCAGTCATAAAAATGGAATTTTCCGTAAACCGCAGAATGTCACGGAATTTGTCAAAGTTTGAATGAATAAATCAAAAGTAGGTCAGTACGTTAATCAAATGGCAATATATGGACTTAAGTGTCTGTGAAATTCTTCAATTAAAATAGCAAAAATGCTATTTAAATATGAATCCTGCATGTCTTTGTGTGAATGAGTGGCGCAGACACGCGGTTTCAACTATGTGTGTGTGATGCTTGTGAAGAGGACATAAATATATGAACAACATCTCCAGAACTGCTCTGAAGTCACTTCATGAGCATCATATACATATGCTGTGTCCCAATTGGCATACTATCCTACTATAATGTCCCAAATCATAGTATGTTTAAAAAAAGTATGCCAAAGATTCCTGGATGGTCTACTACTTCTGGTTAGAATTTGATGAAAAATCAAATGTTATCCACGTTAGATTTCATCTGCAGCAACACTGTGAACTTTTATAACGATACGTTTGGTCATTAATGTTTAAATGCATCATTATGCAAACATGAGCAGAGTTCTCGGCATGAAAGACTCGCGATGTGCTTCTTTATTTATCTCCAGTATGGTAGGAAATCAAATTAAACGAAATGTGGATGATGTTAACTGTGATAAGATGATTGACAGGGCAGTTTAAACAGTGACGGGATGCTCGTAATTAAGCAGCTATGACGAAGTAGTATGTCCCAAAGCTTGACTACTATTCTGCTACATACTCAAAAGTATGTACTTTTTCTTCACAAAAAGAGTACATGCTTTTAGGGCATAGTATAAGTAGGCGAATTGGGACACAGCAATAGAATATGTATACATATATATATATATATATTAGGGCCGGGACTCGATTAAAAAAATTAATCTAATTAATTAGAGGCTTTGTAATTAATTAATCGAAATTAATCGCATTTTAATCGCATATAAATATTTGACCTGAGAACAGTGAGAAGTAAGTTTTTTAATATGGATTTTTAAATTTCCCATCCACAGGGCCAACCAAAGCGGTCTCATCAGCTTCTTTGTCCATGTTCACTGTGGTTTGTTTTTGGCTGTTTCTCAATATGCGTTCTTCAGCGATCTTGCGTCCTTGTGTTCTCGTTAACCGTCGAAGTTCAGTTCCAATTCTCAAGAACGCAAGTACAGAGGATGCATGAAAGTGCCCGGATATGTTCTTGAAACTGAGGATGCATCGAGTGCAGACTTAAGAGAATCGAGCCGTTAGAAATCCCAGAAAACGCTGTGGGTGGCCGGTGTACGGAAGCCTGTAAGCTTTAAAGTCGCTCTCACAAATACTTAACGGCTCTTCAAGTTGAAAGTAAACATTTATCGTTTTGTTTTGGTTAATTTTAATAAAGTTATAAGACCCGGAGAAAGTCTGCATTTTTATTGGCATATTAAAATGAATCTTAACAGTAAAACATATAACGCTGTAAAATAAAACAATACAATTATATGAAAGTAATATCTATAATAGTATGAAATGTTTTAATAAGTTATGATATGACATTTTGTAATATTTATTGTTCATTGGCCGTTTCTTATGCTGAGACTATGCGTCAGTTAAGCAGGAATGCAGTACATCTCAATTCTCATAAGTGTGCGTTCTGTGTTCTCGCGTCCTTCCGAGTTCGTTCTTCCAAGGAAGCTTGCCAAGACTAGGGCTGGGTATCGATATCGATACCGATACCTTGAGTTCGATACCGGTTCCTGAACGGTACTTTTTTCGATACCAGTTTTATAAAATCAGTTTTAATAAGATTACATTATCTCAAAAAACTATTTTTTTTAGCTTGTTGATATTTATACAGACTCAAAGTCTCATCTCCTGAGCCACTGCACAAAGGAACAAAATATATCCAACACAATAAATAAATAAATAATTTTAATAAAGTTCAAATTGTTTTCAGTTTACACATCTGTTAGGCTACGTTTACATTAGTGCATGTTCATTTTAAAACACATAGCTCAGACAGAATTATCATTTCTAGGTTGTTAAAGACTTCAAGAAATGTAAAACCTTCATCCACTTTCATAAGTGGGTGTTTTATTTTCTTTCACCATATGTTTTATTGTTATTAAATTCTGGTGTAGTATGTCTAATTATTTGAATGCATAAAAACAACTTAGTTTATTTAAATTTATTCTTAAAATAGCCTTATGAAATGTTTTATTTTTCCTCAGAAATTCTGTGTTCTGTATATGGTTTTCAAATGAAGACATAAAACATAAATTTAATTTCTCTTTAAATTATTGAAAATCAAAGTTTATTTATTTTGGCAAACAAAGGGAGGTTACTATTAAAATTAAAACATGGAATAACTGTTGTGTGATCATTACTAAAAAAAATAAAAAGTTTTAATAATTTTAATAGTAGCCTAGTAGTAGCAGTATGTACTGTCTGCTGAACAATATTAATACCGTTAATATTAAAACCGAACTTTTATTTTGACGGGTTGCCTGGAATACCTTTACAGTTCTGTGTGTATATGAGATGAGTTAGTTTTACTCGAATCAAACGGTAAAATGCTCATGAAGTGACTTTCAGAGCAGGTCTGGAGATGTTGTTCATGTCCTCATTTAGAGAGGCGGCAGACGCTGAAATGACCGCGAACGTCACGCGAGCTTCAGTCTGTGTATAATAAACAAACCGCGCGATTTAAAGAGCTGACTGCTCCGTGCGCTTTCGAAACGCTCTCGCGGAGGTCAAACACTGATCAATCTGCACGTCGCCGTTTCTAGTCAAACACAGCTAGTGATGCAGGCTTATTGGCTCACTGATGTGATGAGATTAACCCCTTAGGTATCGAAATTTGGTACCGAACGACAAGACGTTTTTCGATACTCGGTGGTATCGAGGCAATTCGGTCGGTGCCTAAAAAGTATCGAACTCGATACCCAGCCCTAGCCAAGACCGGTCTCCACGAATGCAAGTCCGTTCTGACGCTAGTTGGTGCTCCAGTATAATCGGTCCGCCGAAACTCATCCAGTGAGAAACGTTCCGCGGTGCAAAAATAAGTGCGATTAAAATGCGTTAAAAAAAATTAACGCGTTATTTTTGTGTAATTAATTAATCTAAATTAACGCGTTAAAGTCCCGGCCCTAATATATATATATAAATCATATACAAACACATGGTACCGCGTCAAAATATATGCGTGGTTTAACTTGAAAAAATTGTGACAGAAATATATTACTATTGTACAGCTGACTGTACGTCTTACTCAGGACTGTCCTTTGGGCGGTGCAACTAGTGCGGACCGAGGGGGGATTTTAACATTAAACTTCTGTTGTGCAGCACTTTGTATGGCAAAAAAAAGAAAAAGTAATCGGACTTCATTGGGCCCTGCATTGTATGATTCAGAGAAGCATGAGGCACAGACCTGTGTGATGGTCGAGTCCTTCTCTGAGATCTCCTGTTTGTACCGTGAGGCAGCTTTCTTGTGCTCCTGAGAGAGTTCAAAATACTGCTCCTCCTGCAGCGCGCGCGCCAACTGCTCCGACTCGGCCTTCGTCATGGTCAGGTCCAACTGAGCAGACAGCGAATCCCTACAAAAACAGGAGCAGCAGTTCACAAGACGACATCCAAAATAAATGCTGAATAGTTCTTTAAAGTTGTTCCTTATTTATTGTTTTAAAGCAGCCCTGTTCCAAATGCTACTTATTGATGAAAAGGACTTTTACTTCTCTGAGTACATGTCCTGGACTTTTCTGAGAGCCTCTTGAGTATGTCGATTCTTCTCCTCTATCTCCTCCTTCAGCTCCTTCACCTGAGTTTTATAGAGTGTCTGAAAACAAGAAAAAACAGGCTTAAGGAATAATTGACTCTGGATGACTCAATAGTAAATGTAAATGAACCTCTGTGTGTTTGGAATTAGGTGGTTTTAATTAAGAAAATGAGATCGGTGTGATTCCATCATTAAATAAAAGCATACCAAGTCTGGTTACTTGCAAATTTATTGTTCTCAAGAAAGATTAGTGACTAGCTGGGCATCAATCAACAGATTTCTATGCTAATTTTGTGGCATTGAATTAAAAAAGCTGGGTGGAAACATTAAGAATCTACTAAATGTGCATTTAAAATGAAAACAAAAATGCTCACTTCAGGTGGATAGATTTTTGCACATTAACTATTATAGAAACGCATTTAATTAATGCATTTCTTATTGCACATCAAAAAAAGTCCCGACTTAAACAAGTGACATTACTTAATAATTTCATTACATGAAAAAAGAAAGAAATTGTAGCTTCATGCAGCATCTCATATATCAATCTAGTCATTAAGTCATCCCATCATATAGAAAAGTCAAAGTTCCCAGAATCGGTTGTTCAAAGTGCGCAATGTGTTTATACCACATAAAGAAAGAGGAAAAATGCAAGTATGATCAGCAGTCTGCGGTACTCACTGAGAAATACTGCTCAGCCTCCAGCTGGTCCTGAAGTTCCCTCATCTGACCCTCATTTCCTCGGTACTGCCTGAGAAGATACATTTCTATCAGTAACAGTCATATTCACAAACAATTTTCAACTTCACAACTCAAATACAATGCACAAATGAACATTAAAATGACCTGCAGGTCTACTTTCTAGGCCCGTTATAACAGTTTAGCAAGTCATTTTGATGAAAGATTACAAAGAAACAGTTTTTTTTTAATTTTCAAATAATGTGAACTGATGCACTGCTCACAATACGAATGTATAATATAAATAGTGTAGTGATCTCATGTTGAGAACACAAAGCTAGGCACAGAGTGGAAATGCCTCTGAGCGACCGAGTCCAACAGGAAGAGAGGTGAAGGATTAACCAGCTGTGGCTAATCCTTAATCCATGTAAATATTGGCAGCCAACTGTTTAGTCAGGTTTAAACATAAAATGCAATAACAGCTTTTTCTACAATACAAAAGCATTTCAGATATTTAGTGATGTAATAGCTTTTGTGAAGCCATTCGTCTCAAAAGGAATGCATAAGGTCGTTGTTACTACTGGGGTCCTACAGAAATGCTTACACGTTAAAAAAAGAAAATTTAACACGTTAATTTGGTGTGATTACTTATGGAAAAAAAAAAATGTGTTAAAATTACTAATGCTCAGGGCTGTCACACACAGCATCTTACATTGATGCTGTTGCTGAAGATGATGATGCAGGATGACAGACTGTATAACAGCCTACGAGAATGGTTATAAGACCCTAAAATTCAAGATATGAGGGCAAAAACATGCCCCTGTACAGGTTTTCGTCATAATATATCTATATTATGATTTAGTTGAACAATAGCAAGTGAGCACACATGCATGTACAGTGGTGTGAAAAAGTGTTGGCCCCCTTCCTGATTTTATTTTTTTTGCATGTTTGTCACACTTTAATGTTTCAGATCATCAAACAAATTTAAATATTAATCAAAGATAACACAAGTAAACACAACATGAATGAAGGGTTTTTTTTATGAAGGGAAAACTAAATCCAAACCCACATGGCCCTGTGTAAAAAAGTGCAAAAATAACAAAGGTTCGTCTCAGTTTTGCTAGAAAACATCTTGATGATCCCCAAGACGTTTGGGAAAATACTCTGTGGACTGACGAGACAAAAGTTGAACTTTTTGGAAGGTGTGTGTCCCATTACATCTGGCGTAAAAGTAACACAGCATTTCAGAAAAAGAACATCATACCAACAGTAAAATATGGTGGTAGTGTGATGGTCTGGGGCTGTTTTGCTGCTTCAGGACCTGGAAGACTTGCTGTGATAAATGAACCATGACTTCAGCTGTCTACCAAAAAATCCTGAAGGACAATGTCCGGCCATCTGTTCGTGACCTCGAGCTGAAGCGAACTTGGGTTCTGCAGCAGAACAATGATCCAAAACACACCAGAAAACCCACCTCTGAATGGCTGAAGAAAAACAAAATGAAGACTTTGGAGTGGCCTAGTCAAAGTCCTGACCTGAATCCTATTGAGATGCTGTGGCATGACCTTAAAAAGGCGGTTCATGCTCGAAAACCCTCCAATGTGGCTGAATTACAACAATTCTGCCAAGATGAGTGGACCATTCCTCCACAGCGCTGTAACAGAGTCAATGCAAGTTATCACAAACGCTTGATTGCAGTTGTTGCTGCTAAGGGTGGCCCAACCAGTTATTAGGTTTAGGGGGCAAGCACGTTTTCACACAGGGCCATGTGGGTTTGGATTTTGTTTTCCCTTCATAATAAAAAACTTCATTTAAAAACTGCATGTTGTGTTTACTTGTGTTATCTTTGATTAATATTTAAATTTGTTTGATCTGAAACATTAAAGTGTGACAAACATGCAAAAAAATTTAAAATCAGGAAGAAACACTTTTTCACACCACTGTACTTATTTCAGAAAAATGTTATGTTTATGTATTAAATATATTTATTTATAATATAAATTACATGAATATAAATATAGACGTAAATATTTTCAAAATATATACTGTATGTGTGTGTATTTATATCTACATAATAAATATACACAGTACACACACATATATATTATGCAAACAAAAACTTTTATTTTGGAGGCAATTAATCGTGAATAATCGTTTGACAGCACTACTATAAAGTATTATTTCTTTTTAAAAAATAATTTCATATTTCAATATTTAATTAAAAACCACCCATTTATTATAATTATTTATGCAATTCTAAATCAAAATAATGACTTTAAATGATCTTTTTTTGGAGTAATTTCCTACCCTAAATTGCTGTGCGATTGATTTGCAATTAATATAATTAAATAACCACATTATGTAATTAATCAGAACATTTTCAAAATTTCAAATTTTAAAAAAATTAAGGGGTGATCATTTGCAACCTGTTTAGAAACTAGACAATTTGTATTGGTTAGTCTTTTATTTAAACAATAATAAATCAAATAATGGGAGATACATTCGTACCCTATTCACAGAGTGCATTCATGACCCTTTTGAGAGCAGGAGAGAGAAGGCAACATACTTGGTGAGCTGTGCCAGCTGGAACTCAACAGAGCGTTTGTTCTCGAGGGACACGTTGATCTCCTGTTTGAGCTGCTTCTCTGATCCTTTCAGGCGCTCGGCCTCCATCGTCCAGTTCTTCAGCTCGTTCTGGGCCATCACGCGCTTCCCGGACTCCTGCTCCAACTGCACCCGCAGATCCTTCACCTGGTAGAGAGGAGGAAAGAGGAAAGATACTGAATTTGTACTGCTAAAACACTGTCAGCAGTTTGTAATATTACCAAGCCAAGCTTTTTGGCCCTAATCAAGGTGTATGGGGTCAAACTACGGGTTCACACTCACCTCTTCCTCTAGCCTCTCCTTCTGCTTCATCAGCTGCTCCATCTTCTGCACAGACTGCTTGAGGTCAAACTCCAGCATGGAGCACTGCTTCTCCACCTCCACCACCCTGCTCTCCGCTCGCATCCGCAGCGTGGTCTCCTCCCCCACTTTCTGCTCCACCGCTGGACAGAGGAAAGACTTTTGTTATTTTTAGAGAAAACTATGGACAAGATTAGGTGATCGATATACCTGCATTTCTAAATCATCTGAATCAAGAACTTCTGTTTGCCTAAATGAAGCGTATTGGAGCCATTTCTGTTGCTCTTTGATTTTTGGAACAAATTATTTTTAATAATTATATAATTGTAACAATTGTGTCATCATTTTCAGTCATGTGAAACTGGCACGAAGACTTGGAGGTCAAAACATCTGTAGAAGTGCAGTAGAAGACATACTTTCATATAAACTCCTACCACTAATTGAATCGCAATTTGTTTGCATCTCAACCGATTTGACATATGAATCGATTTTCAACCAGCTCGCGGTTAATCGTTACATCCCTATAAAAGATCAGATTCAATATACATCTTATGAATGAAGCATACTAAAAACAGGCACAGCATATGAATGCATTTTCTATATAATGGTTTTCAATTTAGCATGCTGAGTTCATATTCTGGACAAATCTATTCGCCTACATATAGAATGCAACATTAATAAGGTGTAACACTGACTCACGACATTAGTTGAAGCGTTCAATGGAAGAAAGCCATGTTTTGCCCTCAAGGTTGACATTTCTAAAAGGGTGTGAAGTCACAGGAAAACCAGAAATGGTATTTTTGCTATTGTTCTTTAATTATTTTGATATTAAATAGAATTGAATGTTTCTGTTTCTTTCAATATAGAGGTGTGACTCATTTGGACATGCCCTTCTTTGTAGCCTGACTTCCTGTTATTAGATGGCAGCCTGTAATGACAATGTGTGTTTGGGGTGTAGTAAATGTAGTAAAAGTAGTTAACCACATTTTGCACTTTATATTTTATTTTAAGGTGTCCTTGTTTCAGTGTAATTATACATTTAAGTACTGAGTAATATTAATTAACTACATGGGTTTGGCTTAGGATTACTTGCATGTAATTATGCATCATTTTTTGTTATTATAATAGTAAGTACATGCAACGTGAAAAGTGTTGCCACTTTAATTCTGTGTGCTTTGAAGAATCAATTATCCGGATCTGAGAAGTGCCTTGAAATGCATGTTGATGGAGCTGAAGTTGAGTGTAAGTGACTATAAAGTGGCAGAAGCAAGACTTTTATTTGGATGGTGCCGAGTATTCTCGCCAAGCGCAGAAACACAGAATCTTAAGATTTAATTTCACTCCCACTTTTCAAGTACTCTTTACCCTCTCCTACAGCATTAGTTTCATGATCTATTTAAATGTCCCATCTAATAACAAAAAAACCCCCAAAAAAACCACTGCTATAATACTATACTTGCAAACGGGGTTTGAACTGTGCATATTTCTCTCCTGGTTGAGACAGGAAGAATTTTCACTGGGGAAAGTATTATTTTGGATTATGAAGTCTTACTTTGTCTGAAAGCAAAGGTTTAAAGCAATGCTGTCATATGATTAAACGCGATTAAATCGCATCCAAAATAAAGGTTTTTGTTTACATTATATATGCATGTGTACTGTGTCTATATATTATGTATATAAAAAGACACATACAGTATATATATTGAAAATATTTACGTTTATACATTTATATATTCATATTCTTATATTTTATATTATATATAAATATATTTTAATATATAAACAAAAATTTTCTTAAATATATACGTGTATGTGTTTGTATTTATATATACATAATAAATATACACAGTATACACACATATATTATGTAAACAAAAACTTATTATGGATACGATTAATCGCGATTAATCGTTTGACAGCACTAAGTTAAAGTTAAAATGATGGATTTGTTTCTTACAAATAGGGCTGGGTATCGTTTGGGGTTTTTTCGATACCGGTGCCAAATCGATACTTTTAAAAAAAGGATAATTTTTTTATTACCAATTAATAATTGGATTGGCCATTAGCACTAAACACATTGTCTTTTTCATTCATACTGGACGCCAGAGGGCGTGCTTGCATGAAAAAAAAACACATCCAGTCACAAAAGTAGCAGAACTCATGAAGCTCCAGGAAATCCCCAATATGGACAAAGGCATTGCTATCACTGTAACTGAGTAAACAGAAGATATAAACGTTTCGAATGATAAAACAAACACAAACACTCGACTACGACAATGTATAGTTTATCTGTTATACAAGCCATCTCTGATATTTTCATAATAATTAAATATATTTTTAATCCATTGCTAATCAATGTATTAGTAGCCTATGGAACATATTTTCTGCCTCATTCTGTGAGAAGAAGCTACATCAGATCACAAAAGTTCGGGACTAAAAAGGTTATAATGTTCTCTTTTGTTGGACAACAGGTTTAAAAACGTGAATACAAGAGAATTTTAGCATTAGGCATTTTAATTTAAGCATGTTTAGCTTAGCTAGTTAATGGAAGGCTACCTGCTGCCGTCAGAGCAAGTGTAATTACTGCATTCACGCCAGGGATGTTGATTGCGGTTATTTTTCCTAACCGATAACCGACGCTCGTTAACCGATTATTAACCGTTAACCGACAAGATTAATTTAAACTAGAACTGAATTAAATTCTGATTATTTTCATGACTAAAAGGAGTATTTGCTTCCACTGTTAGAAGGAGAAAAAAATAAAAAAATCAAGTGATTGCACCAGCGCCGCATGCGCACACACTGTTAAGTATTCTACCTTGACAATACAGCCTGTTCATTATCATTATAAAAACAATCAGTCAAACATATGGCAAAAAAACACACTGATCACTTTAAATATGTAGTAAAATCTGTCGTTAAGCGTTATCAACATACCGTCGTGAAGTTATGCAAAACATTTAGTTTTACGTTTGTCATTTATATAGCTATAGCTTCTGACATTTTTAATCCTTGTTCTTTTCTAAATAGCCTACTGTTATTTGAAAGGATTTGTTGTGGAGTGAGGGGAACTAAAATAGCCTAGCTATGTTTACAGTGTTTATTATAATGTTTGTAATTTGCATCGGTCTATTTCTGAATGAAATAATAAAAAGCGAGTTATGTTTTTTCTCTCGCTCTCTAAAAAAAGTAGTTTTTTAAGACCTTTTTTTTGTACGCATAGCTTATGCAGCAAATTTTTTAAAATATTTTGATAAATCACTGAAAAAATAAATAAATAAGTGACTTTAAACCTTTTAACTGATTGTATTAATTGGTCAAAATTCTTATCGGTCGGTTAACGGTTAAAATGAACATCATTAATTCACGCGCTCCTCAGATGCTCTCATTTCCCGAGTTGTGCTTTTAAGTCAGAATGTGAAAACAGCACACTCGCGTTACTACAAAGATTTGCTGGACTTGTATTATTAGAGCATTCCGACTTGAGTTCACATGCATTTTCTCAGTCGGGAAGTTATTTTTCACGTGCAGCGCCGGTGATGATGCTTCTTACGTTCGTTTCGGAGAAACAAAGGACAAATATTTAAATCGATCGCTTAGGCATGGCACCGAAATGAGGAACCGAAATCTGCATTCTGATTCGGTTCTAGTACATACCGGTTACATAGGTACCGGTGCCATATTGGTACCGGGTTACGGTACCCAACCCTACTTACAAATACTCAGCTTTTGGCTTCAAAAGACATTAAATGATGGACTGGAGTGGTGTGGATTATTGTGATGTTTTTATCAGCTGTTAGGACTCTAATTCTGACGGCACCCATTCACTCATCTACATCTCGGATGGCCAGTTTTAATTTTTGGGCGATCTATTACTTTACGATATCATACTATCGTACTTTCTTGATTTAGTACAGAGTACTTTCTTGAACTTATTTGACAGTATCATGACTATTAAGATGCTATTAAAATAAATTCTAGTTAGTTCCATATGCATAAGTGTGAAATCCTGGAGGTGGTGTCTGGACACGCAGTAAGGCGTGGCAGGTCTCGCACGCACACGTACCGTGCATAGCAGCTGACTTGGTCTCCTCGATAGACTCGTATTTGTCTGTGAGTTGAGCCTTCGTGATGCGATGCTCTGTGGATTCCTGGTCCAGCCGCTGCTGTAGAGTCTTCAGCTTGTAGTTCAGGTCGATTTCTAGACTGTTCTTCTCCTAAAAGCACAGAGCACATAGTTGGGTTCACACCAACTGATATGTCTTTTTTTATATTACATTGACTTTCAAACACTAAGAAAAAATCTGAAAAGAGAGAAAAAAAGTAGTGGTACCTTTACAAGGTTACAAGGACCTTTTACCTTATCTACCCTTAAAAATTGGTAATTTATGATAATGTAAACTGAGGCAGAACACAAAGCAAAAATTCCTAATGGTCTACAATAGACTGCAATTATTATTATTTAAAATACACAAAGATATATGCACATTTGTGACCCTGGACCACAAAACCATTCATAAGTGTTGAAAAAAAATTAAAATTGAGATTTATACATCATCTGAAAGCTGAAATAAATAAGCTTTGCATTGATGTATGGTTTATTAGGACAATATTTGGTCGAGATACAACTATTTGAAAATCTGGAATCTGAGAGTGCAAAACAATCGAAATATTGAGAAAATCTCCTTTAAAGTTGTTCAAATGAAGTTCTTAGCAATGCATATTACTAATCAGAAATGAAGTTTTGATATATGTACAGTAGAAAATTTACAAAATATCTTCATGGAACATGATTTTTACTTAATATTCTAATGATTTTTGGCATAAAAGAAAAATTGATCATTTTGACCCATACAATGTATTTTTGGCTATTGCTACAAATATACCCCAGCGACTTAAGACTGCTTTTGTGCTCCAGGGTCACATTTTTAATAATATAATAGAGAAAATAATACCTTCTCTAAAACGTTACATCTGTCTTGCATTTGTTTTCTCTCCAGCTCCACTTTAGACAGACTGTGCTTCAAGTTCTTGTTGTCCTCCTGTAGACCCGTGATACGAGCTTCAAAGAGACAAACAACAGACTTTTCATATATCACAATATCTACAAAGGGAATGTTTGAAAATGTAAAAAGTAGCATTTCCTACTGGCACACTAAAGCAATTTATGAAAATTTTAAAAAATGAAAAATATAAAAAAATTTCTGACATGAGCACATTGTTTTTAAGATGCTTTGCCAAGTTAAAAGAATTTAAGTTGAGTTCCAAAACAGTGGACCAATCAGAAGCCTCCGGAGGCGGTGCAAGCATTGCAAGATTTTGTTTACAGCAGCAAGTTGGCATAGCAACAGTTTTATTTAATGGCAACATTGCAGAGGTTCTGCATTGTGCTTTTTCTAAAAACCATTCCTGAGTGCTGCGTCTCGCATTTTTAGACAAAGACGAGTTCTGTGTGAACGGCCCCTCATGCTTTTTGAACCTCAGTCTACACTCCATTCCCCAAAACAACAGCAAAAAACTGATTTGCAGATTTGTAGTTTTAAGATAAAAATGAAATATCACTTTGACAAGTATTCAGATCCTTTGCTATGTTATTTATAATTAACTCAGGTGTGTCCCATTTCTCTGGATCATCTTTGAGATGTTTCCACACATTGTCCATGGTAAGTGAGTAAAAAAAATAGCCAAATCAAGCTTGCATAGCTCAGAAACAGGTTTCAGAAATGAGGAAGGCAAGAAGAAAAAAAATAATCTGAGCGCATGGGGCCAAAAACAACTCTTCCAGTCAATCAAGGGAGAAGGGCCTTGGTAAAACAGGTGAGCAAGAACCTGATGTTGACTCTGGTTGAGAAATCAGGGAAAGCCCACTCTTACCTTGCAGCTCTCTGATCTCCTCTGAGCCCTGGCTGCAGGTCCGTCTCTCTGTGTCTAGCGTGGTCTGCAGCTGGAGCAGCTCTTTTTCCAGCTGTTGTTTGATGCTCTCTGCGGCGCGGCTCTTCTCCTGCAGCTCGCGATTCATGCTCTCCAGCTGGCTCATGGACTTCACCATCTCTGTGTGGCTCTTCCTCAAACGCACCACCGTGTCAGACTCAGCCCGTAGAAGGTCGTTGGATTCCCTCAGCTGTGAGGACAAGGTTGTGTGAGATGGTGTTTCTTAATTGTAATGTGCCACAGAAGACCCAGAGTCTCAGTATTTAATGTTTGAGAAAATCATCAAAACAATAGAACAACTCACATTTAAATAGATTTTAATTTGCTTTAATCTAGATAATGTGTTGTGTAAAACTTATATAATATTAATATAAGTTTATATAAGTAAAACTTATATATATATATATATACACACACACATATACATACATACAGTGGCCTCCAAAAGTAATGGAAAGTAAAGACAAAATTGCTCTGTTGGCTGTGGAGTCAAGACATTTACAAATATGATTAAAAGATGAATATGAGACAAAACTACAGAATGTCACATTTTATTATTGGGTGCTTCAACACATAGATGTTTTACCAGCTAAGAAGTTCAGCACTTTTAGAGTTTCATCCCTCTATCTGATGTGAGCATAAGTATTGGAACAGTTGCCTCACAGGTCTAAGTGATCAGCTGTGTCCTGTTGCATTAATTCTTCAGATATTAAAAGCAGGGAATGTGTCGTATCAGTTATATCCATTACTTCTGTATTCTGAATCCTGCAATTGATGATGACACACACAAACCAGGATGAAGATGAGGGAGCTGACTCTGAGAGAAAAGCAAGCAATTTGGATGCTAAAAGAAAAGAGGAAGTCAGTTAGAGCTCTAGCAAAAACATAGGGCATAGAGAAATCAAGAGTTTGGAAACCACCAGCAACCAACAACTACCTGATCGGCTGAGAAAACAACAGTAGTTGATGACAGACAAATCATAAAAGCTGTGAAAATGAACCCTAAAAGACATGTCTGTAAAATCACCAACAACTTCCAGAAAGCTGGGGTGATGCTCTGACAATCTACTGTCCTCAGGAGACTTTGACACAGAATTACAGATGCTACACAGCAAGATGCAAACCTCTGACTAGCACCAAAAATAGAAAGGCAAGATTAGAGTTTGCAAAAAAGCACAAAGGTGAGCCAGAAGAGTTTGGGAACTGTGTTTATGGACCGATGAGACAAAGATGAACCTTTATCTAAGTGATGGGAAAGCAAAAATGTGGAGAAAAAGGGAACTGCAATGATCCCAAGCATACAGCCTCATCTGTAAAGCATGGAGGAGGTGGTGTCATGGCATGGGCATGCATGGCTGCCTCTGGAACAGGCCCTCTCAACTTTACTGATGACTTAATGTATGATGACAGTAGCAGAATGAATTTGGAAGGGTACAAAACCATCTTGCCTACCAATATTCAAGAAATGCCACCAGATTCATTGGGACGTGCTTCATATTGCATCAGGACAATGACCCAAAACACCCTTCCAGATCAGTCAAGAAATGTATAAGGGCAAAGAAATGGAAAGTCTTAGATTGCCCAAGTCAATCTCCAGATTTAAATTTGATTGAACATGAATTTCACCAGCTGGAGAGAAGAGTAAAGGCAGAAACTCCCCAAAACAAGCAACACTTGGAATTGGCTGCATTAAAGGCTGGGAAAAGTATTTCAAAGGATGAGACCAAGAGTCTGGTGATGTCTATGGGTCACAGACTCACTGCTGTGATTGTGTGCAAGGGATCTGCAACTAAATAATAGCTTTTAATCTTTTATATCTGCCTTATGTTCAACTGTCCCAATACTTATGCTCACATCAATGAGTGGGATGAACTCTAAAAGTGCTGTTCTTTTTATTTGGTAAAACATCTATGTGTTGATACGGCTAATAATAAAATGTGACATTCTGTAGTTTTGTCTCATATTCATATTTTAATCATATTTGCAAATGCCTTGACTCCACAGCCAACAGAGCAATTTTGTCTTTACTGTTCCAATACTTATGGACGACACTATTTATATATTTATCTATATACGTACATACACACACACACACTATATATCAATAATACATAATATAATATATGTGCGAGTACTATATATATTTATTTGAGTACATGCATAGCTTGTATATATTAAATATACATCACCTCCTTGTCTAACTCTAGATTAGATTATTTATAATACCACAAGTGTTCATGACAAGCTTACTTGGTTCTGCAGCTGGGCGACCTTTTCATTGTTTTGACTCATTTTCCTCAAGTCTTCCAGCTGCTCCTTCAAAGTAGACACTAGAAAAATAGAAATAAAAGTTTTTAGAAATAAAATATTTTACATTGGGGGGGGGTGCTTCATCTTTCCTTATAACACATTAACAGAATATTGACATGTGTATTATAATGACTTGGCTGAATGATATTTATGTTAGGGCCATGGTCCTGTTTTCCATTAACTAATTCACAGACTGACATGCATATAACATACATGTCTGGCAGCTCTTTGCTGGTTCTGGTTCTTCTCGGATCTCACCAGTGTTCTCATCCGAGTGTGCCAGTGCAGTCAGATTGACAATATTTTCTGAATATTAATGGTTTCAAATGTGCTCTCACTTGATTAACACAACTTACTTTCGGTTCCGAAAACGTGATTCAGTCAACCCAGGGTTTGAAACCATGAAAAATGTAATGGTGAAAACACAAAGACATTTTTAAAAAAGTGCTAAATATAAAGATAATGTGGCTGTGTACATTTATTTCTAGTATAGTTTTTCCAATTACTCTGAGCAAATATACTCGGATAAGTTTCATAACCTGCTTTCTAGAATGAGACACTGCATCCTCACCCTCATTCTCCAGATTTCTTCGTTTTTCAGCCTCCTGTTCAGCCTTTCTCTGATGTTCTGTTGCTCTGTGCTGGATCATGATCTTGTCTTTCTCCAGTAAAGACATGTTAGTCTCCACACTCTTCCTTAGGTTACTCTGAATCACGTCAGGACAACAGAATAACAAGAAACTGAGAATTAACATACTAAAAACAACCCAAGTTTTAACGGATCTTTAACTTGAATCATCTATTACAGCCTTTTATACAAAATACAAATCCTCTGTAATTCTTTAAATTCATGCTTTAGAGAGGAAATCATTTCACTCACCTCCTCGTCTAACTCTTTCATTATCTTGTCTAGCTTTGTATTGGATGCCCTGAAGGGGAAACGAATCAAAGAACAGATTTCAAAAGGCCTGATTTTATTGTGAGAATTTTACTTTAGGTTTGGATATAGGGACGAAGAGCTTAAATGAGGAAAGGTGGATGGATTATTGAGGATGGATGGATCTACATACTGCATGGATGGCTGAATGAAGAGTTTGGTTTGAGGATGCATTTGGGACAGACTGTTGTATTGAGGCTGAATAGGTGAGGAGTTTGTTTTGGGTGGATGTATGATAGATGGATGAGGTTTTGACTGGTTTGAATAGGGTGTTTGGTGATGGATGGGTGGTTGGGTGGGTGGATGGAGTTTGGTTTTAGATGGATTATTGAGGTGTTTGATTGGTTTTGAATAGATGGATGTGGTGTTTGTTTTGTTGGATGGTGATGGATTGGTTTTAGATGGATGGATGAGGTGTTTGATTAGTTTGGATAGGGTGTTTGGTGATGGATCAATGGATAGATGAGGTGTTTGGTTTTGGATGGATGGATGAGGAGCTCGATTGCTTTTGTTTGGATGGACGGATGTGGTGTTTGTTTGGTTTGAGTAGGGTGTTTGTTGATGGATTCACTGATAGATGAGGTGTTTGATTGGTTTTGGATGGATAGAGGAGTTAGATTGGTTTTGGTTGGATGGACGGATGGATGGATGAGGTTTTTTTTGGTTTGGATAGGGTGTTGGCTGAAGGATTGATGGATGGATGAGGTGTTTGATTGGTTTTGGATGGATAGAGGAGTTAGATTGGTTTTGGTTGGATGGACGGATGGATGGATGAGGTTTTTTTTGGTTTGGATAGGGTGTTGGCTGAAGGATTGATGGATGGATGAGGTGTTTGATTGGTTTTGGATGGACAGATGAGGAGTTTCATTGGTTTGTGGATGGATGGATGAGGTATTTGATTGGTTTGAGTAGGGTGTTTGGTGATGGACCAATGGATAGATGAGGAGTTTGGTTTTGGAAGGATGGATGGATGGATGAGGTGTTTAATTGGTTTGGGTAGGGAATTTGGTGGTGGATGGATGGATGCATAAGGTGTTTGATTGGTTTGGGTAGGCAGTTTGGTGGTGGATTGATGGATAGATGAGGAGTTTGATTTTGGAAGGATGGATGGATGAGGTGTTTAATTGGTTTGGGTAGGCAGTTTGGTGGTGGATTGATGGATGGATGGATGGATGGATAAGGGGTTTGATTGGTTTAGAAGGACAGATGGATGGTTAGATAAAGTGTTTGGGTGGATGGACAAACAGACAGATAAACACCTGCACTTCTGCTCCATCTCGTCTCTCAGCTGCATCTCACTGTGAAGCTGTTCTTCTAACTGATAAATTCTCTTCTGAAGATTCTCCAACTGAGGGATCAGAGAAACAAAATCAGTCACCCTCACAGTTTAAGAGACAGACTGACTATTATAATGCCATGAAACTCTTTATTTTAAAGTCTCTATTTGAGACGTCTTACATGACTCTTATCTTCCTTTGTCGAGCTGCGTTTGTCACTTGTCTTTATAGCTGGTTCCCGAGGAAACCTGGCAGAGAGTTAATAATTAATTAATTTAACACAAACACCTGGGCTCTAAGCACGACTGCCTGTTCTGAATCTCAGTACTCACAGGTAGTAAGTAAAGCCCACGAACGGAAGCTGGTTGCCTACAAATGCTTTAGGAATGGGGAATGTCTCCTCCTCGCCTCGATCTTCCTCAATGTCGTCAAAGTTGCTTGTGTCTACATCACTGCTTAACTCCGGCACCACTGGAGCAGCCGCTACATGCGATAATACAGCAGTGCATTTTAATGAGAACAAACAAATAATGCTACAAGCACACACACATCAAGGCTAATTAAAGGCAGGTGCAATTTCTGTTCAGTTGTTGTTGATGTCTCTACTCAGGATTACATGGACAGAATGCAAAATTACCTCATATCACTTTTATTTACACATTTATAAATGAGGATTCAAAAAACATGAGTAACTCAAAAAGCATGTTTGCAACACTTAATTTGGACAAAAACAGATTTTTCCAAATGCCTTTTTGAAGATTTCATGAAACGCTTTGATGAATGCAGATTTTTAATATACAGAAGGTTTCAAAAATAACAGACATGAACTAAAAAGTCATAGAAATATATATATATTTTCTAATTTCATGGGGTGTTTATTTTATGATAATTGAAAAAGATAAAGCTGGTGGATTTGAGGTTCAGAAGCTCAACTCACTATCTCTGATGTTCTCCCATGTCCACTGGTCGTTCTTGAAAAAACTATGCCGCTTGATTTCATCGACTCCATTGCGTCCTAACCGCACCTCCCTAGTGAGAGGAGATGAGATTAGCACAATGTATTTTGGGTAAACAAGCTTTTGTTCACTTCTTCATATGTAACTGAACAGTGATGAAAACATGTACTCCTACAAACTGATCCAGGGTGAGTTTTAACTAGGTCCTGAAAAAATAAGGTTAACAAATCAAATCTTTATGAAATTATCATCAAATTATCATCTAAAGTTTTCAGATGGATATAAGAGTTGATAATCATTTTAATCCTTATACGTGACCTTACACAATTCAAGGCTTTGTAGCTATTAATATTCTTCTTTATGGAGTTAAAATGTAGAAATTAGTGAAGTTAAGGTGTCATTTCCACAAGGCAATGAAACTAAACAACTGAGTCTTAAAGGGGTCATATGATGTGATTTCATGTTTCCTTTGTCTTTGGAGTGTTACAAGCTGTTTGTGCATAGATAAGATCTGTAAAGTTGCAAAGATTAAAGTCTCAAACCCAAAGAGATATTCTTTATAAAAGTTAAGCATCAACCACTCCCCCTAAAACGGCTCATTTAAACACGCCCCCACATGTCTACATCACGGTGTGGGGAGATTTGCATAACACCGCCCAAACGTATACGCAATGAAAGAGGGCGTGATTTTTATTCTGGCTGTAGTATTGTTGCTGCTGCCGGCATGTCGTGGAAACGCTGTGTGATTCATTGTGAAAGCGAAACTACTTTGTTTGGGTTTCCAAATGAGGACACAACTAGAAATCAGTGATTAAGTTGTGTTTACAACACTGTTCAACCCAAATATTAGAGTGTGTGCAGCGCATTTTACGGAGGACTATTTCCTGAACCTGGGAGAGAGTTGCAGTATGAACGGCTGTGAACACTATAAAGTGGGGCAATTCCAACGTCACAAGGACAATCTGGTGCTTCTAACTCACAGCCTGTAAATACATTTCAATATTTAAAGAATTTGCAACTGACTATTCAAACGCGAGTTTTGAGCTTTGTAAAGTAGTGCTTGTTTGGAGTTTCTATGATCACAAATGCAGACATGGTGTTGTATGAGTCATTATAATCAGTAATTATGTCCTCACTGAATGCAACAAATGGCTCGTTTATAGTGGGTTTTATTGTTTTAGTCTCGTCGTGCCGGGACACGGCATCACAATACGGTAAGGGGGCGTAATATTTCCATCACAAGTATGAGGTATTCGGCCAATCACAATGCACTGGACAGCCGGCCAATCAGAGCACACCTCGCTTCTCAGAGCAATGAGCTTTGTAAAAATCGATGCGTTTCAGAACCAAACTATTTTGTAATACCCAGAAAACCCAAACAGCACTGTTTGATGCATCTTAGTGAATATCGAAACTGGTGTAACAATGCAAGTCAAAGACATTTTTCATTTCAAGCTAGACAAAAGTAAGTCTGGTCACTTAGAAGAGCTCACAATGAGCCTAATTGTTGGGAAGATTTGGGGTATCATTCACATCTGAACAGTTAGCACAAATGGTCTGATTAGCACAAATGTGAGGGTCAGACAACACACTGGTGTTTAATACTTCTGGTATGGCATTTGTTGAAATCCCTAACCTCTATTTTGAGCAAAAGTAGGAAGTGATGTTTGCGTCAGCTGTGTCAATACTATTAACTAGTCATTCTGCAAAGTTTTTTCAGTGGCTGATTTATTATTCTATTGCAGTTTAAAATAATTTTTGCATGCAAACCTGTCTGTGAGGAAAGCACAGATGAGGCTTTTTGCATCCTTTGAGATGTTGCTGTCATCGGGGAAGGTCAGGGCATTCTTGTGATTCATGATCTTGCTGTAGGTGCCCACCAGAGAGTCAGCGTAGAACGGCGTGTCACCTGAGGAAACGTTAAACAACACAGACCATTATTCTTCTGAATGCCTCCTCTATTCCTAGCTCTGTGAGCTCACCATCTGTCAGGAAAACTCCCATTCTTAGGAAAAGCCTTTATGCTGTTTAGTTTCTGAGAATTTAAAGTGGAGCCAAAACGCTCTGTTACCGTGCCAGGACGTCCCCTCTGGTTGTATGGATCTATGCTCTGAACTGTACCTTTTAATAGACATGAGCACTCTAGGGGTTTGAAATGTGAGGATAAAAAGACTGCACATCACAAAATAATCCCAAGACAACATGATTTTCATAAGAGTTGTCCTTGCACTTCGATTCACAAGCAACTGGTTTATTAGCAGGTTATTTTAATAAATCGCTTAAGTTACCGGTTTAAGGCTGTCTGAGTTTCACTACATGAACTCACTGAATGAGGAGAAATGCATGTTTCCTTAATAAATCACATAGCGGAAAGTGTAATCAATAAGTCACAGTGGTGATTTACTGTATGTAAGAAGGAACTGGCTGCACTAATGCTGAAACTCACCGACGAGCATCTCATACAGGAAGACCCCCACAGACCACCAGTCACACTCTCGGCCATAGTAACCGTCTCCTCCCTGCGACTTCAGTACCTCTGGAGAAATATAGTCTGGAGTTCCTACTGCCGTGTCACATCGTACCATTCCATCCTGAAAGCGGGAAAAACAAAATACAGAGTCGAAAGCAGAACTGAAAGAACACTAAATGTGACTGAACGAATGCTTCAGGTTTGTTCCACTTGTCATTCACAGGGTTCAACAGTGTCGAGTCTCTCACATTTGCAACTAAAAATAGATGTGAACTGTAAAATGTATTTATGGGCATGTGTGCAAAAAAAAGGAAAAAGTCAAAATAAAAAATATGAAATTTAAAGTCATAAAATATCTTGATTGAATGAGGCATAAACCAAAGGCAAACTGTGGTGCTGTTGCAGTTCTAAGGGCTTGCACTTTCAGACCAGATCAATGAATACTGTGCATTTATGCCAAGCGATTGCTTATGATCTACGGTCCATGAATTATGACAATGAATGTTCATGGTCTTCATTGTGATCTTTTCAAAATAAGAGTCCCGGTGCATTTCAGACTTGTTTATAATTAAAAGTCCTTTATTAAGCATAAAGGTTTTTTCCTCGCTATTATTGGTATTTTGGTAACAGAATAAACCCTCTCTGGCATTTAATTGAAAGTAAAGTTCTGAAATATAAATTGCACAATTATTATAATTTTCTCAAATAACTGTGATGAAATCGCTTACCATGAGCATTATTCATTACGTGAAATCTGTACAAGTTTGGTTTTTGTTACTGAACAAGAATAATTTTACACATTTTTGTGCCGGATATCAGTGTCCCGTTCAGTTTTTCTTCCATATCTTACAACAATGTTGCAATTTTAAGACAACGTGTCAAGTTAAAATTGGTATTGCACTTCTAAAAATGAATCTTGAGCCTCCCGCAATCGATTGTGTTTGGTACCTGTACATTTACAGGGCTTGCAAACTTATACAGGGCTTCTTGAGATCAACTGTTCATTCAGACAACCCAGTGACTTTTATGAAAATGTGTAGTTTTGCACACCCCTAGTACCTTGTTCATTTTCATGCAGGTCCCAAAGTCTGCCAGCTTCAAGTGGCCTGCCTTGTCTAGCAACATGTTGTCAGGCTTTACATCCCTGAGACAAATGTTAAGCGAAAACACACACACACAGAGGTTATTTTCAACATTTCAAGCAAGTAGGCTCACCAGTAGAAACAATGAAAGGGTTGTTTAATGTATGAATGAGACCTGTGAATGAAGCCCATGGAGTGGATGCAGTCCAGTGCCAGCACAACCTCAGCAGTGTAGAAACGAGCCCACTTCTCAGGCACATCGTAGTTGCTCATTAGGTTGACCAGGTCTCCGCCTGGCATATACTCCATCACCATGTAGAGGTAGCGGTCGTCCTGGAAAGCATAAAACAGCTGGACGACAAAAAGAAAAAAAATTACTTCATACTTATGAATACAGCTACATGTTTCAAGAAAGTATAAAACATATATATAAACTTAACACATGATAAATGGCCACAAAAGCAATAGAACGTTTTTTAAATGTGGTTTTATATTAAATAGACATTCATACCCATTCAAGACAAATCACAGGTTATAATTATAATTAATAATCATAATAAGATAATAAAAAAAAAAATGTTTGTCACAACAAGCTTTATGTTGGCTTGAGAAAGCCTGACAAGAAAGACTGAAGTGGATTTAGCAGCTTTAATCAGATGGTTTTAAGTTTGAAGTAGTTACAAGTTTGATTAAGTAGTTTTAAAAGATAGCTAGCTGGCTAAGTCTCGTCATTTAGAAAAGATACAGCAAAATAAAGTTTGTAATACACTACATGACTTAAAAAAAACAAACAGAAAACGGATTTTAAAACACTATTTGCCGACTGCTACAGAAGAAAAAAACGGGCATCATACACTAAACGACTGAGGATCACACATTACCAGACTTTCAAGTAGGGGTGTGCGATATTTATCATCTACGATAGTCTTGTGATTGTTGTTTTAATGGTGTGTGAGCTGACATTATCAAGTATGTCACTCAAAAAAACAAACAAAAACACATCTTGAGAGTCCAAAAGCATTCCCTGATGAAGCTCTTACTATGCAGTTAAAATGCCTCTATAATGAAAGCAACAAATATCCCTGTATAGGTTTTTTGTTTTTATATGTATAAGATATGATATAGTTAAGTAATATTGCACAAGCAAGAATGCTGCTTTCCCAAATATCACCGTACGAGCATTATTTCGAATGTGATATTTTTATCCAACATTTCAACAAACAAGGAGTTAATATTGAGTGAATTACATTTTAGAAACAGTAGTGTCTGGTTTTTTGTTTCACCAATGAAAATAGCTGCAAACAAAAGCGGAACTGCACATCTGTGCGTAACTGCAGTGTTTCGTTCCTAAATTAATCTGTTTTTGAATTAATCTTTTGAGTCCATGATCCATTCATAAAGTCAGTCAACTGCTTCGTTTTTTAAATGCACGAATCGTTTGAATGAATGAGTCAATAAATCACTCATTAAAGGAGTCATATGATGCGATTTCAAGTTTTGCTTTCTCTTTGGAGTGTTACAAGCTGTTTGTGCATAGATGAGATCCCTAAAGTTGCAAAGACTAAAGTCTCAAAACCAAAGAGATATTCTTTATAAAAGTTAAGACTCGTCCACACCCTCCTAAAACGGCTCATTTAAATACGCCCTGTGTGGGGAGATTTGCATAACACCGCCCAAATGTATACGCAATGAAAGTGATTTTTATTCTGGCTGTAGTATTGTTGCTGCCGCCGGCATGTCCTGGAGACGCTGTGTGTTTTGTTGTGAAAGCAAAAGTACTTTGTTTGGGTTTCCAAAAGAGGACACAACTAGAAATCAGTGATTAAGCTGTATTTACAACACTGTTCAACCCAAATATTAGAGTGTGTGCAGCGCATTTTACGGAGGACTATTTCCTGAACCTGGAACAGTAACGTTAGTTTAATTATCCTTATCAACAAAAATTCCATAAAATATTGAGATATAATTTTTTGTCAATATCACACACTCCTAAGTTGTTCTGAACACAACAAACTCACACAGAAACATGCAGCTTATTGCTAAGAGATGCATGACAAATGAAAACAAAAATCATTTTGAAATCACGAAAAAATTGTTCTAAAATCAGCTCAAAAATATCAAATTGTTTGATATCCTCCAACTGAATAGAATCATAGTCTGAAGCTAAAAAGGTCTGTGACCATCATACACCATGTGATATTCATACCTGTACTACCCAGCTACTGTTGGCAAAGGCCATAATATCCCTCTCTTCCCAGAAGAAAGCAGAGTCCGACCTCTTGATCATCTCAAACTTGCTGAGCAGCTTCATGGCGTACACTTTCCTTGTGGCTTTGTGCCTCACCTACCAAACACAGAGAAAGGGAACATGAACAGGGCTTGTTATTTACTTTACCTTCACTAGACTATGACATTCAAATAAAGTAAACAGTACAGAACAACACTCATAACTACTACTGTATTCACACTACGACAGGAAGAGCACAATTTAGTAGAAACTGAACAGAAATAATGATTCCTTCTAAACATATGTGAAAACAGCATTATTTCTCATACACTTATGAACTAAATGTCCTAATGGATGTTGTCTTGTGTATAGGGCTGAACGATTTTGGAAAATAATCTAATTGCTATTTTTTTTTTTTTGACCAATATTGCGATTGCAATTATTTTTAAAGCTCTTTATGTTCTGTATTATTCAACAAAGACAAGCAATAAATCATTGTATAGTATGACCAACATAATATTAGATAGATTAAACATAAATGTTCTTTTCTGTAGGCCAGGCCTATATGTTACGAAGAAATTAGGTGATGCATGAACTAAAGTAGATTGCAGAAATATAAAAACAAATCTGTTGCTTTTCCACACTTAGGTATTTAGGTCATTCAAAGTCACTGTAATAAACATATAGCCTATCTAAACATGTTATAAAGCCTATATTATCTTAAAGTCGAAGTCTTCAGTAATGAAATGCACCGCAACACTGTTACTGCTTGAGTAATTTCCATGTGCAGTTTTGTAGTACGTTCAGTGTAGTACGGGGTGGTGATGGCGCAGTGGATAAGACGCATGCCTTTGGTGTGAGAGACCCGGGTTCGAATCCACTGTGAGACACCAATGTGTCCCTGAGCAAGACACTTAACCCCTAGTTGCTCCAGAGGCGTGCGACCTCTGACATATATAGCAAGCTAGACCGATATACGCTGCTAGACCGATTGGTGTGCGTCATCAAAGTACTGTGAGATCTATAAGTCAAGTCAAGTCACCTTTATTTATATAGTAAAGACAGTAAGAGACCGGACGTCTATGCTTTCTCTCGCCGTACTTTGATCTCATACACCGATCGATCTTCAAGTCGAACACACCTCTTTACTCTCGAGTCTAATCACAGGCTCTGCGGTTGAAAAATCACGTTTTATCATATCGCGATATAATCACAAATGCAATTAATCGTTCAGCCCTACTTGTGAAGCCCTGTGATCACAAATAAACATGCATCTTATTGTTCTACTTGAAAAATCAATAACTACCAATAGATTTCGCACTGAGTTTGCACTTCCGACAGAAATTAACAAATAACTATCAACGTAACAGATTTCATGATAAATAGTGGGCAAATGTCAAAGCTAGAGTCCTAAATAATAGACAGTTTGTCAAGATTAAATAAGAATATCTTATTAATAACATTCCTTCTCCGCACTCTATTTAAAAAATACATATCATAAGTGAAATTAAACCCAGTATGCCGGATAAACTGATACACCATCCATCACTAATATGGTTTGTTTATTAAAAAAAAACTCTGGGAAGTACAGTTAGGGGCCATTCACACAGAACATGTTTTTCCATTCCAATGCACTACTTTTTTATTGTTTTCTATGTAGATGCTCTACACAGATGCATATGACCATTGCGCTTGTGTCTCGCATCTTCGTTTTTAAGACACCGTGTCAAGTGAAAAGAATTTCTACTTTTACACACAGTCAGTTCCGAAACAGTGGACCAATCAGAAGACCCCGGAGGCGGGGCAAGTGTGGAAAACTTTTATTTACAGTAGCAAGTTGGCATGGAAAATGTTGTATTTGATGGCAACATGACAGAGGAGGCATTACGCACTGCCCTTTTTTTTTAAACCATTCTTAAGTGCTATGTCTCACATTTTTAGATGCAAAGACGTGTTCTGTGTGAACGGCCCGCTACTATCCAAATGCCAATGGTAAAACCTTATAAGGAGGATACAGCTTAAAAATAAGGTAAAAAAAAAAAAATTATTTATTATTAACTAGTGGCTTATTAGCATGCATAATCTAGCATATAGGCTATTTATTAGTACTTAAAAAGCACATATTATTGCCTTATTCTGCACGACCATATTCTAGATTCCTTAACCTGATCCTATACTTAAACTTAACAACTACCTTATTAACTAATAATTAGCAGCAAATTAGGTTTTTAAGGTAAAAGTTGTAATTATTAGTTAGATAATAGTAAGAATTGGTCCCAACACTAGGTGATGGTATATATATATATATATTCCAAAAATGGAAGTAACAGCAGCATAAAATGACAACAATACTCAATACACTTACCAGCTGTACTTCTCCAAATGCCCCTCGTCCTATGACCTTTACCACTTCATAGTCCTCTGCTTTCATACGAAGCTCCCGAATTTTGCTGATTGTGTCCTTATCTAGAAACAAAAACACATATGCACACTATCACCCTTAGTGTGCTTGGTTTAATAATATGCAATTTATATATAGAGAGAAAGACTCATGCCTGTAACTAAAAGCAGTTGTCAACTGACTGTGTGAACATAGCCTTAGACAACCTCTCACTTGTTTAGATGAACGTGTGTACCGCTGAGGGCCCTAAAGGCTTTATCTAACACAGCTCTGCTTCCCGAGGGGACAGATAACATTCAGCCAGATTCGGTCTTCGCTGATCAAGAGAGATTCTTTTCTTACTTGTCACAAGTATGAACGGACGGGGCGGAGGGGCCTCCAAGTTCAACAGATTTAAAAATACAACAGAGAAACAATAAGATCTGGATCATATTCACTGGGCAAAGAGAAGCCAGCAATTGAACTGAATCTCAGTTATGAGAAGGGATAGAAGAAATCCCACAGTATTCGCAGAAACAGAGAAGGATTTATAGTTATTTGCTATGCTGGACAGTTAGCAAAACATTTCGGGGAAAGAAAACAGTTGTATTTCATGTCATGGAGAACTAGACTGGTGCCAAGTTGAAAATCAGTCATATCTCAATATTCTTTCGCATTTTGCTGCTAAATAACTTGGAAATCAGAGGAACATTAATTTCCATAAGCACAAAAACATTGATTCTCAGATGCATCACAATTGTTTTTTTAATGATTAGTTCAACTTTGGAAATATATTGCAGCAAACAGGGCAATTGCACGCTTGCACATGAGAGTAGCTGTGCGTGACTGCATGTGTGCGACTTAATGCATTTGCAAAATTCATGTAAACAGTTGGTTATGGCTTGTAAACAGAGGGGAAAAAACATCTTATATATATGTGTCAAAATAGATCTATGCATGTGAATGAAGCTCTGACCTGCTCAGATTGTATGAAAAACATATGCCATAATGACAAAATTATTTGTCCACCATAAAATGTAATGATGACAAAATTAACTTAAGGTACCTCTAGTGTCTCAATGATGTGCAAGGCATTTGACCGCTCTTTCATTTTTTTATGTCTTTAAAGCAAAATTGGGAGAATACAAAAATTATATTTGTTATGGTCTCTCATTTATCTCAATAGAAATGGACCCTTGTATAGTTTACGTCCGCATTCCAAACGTGGAAACGTAAAAAGGGTCCACTGTAGTAGCTAGGTTGTTCTGGCTGGTTGGTTACTGACCCGAGTTTTAAGAAACCTCCCAATTTATCTATGATATTCTAGCTCCCACGTGGCTCAGGTCCCTAATTTAGTTCAAGTCTATGGTAAATTTAGCATGTTTTATCAACTGACAGGTCTCTTCTAATAGTAATAGCACAACTGGCAATGTTGTTCATGTCTGTAGCACAAACAGTGCAAGTCACAATCCAGTTTAGCGTATTAAAATCTGTGCTGTGAAAATCACATAAATCATACAATGATAGGCCTCCACTGAGAGAATATGACGTGCGTCTCCAGCATACAGTGCCAAAAGCCCTTTTGTTAAGTGAATACTTGGAGAGACAAAATAGTGTCTGACTGAAAGTACTGACCCAAAACCAATTCCCATTCACAGCAAAGCAGCTTGAAACTCTTTAGACTCGCAATTCTGAATGAGCTCCAGACAAAATACTTACATCTATTTAAGAAGTTATCGATGCTTTTGTTTTTCCTCAGGGCTGGAAAATCAAGGTCATAAACCAGAGCATCCAGACTGTCCTGAAAATAAGAGAAAAACACAAATATTACTTCAATGAAATGTGAATTTTGTATCTTCTGACCAGTAGTTGTGCTACATGTCATTAGTCATCCCACAAATATTCTTGTATGATCAGCAAAAAAATGTGCAACCATCCAAACTAAAATGAATGAATTTTCAGTGTTCTGTTAAAATTCAGTGTAGTTGCTTTCATCCATCTATCTATCTAGTAAAAAGTCATCTGCACAATCATACATTGACCGATTGTTTAAAAACAACACATGCGAGATCATTTTAAGTTGCAGCCTTGTTCTGAAATGCTGTAAATTATTATTTTTCACAGTCATTAATGCTCCATACCCCATACTGACCAAGCAAAAACAGATCTGTGATCAATTGCCAATGCAAATGCACTAAAAAGAAAGAACTGAAGTGTACACGTGAACAGAAAGCCACCTGTTAGACAGTAGGAGAAGCAAACTGACTTCTCTTTCCCAGTTTATCATTGTTTTAACAATGAGTACGTCACTCACTTTGTAAAAAACAAACCAATCATTATTGACTTCACTAACATTGTAAGTGAACCTGAAGGAATATGTCAAAAGAATAAAAGGCATGTAGCCTGAGTAAGGTTGGTCTGAATTGAGTTTGACTGCCACACGGCACACTTGACTTCGAGATCCAGGATTACAGCAGATTAAGATTAAGCCGGTTGATGCCACTGCTAACCTGGTTAGATCGGTCTGCGGTTTCTGAACTGTGAACAGCTGGTGGGCGTTTATATACACGACTACTCAAAAGTCTGGAAGAACATTTTTTTATTGTTTTTCAAAAGAAGCCTTTTTATGGTCGCCAAGGCTGCATTTATTTGATAAAAAGTAAAAACAGGAACACTGTGAAATTGTACAATTTAAAATAACTTCTATTTTAATGTATTTTAAAACGTCACATTTCTGTGATGTAAAGCTGAAATTTGACTTTTTCAGGATACTGTATTTCAAAGATTATTTTTTTAATTTTCATAAACTTTATTTGCTAAACCACATGTACACTCTTAAAAATAAAGGAGTTTAAAAGGTTCTTCACAGCGATGCCATAGAAGAACCATTTTTGGTTCCACAAAGAACCATTCAGTCAAAGGTACTTTAAAGAACCATCTTTATATAATCTGAAGAGCCTTCTTTCACCACAAAGAACCTTTTGTGAAACAGAAAGGGTCTGCAGATGTTAAAGGTTCTTAAAAAGGTTCTTCTATGGCATTGCGAAGCACCTTTATTTTTAAGAGTATAACCATGTGTCCACCCAGACATGTTTGAGAAATTGCAAATTAAGAAAAAAAGGTTCAATGTAGGGCTTTTCTGATAAAAATTGCAAATTAAGAAAAAAAGAAAAAAGGAAGAATTCCACATTTACAATTTGACCATTTTGTGATCATATATTAATATGGCTATTAAAATAATAATAATAATAATATTAAATTAAAAACGTTAAAAAAAAAAATGCATACTTAATAATTGTGTTTTAGATAACATTATTTCTGGCTTAATTTCTTAATTTTCAAAGATAAACCACACATTTGTATTCTGACAGAAAACCGCAGGAATCCCTTAAAGGGATAGCTCATCCGTAAAGAAAATTCTGTCGTCATTTACTCACCCTCAAGTTGTTTTAAACCCGGTAAAACGTACTATCTTCTGTTGAACAACAACAACAAAAAAGATATTTTGAAGCATGTTGGGAGCCATTGACTTCCACAGTTTTTTCCCCCATACTAGGTAAGTCAATAGGTTACCAACATTCAACAAAATATCATCTTTTGTGTTGGAAGTCAGTCATGCATACAGTGTTTGGATGGTGAAGGTGAGTAAATGACAGAATTTTCAGTTTTGGGTTAACTATCCCTTTAAAGCTTGTGTTTTGTTGATAAGTCTAGGATAGAGTTTGTGTGGAGCAGCATTTACTGTGAACTGAGTCACTCTGAGAAGCTGCAAACACTTCCTCACGTGTAACACCACACAGTATCACACTTCACTCTGAAACACGCACTGCATGAACTTCTTTAATTCAATTACAGCTTTGTGATTTGATAATCACACTACACCATACCGTGATTTGGTTTTATTTCAGTTCATCTTGCGAGCCCTATGACAACGTCTCTGTTTTGCATTCTGCGTTGATCCTCCTCGCCATAGGTTTATAAATCTCCTCTTATTACGAGCTGTCATTAAAACGGTGATGCACAATTCAATGCTTCATTAAATAGTTTCTGAAAACAGGATGTGCAGATGCTATTTTTTCAGTCGGTAATGCATCACGTGTTCTTCTATGTGATTTCGCGACATCAATGCAATGAGACTTGCACAGTGCAAGGGATTCACAATTTGATGTTTATTAAAGGTTATTTTTCGTTAATAAAATTCTTTTTCTTTTTAAATTCACACTATATGAAAAAAACTAAACAAAATTTAAGTCTTGAAAATATAAATGTTCCAATCGTTCATTTTCCCAACTTTCCAAATCCTGTGCGAACTCTGAGATAATAACAAACCTCCTCGTTCAGTAATGCATGTTTGCATAACATCCTGCCAGAGCATTCTGGACGGCCACAGTCGCATTCTGCAGCAGGACTGGACACGTCAGAGAGCTATTTTAAGAATGTAGCCAAACAAGCTCCCAACAAAGTGGAGGAAAAAACAGCCAAGACCACAGTCAGAAAGTGAACAGGGCCTTATTTCTAATTAACACCCTTCAACAGCGATTGAGACATTGCTTAAAGTCTGAAAAAACCCCCAAAAGGAACAGAAAACAGCAGGTCTTTAACGAGCACATCAGAGGAAAAGCACGAAGACTGAGAACAGTTTCTAAAAACTGTCCAGAATCCAAGACCATTATACAGAGAGTAAAAACAAACAGACCTAGTTTCCATTCTTTTTTTACATGTCTCTAGAAACCTCAGTAATTACAGATATGACTAGTGTTGTCAAAACTACCCAAATACTGAAATCGTAATACAACTGACTCAAGTCTTGACCCAATTGAAAGTGGCTGGTGTCAAAGCATCCCATGTGCATGTGTAATCATTCAAGATGACCTAATGTTGAAAAGTGCTGATTACAGCATCATTTAAATTGACTCCCATCGCATCCGTTGCTTATAATACAGCATTCAGCACATGATGGCCACGGCCACACAGAGGAGTTTAAATGAGTCAGTGAGCAGAAGAAATCTACTCAAAACGGTTTTGTTCAGCATGAGCTCACTGAATGAGTTACACTTTCATGCATCCAGCTTTATAACCGACAGAATGTGAATAAGAGATTCATTATGCAGTGTAGAGTAAGCTGCATTTATTGAAACAGGAGTTTTCACAGCAAATATATATATATTACTGCTTTTTTGAAGTAAAACGATTAAAGGGACAGTCCACCCAAAAATGACAGTTCTCTAATAATTGACTCACTCTCAGGAAGAAGATATTTTGAAGAATGTTGGTAACCAATCAGTTCCGGTTCCCGCTGCCATTGTGTGGCCAAAAAAATACACTGCAAGTCAATGGGGTTTGGTTACCAACATTATTCTTTCATTTTCCTCAAAAAAAGGAGGTTTGTAATGACATGAGAATGAGTAAATGATAGAATTTTTCATTTCTGGATGGACTATTCCTTTAAATGCCATTATTTCACTATCAAAATACATAAATAAATAGATCAAATGAATGGTTGTTTACAACAAACAGCAACAGGTGGTGTAACACGCCACATCTGATGGAGCTCTAATAAAAACACAGACTAGGAAATGTTCTCATATTTCCTCACAAACATACATCTGAT
Source organism: Barbus barbus (assembly GCF_936440315.1). Classification (NCBI taxonomy): domain Eukaryota; kingdom Metazoa; phylum Chordata; class Actinopteri; order Cypriniformes; family Cyprinidae; genus Barbus; species Barbus barbus. The sequence goes on from NC_136754.1 coordinate 28,473,176, forward strand.
TCTCTCTCAGCATGGTAGAATATTTATTATAAAACGGCTGGTTCCGGTCCTTGATTCTGATTGGTTGAGCCACGTTCGAAGCCGTTGTATATTACACTACAAACCTACACCTTTATTTACTTTGTGTGCTGCTTGGCAACCACTTTGTTCCAACCACAACTGTTTCTGAGGAACTACATTGTTTGGTGGAATAATACTGTTTTTATTAATATCATTACACTTATTTGCTCCGTTTATTTTGTGAAACCTTACTAGTATATGGAATAACCGTTTTACAAAAGCAATAAGCCCCATGAAGCCGTGGTTTACAGCCTTAGTTGTTATAAATTCACTGTAAACCACGTCTTGCTTTATTTTCTTTTTAGTTTAAATCAGACCGGACTGTGCCACAGCATGAGCCTGAATAATAAGCATAATCATAATCTAAATTGTCAATTCTGATTTTTTATGGAATATTGCAGTATTAAAGGATTTATCTGTGCACTTTAAATTTCTGTGTGTGTGTGAGATTTAATCTCTGTGTGTAAGTGACCTCCTTATGTGTGACATTTTCATATTAACAAAAGTGTTCAAAAAGTTAGTTGGTATCCCTGCTCTTAACCACGTGCACATGGTTTGTAAAACTGATGACACTATGCGTAATATAATAATATTTCAAAAGTGAATTTGCCCATATAGATAGGTAATCTTTAAGAAATGAAGTTAAACTTATCTGGCTTGCTGTTTGCGCTGCTTGTGTGCATTTAGGAATTAATCAAATAAAATCAAGGAGTTTAATGTAAATATATATATTTTACAGATAAAACAAAAATGATTTTTTTTTTATTATGGATTATTATTAGCCTATTATGAGCACCAGTAATATCTGCAAGCTGAACACTTTCATTGAATAATTTTTAGGCATGCGGCCAATTAATCTCTTTTGCATGTTTGCAATATACTGCAGCCAAACCGAAACAACACACAATATCCCTGTACACATAATTCATGTAGTTGTAATTAAAGGGCGGGGATTATGTTAATTATAAATGAGCGTGCACAAGGAGCGTAAACATCTTATTTATGAATGACTGTAATTCATTAACACACACTTAACTATCAAATCTGTGGTTTACAATGCATTTGTGAATCCTGAGGAGGTCTATTTTACATGCAAATTACTCTTAATTTACATTTACGCATGTTTCATGAATAAGGCCCAGGTCTTTTAGAGCTGCTTTACAGCAGAATTTGAATTATTCTCATAGTCAACACACTTTCTGATTCTGTTATTTTCCTATTTATCACAGAGAAGCTGTTTTAAAACAATATTTATTGTATAAAGTGCTATGCAAATAAAGGTGACCCAACTTGCATGCATTTGTAGAAAATCCAGAAAAGCCAGTTCTCATTGAGCCCAACACATTTCAAGCTCAAAGTCATATGCTCCAGACAACAGATTTTAGATTTTGTACAAAGTGCATGCGGTAAACTTCCTACGGTGGAGTATTTAAAAAAAATAAACAAATCCTCTTAGACAGCAAACTAGGTGAGAATGATGCCAAAACATTGAATGCAAATATCTCCTCATATATTGCCCATGGCCAGAAAATACAGAGTTTGGGGACTATACATAAAAAGGTAAAAATATCCAGTATGTAACCAGCTCAATGCAATATTTTCCTAAAAAAATACAAAAATTAAAAATGGTCAAGCAACCTCCACTTGGTAATCATATATTTTTTAAACCTTGGGGGAAAATCTGTGGAAGCATTTTCCAGCCATCCAACCATTAACACACAGACTCAACCACATAATATCTGTGCAGTGAAGTGCCAGTGCCTCTCGTTTCCCACTGCCACCTCACACCCAAGAGAAACCAAAATTACCTCTCAGAAAGGCCTGTCTGTGAGAAACAGAAGTGGGATCTGCATCAATGGACTCTCTGTTCCATCAGTGACAAAATGTGAAGCTTACGTTAAAGATTACGCATTAGTAAGGAAATGACGAGAGACCACGACATCTAGTCACTAAAGGGCAATTTATACTTCTGTGTAGTTACAGTGCACACCTCTCCAAAATTATAGCTACAATTTGTGTCTACGTAGACCACAAGAGCTGTGATTGGTCGCTTTTTATTCATTTATTTTTCTATTTGGAAATCATGCATTTTAATTAGAAAACGGAAAAATTCTACTATTGTGTGTGTGTTGGAAGCATTATTAATCTGAAGTACTGGGTTATTATTGATATTAATTAGATCAATAAGCTTGCGTTTAAATACATTTGGTGATTGTGTGTTATGTGATACCTGAGAATCACTGTTCTAGATTACTCTTGAAGGATACAATTATTATAAATATTTTTCAGCTCCTATGTGATAAAATAATTGTGATGCTCCTCATTTGTAAGTCCTTTGGATAAAAGCAGGGGCCACCAAGTTTGGTCCCGGAGGGCCGGTGTCCCTGTAGAGTTTAGCTCCAACCCTAATCAAACACACCTGAAGCAGCTAATCAAGGTCTTACTAGATATACTTGAAACGTCCAGGCAGGTGTGTTGAGGAAAGTTGGCGCTAAACTCTGCAGCACACCGGCCCTCCAGGATCGAGTTTGATGACCCCTGGATAAAAGCATCTGCTAAACGACTGAATGTAACCACATCCTCAAATTGAATCGAACTCCATTTAAATATATCCTTTTACTCTTTTCACCCTCTTTCACATACATTTTTATGCTGTAACCAAATTAGCTAACAATTCCAAGTTCCATTAAAAGTGACAAATTAAAAACGACAGATACTAAAAGCTTATAGGTTATCATATGGAGAAAAGAAATGAGATGCTTACTTTTGGAACTGTTACAGTTTATTGAGTGAATTCTGATTAACTTAAAACATCTCTGATTGTGTTCATGTGCTAAACAGACCAACACAGTTTTGTGTGTCCTGTGTAACATATTTATGTGCAATATTTTTTTCAAACTGGTTATTAAAACTTAAACACAAGGAGCTCTAGAAGATTAAAAACAGCAGTAATTGATTTCAATTATTTTTGTTTAAAGACTTCAATGTATTGGCATTATAAAAAGCAACTAAATTTCCACTCAAAACTAACCTAAATTAAAAATAATTTCCTTATATCTGGAGAGATTTGGTGTTGTCTCCAAACAAAAGTAACAGTTGAGTTGAAATGAGTTGAAAAATATCAGCAAAAATCCAATATTATGCATTACTAATTATAATTTTACTACTATGAAGTAAAATAATTAAGATATCCATTATGAAAAACTCATTTCAACCTTACATTTATTTTATAGCATTAGTAATCTCTGTCTTTATGCACACGTTTATTTTATTGCACGCATGTATTTGTAAGAACCACAGATGATTGGCTAACTGAAACTGAAATAAAACTGACTGGATCAGAAGCCATTGTGGTCTCATTCGCCTCCATTCCACAGATTACCACGTCCTTCCTCACATTTTTCAAAACAGAGAACTAATCAGTGCTAAACTAAGGGCTTTCATGGCAGAAGATATGCCAAACACTGTTGTGATGATCTGCCAGAGGAGATCATGCATGTCCAAGCAGATGAGGAACACAGGAACATTGAAGGAAGGAACTGAGACCAGTTATTAACGGCTGCACAGAGCAAAGCCCTGCCAACCACCCAGGCACCCACAACACTGTTACACAAATACAGTTAACGGTGCCACAACAGCACAGTATTACAGTAATACATAGCTGGGCGATTTTCTTTCAATTTTATCGATTAATTCAAATTTAATGTTTTGCCACTATTTTATTTTTTTCCAACGAGGAGTCACGATTTACTGAGTCATGAGTTACTTACACTTGTGTTGCGCAGCATTACTGTCAGATCCAATATATTCGGCACAGCATAATTTTTTAGTTTCAATCTTTCTGAAAATCCTGTGTCAAATTGTGCCTTGTTTGTAAACGAATCCGTGATAAAATTAAGTGAACAAAGGACAGAGTTCTTCCTGATGTGGTCTGTAACCTCATTAAATAAAAAAGTTCATCAAGTAAAGTTTATCGTCTGGTTTTGCATTTGCTGCTACGTGTGCGAATCGGTGGGCAGGGCTAAACAGGCAGTGATGTAGAAGCAGGTGTTGATCATCTTCCTCAGAGGCGGTGTTTGTTTTATAATTAAACCATGAGTCTGTAAGTGCTGCATTACGGGACGTAAGGAGCCACCATTCACAAGACGATGTAAAAACCTAGTTTGAAAGTGGATGATAAAAGATTTGGAAACAACCATAAAAACTATTTAGCTTCACCTACCTGCCATAAAAATTATGCCTAAACCACTTCAACATTCTCAAATACACTGCATGCATTAGCTGTGCTTCGCTGCACACGTGCTGGTGACAGCATCACAGCTGAGACCGTTTCTCAACATGCATCCTTGTACTCATTCAACGTCACCATCCGATGAAGTTCAATTCAAGTTAAGTCAAGTGCACAAGGACAGAGGACACGTGAACGTACCATGATGTGATTTGGATGCATCGAATAGAGACTTGATAGAACCTTAGAGTTCATTCTGTCATGGTAGTCTGGCAAGGCAGGTCTCCGCGAGAATCCAAGACTGTTCTTTACTTTCTTCGAATTAATAAACTGCCTTACTCACCTCTCAATCACCTACTACATGAGCAAGAACAAAAAAAAAAAAAACACAGAAGGGAGTTTCTCTAGTAATTAGGTGACATAAAGCATGAGAAAGCCCAGAAGTCTTTATTCAGTTAACACAACCTCAGGGCGAGGAAACAAATCTGCTAGTAAGAGGTGCAAAGGAAGTGCCACGCTTCAATATACAAACTGTTTTAGATTAGTATTACAACCTAATTATCAACCGGATAGTGGAGTTTTTACATGAATCATTATTACAAAATGACACAAACATTTAGTAAGGCTTGAACAAAGAGTTTTCCAGAAGTGACACGTGACATATGGGACAACTAAACCACTAATCCAGATCTGTTGTGTGGTATAGGCCTGGTCTAAGGACTACTTGTTGAGCTCCAGAAGATGATCTAGTCACCCCCTTTCTCTGAAACAGGAGTCGGTTGCATAAATATAGCCATTATGTGTCTTAAATTCAGTCATCATTTACTCATCCTCAAGCTGTTCCAAACCTGTGGTTTTTCTTCTGTTCAGTACAAAAGAAGATATTTTGAAGAATGTTGTTCCAAAGAGTCGACAGTAACCACTGAATTTTTCTCCATGGAAGTCAACATTCTTCAAAAAAAAAAATCTTCTTTTGTGTTCAACAGCAGAACAGCCCCTCAATTTCTCTAAAACCTTTAACACATTCAAACTATGGTGTGCATAAAAATGCAAAATGCATTAATAAAATAAAATCAGTTTTAAGAATGCTTAACTTGTTAACCAACAGAAAGAATTCTGACCATTAATACAATCAGTTAAATGTTTTGAAAAGTCATATTTAACAAGTATTTAAGTAATTTTTTACAAATTTTAAAATGTTTGCTGTAGGGGTGACCCCAAATAGTCGAAGATTCGATGCTTTGATAGGAGTAGCCTGATTCGAGACTCAATCTCACAGTCGAATATTCGCTGAGGTGTTATGATCATGCCATTTTGGCTATATGGGGTGCTCAGACATCCAATTTCACATAGAACTACCGGTTTTCTCCAAATAAGTTAATATACAACCTATTACGAAAATGCTGAAAATAATTATCTGAAAAGAAAAAAGCTTTAAATAAACATTTTAAGATGCATGAATAAATCCAACCACCCCTATAGATTTAAGTTTTACTCTATAATCCGTGACAGACAGAGGAACATCTTGGCACAGGTTAAATCTTTAACAAGACACAAACTGACACAGGCAGAGTGAAAGACAGGATTTTTTCGATCAGGTAGGGTATAAGTCATTTCAAAACATTTCAGCTGGTTTCATGAATATATTATTTATCTTGTATAAGATTAGAGGTCGACCAATATGGGTTTTTTCTGGCCGATGCCGATATTTAGAAATCAGGGCAGCCGATGGCCGATATATGATGCCGATTTTTTGGCCGATATGTGGTTGATTTTCTTTTTTCCCCCTTCATCTCATAAAAGAGCGTTTGAGTAAATGTTTTCTCAAACTAATTCATAGTAATAATGCATGACTCAAAACTGAAGCAAAACAGTTCTGAATCATGCTTTTTGTTTATGTTTGATGACAGACACCAGTGTTTCCCACAGAATTGCAAATGCAAAATCATTTTCTGCCAGCAGGAGGCGCTGTTGGAGCACAAGCACAATCAGTGGAGGCTCGCGAAGCAGAGCTAGGCGAAAGTATAAATCCCGCTTCACACAGCCTCGATCAGCCTTCAAAGGGAGAGAGATCCTCTGGCGTTCCGCAACAATGCTTAGCTGCTCACAGAAGCGCCTGTCTATAAATCGGCCTAACTTGCAGCACAATCGGCCGATGCCTATTAATTAAAACAATATTGCCAAAAATCGGCCCGATTAATCGGCCGGCCGATCAATTGGTCAACCTCAATATAAGATGTATTTGGTTGAGTTGCGCTGTATTTACACGGTTTGTATCTGCGAGGCATCCGATACACATTTTCCCTGTGTGTTAACGTCAGTGATGACTGTCAAATGTCTGACTTGACTCTTGGTAATGTATTGTGTTTTTGAATGAAAAAAGAGATAAGTTGTGTATAAGCTGCATTTTATTATTACATTCAGAAATAGGCCTAATGTAAAGTCAATAAAGTGAAATGCATACATATCTTTGTTTCAAATTTGTCAAATTAAATGTCCATTACTACTACTCCCATAATTTTAATTACTGTATTATATTATGCAAATTTCAACAGTGAGGTAGTATCACAAAAAATAGACAGTTTTGTACTGCCTTTAACTGATGCAGATGCTCATCATTTATGTTTAAAGGTCCCATATTGTACACCTTTCTGGAGTTTTATTACTCTGCTAAGAACAGGTCGATTTTGGCCTGTCTAATTAATATTCATGAACCTATCTTCTGATTGGCCTGTTGTTTTCTGAGTGATGCACGCCCGGCCAACCACAGGTAACTAGGGTCATGTAGGGCCGACGTCACAATTACGTCACCGTGCTAAGCTGGAAGCAAAACAAAGGGAAAACTGGAGGCGGCCCATTCAAACCAGCGCAGATTCGGCTACATAAGGAGCTTAAAATATCTTCTTGTTGTGATGTTGAGTGCCAGAATCGACGTAATACAGCCTCAAATTAGAAATTTGATCGCATACCTGCTGCCACTGCCAGACAAAAAACCGACCACAGCTGTGGTTAAACACGATAAAAGGAGCGGACTGGACAGAAACGATCGTCAAAAATGCTCGCGTTTGCAGCACACACTTCTTATCAGAAAAGGTTCAATAAAGTATTATCTTTTGTTGTTATGGGCGCTTCTGAAGATTTCTTGCATCTCACGACTATGTCATGTATGAAATAATGTGTGTGCATGTGTGTAAAACAACAAACTGACGATTTATATATAATCATTTGTAACTGTATATTCATTGTTGTGATTAATTGTGGCTGGAATAATAACGTAGCTGTAAAAAGAGTTGCCTGCTGAAATTGAAATGCATTTACATCTTCACCATGACTAGATAGACACGGTGAGTTTGTCTTTACTATACACGTTAGACATGACCCACCTCATAGTAACAGTCCTGTCAGATCGTCCATTCTTTGAGTGAGAGTGTAATGTTACAGGTCGGCCGATCTGGTTTCGTCCGTTAAAGTTAACCTTTTCGACATGTTTCCGTGTTGTTGTTGCTCAGTAATGGCATGGACACAATGCTGTCTGGGGGTTTGGCAAAAGGACGGTGGGCGGTGTTCGGGATGGTGACTGAGTAGTTCGGATGTCACAATTTTACGGAAGTCACAAGGGCTCGTGAAAAGGCACAGCTACTTTATGCAGGCTGTGTGCACTTTACTGTGGATTGACTGATTTTGAAACTTATATGTAGTTACATCGCCCCTAGACCTCTGTTATCATGAAAAAAAGCCAGGAAATTTAAGTTTTGACAATATGGGACCTTTAAAGAAAAGATTATTGAATTAAGTCAACTATAGAGTATTTAAAAATGTTTGCAGATAATACATGACCTTATATAATATCACTAGTGAGTCCTCCTTAAAAGAACATCATCAACAAAAACAGGTGTGTGTTTATTCACAGTCACTGTTCTGGTACATGTCAGTTGTGATAAAATTATATGAATAATAATAATTATTATAAGTATTGCCTTGACTTTCAATTTCATGTGGGATTGCAAGGCTAGTGCTAAAAACAATAACTGCATTTTTTTAATAAATTGTCTAAAGATAATCATCCTCTCTAGAAATCCAATGGTCCATTTAGTTAGTGTTTATTTTTCCAAATTACTTAAATTTGGTTTAAGTCATGGGATCATGAAATCCTACTATTCATAATTCACCAACCTATTTTTTCCAAACTGTAAATCTGTCCCTCAAACCACAAGAATATACATGGGCCATAAAGCATTGCACTGTAACACACACACACTCGGGGGCCCCCTGTGGGTCCAAGACAAGAGGTTTTTTGATTAGCGGGGGATTTTATTAAGTGGTGGCTAGTGCGCCCGCAGGATGCTGGAGGGAGGGGTGAGCAAAGGACTCCATTCACTGATCAGCCACAGCTTCTGAAGGGCAAAAACAACACTCTCGTGTTCAGAGAACTGGGAGCTCGTCTCCAAAGATCATTACCATTCATCCTCAGCCTAAGCTTGTGTCAGGAAAGGGCCCTGTTATCGCACCAAGAACGCAAAGAACTCATGGAAATTTGTCTTGCCTTGGAAGGACAGGAGGACACAGAATGCATTTTTGTAAGAAATTAAATATATTTTGATTTTATGGATGCTCAGCTGCCTGTCTCATACTAATTGGTTTTGACAAATAGTCCCATAAACACAAATGATTGTGTTAAATGAATCAAATCATTGGGTGAATTCAGATGTCTACTAATTTTTCTATATTACAATTATCTCTGCAATCGAAAGAAACATAGTTATTACATAGTCGACAAACTCACCAGCAGGAAAACAGCTTTTTCTTTGTAATATCAATATGGTGTTTAATAATTAAGACAGCTGTTTTATTGAGAAAGCATTTTTGTTGTGACACATCAGCACTTTCCTGATGTGAAATGCACTCTAAATTATGAACGACTCATATAAGTTTAATTCTTCTAAATAGGTTTAAATTCACCAACATCTAAAATCACATTTTCAAAAGTAGTTTGACTGCCACAAATTCAGAATTAGGTCAGTGTGCGGTGAGAAATGTTGTTGAAAATGTAATTTCTGACACATTCCTCCAGGAATGTAAAGTCAGAGGAAAATATAACATAAGCTGGAAACACTGATGCAGGTCGCCCAGAGCAGCCCCATGGCAGAGGCGGCCAGCCAGGGGAGAGTCAGCCCCAGCGCACCGCATGAAACTGTCATGAGCTTCCCAAGCACAAAGTGTCTTTAATCGGCCAGTTGCCCTGAGGTGCATGCAGTTCTAGACTCTCTGAACACTGGAGCTTCATTAGACATGTCATATCTCGAACTATGGCTGTAGTGGGAAGTATTAGAGGCGGATACGGGGAAGCGATACACATGGAAAAGACGGGTAAGAACAGGCCAGAGGTGAAAGCTTCAGATGAATAAAACTAAAGTACCTCTACTCTTTCTATTTGCTCTTTGTGAGAGCAAACACAAGGCTTTACAAATGCTGTGTGCAACTGAAAGGCATTCGATTTTATTTATAACTTGAGCAATTTAATTCTCAGCCATTATAAAGGGATCTTTTTATAAAAGCCATAGATACTGCATTACCATTTATTCACTGCTAGGAGTTTGTGGTTGGAATATTTACAGTTCTCCTAAAAATGCAAATCTCTCATCAGTTACTCAACCTTAAATTGTTCCAACACAAAAGAAGATATTTTGAAGAATGATGGTAACCAAACAGTTGCCAGTAGCCATTGACATCCATAGTATTTAATCTATCCCTTTTAATTTTTTATTGTATATTTTTACGGATGCACCGAAATTTTGGAAGCAATTTTCAATTCTGGAGGGTAAATCCCTGACCGAAACAGTGATATTTAATTAGCGATGGCTCATTTTGATTGTGTCAGTGTCTTTCATTCACACAGCATGGATAAACTACAGCAGGTAAACATGTCAGCTGTGTACAGTGCTGGATTAACTATATTGATTCTCATTTTTAGTCTAAATTCTTAAATCTCAATATCAGTCTTTTCACATATGTCATTTTCTGATGATGACTGAACTTTACTAAACAATATCTTTAGTGTACCTGGCAACCAATAATAGCAGTAAGCTTTGTGCTTTGTTACTGCTGTTGATATTAAAAAGTCTCAGCTTTCAAATTGTCAACTTTATCATGAAATACAAACAATAAATGTGTTTTTACCCTCTTTAATGCGGCGTGACAGATTGCTGTAGCAGCATCAGTTCAATCAACGTGAACCAATCTCTTCATCAATAAACATGAACATTAGAAGTGTGCTGAAACAGTAAAACTTACTGAAATCACTCATGTCTTATGTAATTGTTCATTCAGTGTCAATAAAACAGCTAAACAAAATGTAGTTACATTTACTACAGCCACTCAATGTTCATAAACTCATTAGTTAGTTAGAAAAAAAAAAACTATTTTGATAAAGGAGCATTTTGATAAATATATGCAACTATATTGCATATTTATTAGATATTTAATGCACGTTCGAATAAATTAGTCATCAAATGTTTTTATTACAGCCATAATTGAAATGTTTATATTTAAATGTATATATTTTAAATGTTATTAAAAGAGTGACATAAAAAGTGCCTTATGTGCAATTCCAAAAATGCTAGTTATGCACCGAAATGAAAATTCTTTTAGGAAAAAATGATTAATTAATTGATTATTTATATGGAAACCAGGAAGACCAGTGACTATTTTATGAACTTCAATGGGGACAATATTTTCCCTAGGATGTGTGTATCCACCAATCTGCAATGCTGAATGCATAGTAATGCTTGTCAGTGGAGGAATAGCTTAAAATGACTGTAGAATCATTATTGTTCCCCCTCATCATGCGTGGAGTTCATTTACTGGGAGCCTGAGAAACCTGAAGTGCTCTAGAAGCCCATACAGCTGTAACAATGACTGTCAAATAATGCAGAAATAGGTAGAAAATGATTTGCATTGTTTGCAGGTAACATAAACCTATTGAGCAAACATACATCGATTATGCAACAACTTTAAATACTACATCACCACATTACACGACTACAACATAATGAGCTACACTGACTGTGGCATAGGCCACATTTTGCCTTGGAGCAATTCATTTTCTTTTCAAGACTCTCCTGTAAAGGAATTCATCGCCCTCTTTTTTAGTGCGCCCATCTGTCAGACTCATCTGAAGAATCAAATATTATTTTTTAACATAATAAATGTAGAGGACAGCTCTCTCAGAATGCTTGCAAAATGATTCCATGGACTATACAAATTAAATTGAATCGTTTTAATAGTATCCTGATCACATGGTTTGCCAGAGGTGCAATATTTGCTCAAGATTAGGTGGTATTACAGCTGTAAGTTATTGCACATTGTCTCTCTCATGCACGCACAAACTCATTCAGTGCACATAAAGAGTCATGTGAAGACTGTTCCGTTTCATGCCTCAAAAAGATGTTCTTTCTCATTGTTTTGTCTGTGAAAATGGCATGGTATGCATTTGAAATTATTTATCAGTGTTTTAAGATTGACAAACAGTTCTTGATACCCATTTAACTATTCATCACGATAATAACAATAAAGTCTAGTTGTTGAAATATTTCTGTGCGCTACAGTGCGGAGCGACAGGTGGACGTGAAATTGAGGAGGAGTATATCGCTAAATGAGGAGCTCGAACTCCTTTTACAATCTGCAACTGTTTGGTTAGGGCTGTACAGTGCACAAAAAATTGGTCTGAATAAATGTAGTACAGTAGCACGTGTGTGATACAGTTTTGCATGTGTATGAGCCTGTTTACAAACCTACTGTCCAACAAAGATATCATTTATCAATGTGCTTTTTCTCCAAATTAACTTAACATAGTCGAGTGTTTGAAATATTTTTTATGACCAGTCGTGGTTTCATATTACAGAATGATAGTGTTATATACAGTGATAAAGGCAATATCGATTAGCATTGCGTTATAAATATACTTTCCTTATAAAAATACTCTAGATTGAAGAGCACAGATAAACATATATATATTTTGCACAATTGTATGTTTATTGTCTTCAAGTTTCATCAGTTAATAGTTCTCTATCTACATTGTGCGATAACTGGAAACCTTCATGGAGCGTTGTCAGTAGTATTATTTCTGCGACGGATATGTGGGGTTTCTGCTCAAGGACGCCCTCCGGCTTCCAGTATGAATTAAACAGTGTGTACTCAGCAATCCTCCCAACACCCTATTTTGGGTAAAGATAATACTTTTCTCTAACGAAACAGGATTCCCTGAATTATCGTCATTGATACCGTTATTGCAATAAATACCAGAAATATCGTGATATATGTTTAAGCCCATATCACCCATCCCTAGTAACCAGGCTTTTTTGGGGCACCATTGACATTAAATACTATGGAAGTCAATGGTGCCCCAGAACTGCTCTGTTTCCCTCATTCTTCAGAATATCTTCCTTTGTGTTCAGCAGAACAAACACATTCATACAGGTTTGGAACTACTTGAGGGGGAGTAAATGATGACAGAATTTTCATTTTTGGGGGAACTATCCCTTTAAGACCTTTTATTAGGAAAACGTTATTTAAGACATTTAAGGACTAGTGGACACCCTGGATAAGTACTACTGAATGCAACGCAAGTTGCCAAAAGTGTATGCAAAATATGTAAATATAAATAAAGATGTAAACATAATTTTTGTAGATATTAGTGGAGTGGGAACGCTGTATTGACAAATCAAAAGCCAAAACCAGAACTATCTGTTTTAGGTTTACATACAGAAAACCAAACAGGGTTATGGTAGTAGTAGCCATCTTTGTCTATGCATACATAAATACGGTCTAATTCAATGCATTACTGCAAAATCCTGTGACCTGCACTTATTACAGACGCTGTCAAAAACTGTGAGACTGAAGATTACATAAAAAAGACTTAAGGAAGTGTCACTCATGCCACTATTAATAACTAAAGCTCTCAGTGAGAATGTTTTTAATGCAAAGTGAGATTTAACACTATTAATGCTCAAAAAAAATTTAAAATCTGTGTGCCTGTGTACGCAACAGTCGTAGAAGTCCAAAGAGCTCAGATTCTCAAAGAAGCAATGCTCAAACGCATGCAATTGCTGAAATAATTAATAAACTCAATTTCACCTCAGTGCAAACTGCATGTAAACACAGTACAAATGCAGATCAAAAGTTCATTCGGTGAACAATCTGAGCATGGGTGGTGTGGCCAAGTGGTTAAAGACCCTGCTGTTTACCAAAAGGTTGGAGATTCAACCCTGCAATGAACCATCAATAAACATATAAAGCTGTAATGTACTGCAAATTGAAAGATTTTTTAACATTAGTAATTATTAACTGTAAAAATGTATTACAAAAAGGGGCACCATTACAAGCAAATTTCTAGAAATCAGTAAGATCCCAGACAAATGATTCAAGTTTAAATCCAGCAACACTCACAGTGTGACTTGCACTGAATGCATTGCATGGCCAACATCCTGAAGCATCATTCCTCTACTGTTCTGCAGATATACTGCACTATTTTACTTTACTGCACGTCTGCAGTGTTTTATATTAGTTTGTGCCGACACAATCATATCTGCACAGTAAACCAGACACACTTACCAGCAGACAGTCTGTGTTGACCTCTGACCTGGGATCCTTCAGCATGGCATCGATCTTCTCAAATCGAGCTGTCAAACTTTCTCCAGCAGACATGTTCATAACTGATCCGAGCGATTTGATTCAGACGCGTGGAGGAGACTGGCTAAGATTAGCTAATTAACTCGCTAACTTCCTCTGCCTCACGAAGCAATGAGCACTAGTTTGATCAAAGCAACGTTTTGTGTCTTACTGCCTTAATATCACTCTCGTTGAATCGTATACAACACCGAGAGATGACAAAAAGCCACATTTTCGAAACAAAACAACAACAGGACGAGGTGTCGGATTAGTCCATGACAACTCGCCAAACACAAACAGCAGCAGCAACAGATTATACTGCGCTAAGCTAATGTAGCTTCAGGAGATATGAAGGGAACGGGCTCTTTTAAAACATACAAACCGATCACATTCAGGCGAAAAGAAGCGATAAAACAAATGCTGCAGAGTTAGCAAGCGGTCACATGAAATTAAGTGAAGTTTCTCCAGGCCTCTGTCCATAAAAGCTTGCCAGGCCAAACGAGTCTGACAGCTGCAAAGTGAGAAGTGGCGAAAAAAAACGAAAAAATAACTTCGCCTTACAAATTTCGATGAGTTAAAACAAGATTCTGGTTAAAACGATCCTTTACAAATCCTGCTGTGATAAATCTCTTAGTCAGCAGCCGGTTTTTACGTTTCCAACAAGTGTGTAATCCAATATGCTCGGAGTATACGGATAAATCAAGCTTTAACGATGCTACTATTCACAAAAAAAAAAAAAAAAATACTGGGTGCCCGATTCTCTCCCACTGCCTGACCAACATGTCCGCCTTCCTGTTGAAACACCCCAGAGTCAACTTCGAAACCTCTCCAACTGCGCATGCGCACAGCTCTCTCTCTCGCTCTCTCTCAATGGCGGCTCGCAGCCCAACGTGTTTCAGCAGTAATGTTATCCGCAGCGATAACAATCTTAAAAATAACTGCTTTCTATTTTAATATATTTTAACCCTCTTTCTTAGCGTCATTTATAAATGACGCTAAGAAAATTGCATGTAAAAAACAATATTAATGTTCAACCAACAAAATGTTATATTAGTGATGATGACCAGTACAATTAAAATGTATTAGTCGTGTGCTTCACATTTTTGGCGACAAAGTAGTAAAGGAGACATTTAACACATGTTAGGCCACATGCTCTCAAGGCTCCATAGTGAGCTCGTTTTAAAAATATAATTGTGCATCCAAATGTGTTTAATAAAATTATTATTTTTTGTCATTTTTAATGCACTTTTGTAAAAACAATAACTCATTGACCAAAAAAAAATGCATAAATGACAAAGTCCTATTATGTGATGCATATTTGCTGTAGCTGGCACTATTGACCAGCACTGGCAGGCAGTATTATAGCCTTTATGCATGTGTTTTAGCTTCATTTTTGGAAGATGGAGAAACAAATCTGTACTTATTTCGGAAAGTATTGATGATATGAGTGCATCAGAAAATCAGGTTGTAGTAATACAAGAAGTTGTTGAGGACCAAGGAAGATAGAAGCAATGAGGGTGAGGGAAGTGATGAAGAATAGGTTGTTGTGGAAGTCAGGCATTTGGGTACATATTGTATGCCAGTTTGAATGTGATCCATACAACAACAAGAGGAAAAATGCCAAATGTCTATTAATACTATACTGATGGGCAGCAATGCTCCAATGATGACTGCACAAGTCAACATCTATGTGAAGAAGAGTCTTGTTGACTTTCACTTGTGCAATGATAATTGATTTGAAATTCCAAGATTAAACTCAATGTTAAACTTGTTTTAATGCTTTTGAATCATTAGGACATGGTTTTCAGGCAGTGAAATTGCATCCGACTTTGTGTCAAGTTTGAGACATTTTCACGCATGAGTTCCAAATCAAATATAGCAGCACAAGAAAAAAAAAGAAAATAATGTTCACAAAGATTTTTTATGTTTTTTGAAACAGTAAGACCTTTTCACTTTTTGTCAGATAGTGAAAAAACATTTGATTGTGTGAAGTTTCAGACAATTTGGCAAAAATGATTTATCCTAATGGGACAACGTCGTTATAAATGACGTCAAGGTCAAAGAAAACTAATTTTGGACAATTATTTTACTCACAAATGTACAATATAAAGTCAATTATTTTTAAGCTGTAAATTCACAATTAGTCCTATAGAGGGTTCAAATGTAATTTATTGCTGTGATCAAAGCTGAATTTTCTGTATCATTATGGGGACAGTTGCAGCATTCATTCTTAAATATCATTTTGCAATTTCTTTATTTTATTTGTGCACAGACAAGGTCTTCAATAAGGTACATTAGCTGTATAAAACCAAAGAATAGTAAATGAAAAAACATTCTCAAGTAACAAGTAGATTCTTAACCTATTTATTTAAAAAGGAGAGATACCTAACGATTGAAAGGGGTTCTTTATTAATACATAAAATAACAATTATGTAATGTTATGGCAAGCTTTTAAATCAATGTCGTGGTAAGGAACAGCATGTTGGGACGGTTGCAACCTGATCAATTCAAACTCCCTTGGTCCAAGATGCCTCAGGAAGAAACCCAGTTAGCCTTCCCAGTTCACCAAATACTGAAGACACCTCGTTGAGAGTCCAGTAGTCTCGCATAGCCAGACCTTCAGACTGACAGTAGAAGGTCTGGGAACCTTGGCTGCCTTGAATGGCCAAGGACCACCCAAGAGGTCATATAGCTAACTGGTAAAGCAACCAATCACGTTTTGTTTTGTGCTACATCATGTTTAGGGGCGTGGAAATGTCCCCACAATAACAGTCTGTGTGTAAAACATTATATATTATTTTTTGCTTTTTTATACATATTTTAAAGAGTCTATGCCACAAACTTTACCTATTTCACATACTTATGAACATGTAATGTTCTAGATCTAATCTAGTTGATGCCGAGCACTCATTGTTACAGTTGTAAACATGAAGGCTTTGTTCTTCCATGAGCGAGTTTGGCGCCATGGCATTTTTGTTTCCAGGCTGAACGTTAAAGAACTCTATACACATCTCCTGGTAGTTTTGTAGAATTCAACCAATCAGATGATGACTTTGAAACTCCTCAACTCCTCAAACTTCCAATTTTGTGTGCCACATGCATCAGACATTCAGCCAGCGGTCCATGGAGAGTCCAGTATCTGACACACTGTACACCTGCTGGCCTCCAATGATGCAAGATGGAGGAGAATTTCTAACTGTAAGAGCAAAAGCAGACACAACAAGGACACATGGATGTTCAAACAATTCTTAGAGACCTGGGTAGGTACAGCATAGGTCACAGCTTTCCTTGCAATACGGTATGGGCCAGTATATCACTGAGCCAATTTGTGGGACTCACAAAGCAGGTTCTTTGTTAAGTTGTATGAAGATCAAGGCTGCTTGAAGCAACTTAAATACAGTGACCTTGCAAGGTAAGGGGTAACGCTCTGGGGTGCGTTTCCCAAAAATAACTATGGTTGCAAGTTCCGTCGTTACCAATAGAGTTCAATGGAGATAACGACCATAGTTAGCTAACGATGCTTTTGGGAAACGCACCCCTGGACAGTGAACTTATTGAGGTCTCTGCAATGAATAAAAGGGTGAAGACCACCATATTTCTTGCCCATAAAAAAACCCTGGATCAGCAGGAGAGGCGGAGGCTTAGATGAATCCTGCAGCAAGGAATTCCAAAATGTAGCTGTCCATGGCCAGCCACGAGGGGAAAAATAGAAGATTCGGCCTCTAGTGAACAGGAGCAGGACTGTGGTGCAGTCATAGGGACAGTGGTGGGGGTGTTTTACTAAAGACCTCCTGGAGGTTGTAATACACAAGGGGAATTCAAGAGAGATACAGGGGTTCTTGGGACTCTGGAGTCATGTCTGGGGAACTCTGAAAACTGCAGCATGACAGATGGGACCCCACTCTAGGACTGTGTTTGTGGACCAGTTAATATGGGGTTTATGCCGAAGAAGCCAGGGGTAACCAAGGGCTATAGGGTTATCTCTCCATGGCCCAAAGGTCATCTGTCCAGGGCAGTAATAGGCAGGGGAGAAGTAAGGGACTCACAGGGAATACTGAGCTTCTTGCCTAGGGAAAAGCCCATGAAATTTCCAGCCTCACCTCAATCCACACAGGCTGGCAAAAAAGTGGTATTGATTGAAGGAATAATGCTTTATCAGTAAAAGGCAGCCATTAGAGCAACTAGGGTAACTTCAGAGAATGGGGCTTTCCCCAAAAGCTCAGAACAAGCTACTTGAAAGTGCCCATATAAGCCGCAGTAAAGGCAGCACCACTCCCTCGCGTGGCTGTCATGTTCAGCAGGGGGAATCCTGGTACTTTTCAGCTGCAAAGGTGTTGGGGTGTTCTTGAGAGATGTGGACCACTGGGTGTATAGGTGTTGGGATGACAAACATACGGATCCAATCTCTGTCCAAGCAGATGGCCACATCTATGAAGACCTTGTGACCGGGTCTTTGGTGGCAAGCTCTTCCTCCATATGACCTATGCAAGGCCGTTCTAGACACACACAATGAGTGCATCTGTATCCTAGTTACTTGTTGCTGCGATGGTGCAGAACTGAATGGCATACTCCACTACACTACATTTGCCTTGCTGGATGGAGAAAAGCTCCTTTGAGTGGATGGTTAAACACCCATCTGATTTCCTCAACAAAAGAGGAGTAACTGGAACAGAAGGGGCTGTGGGTCCTGCAGACGACTGTAGCCCAGGACAGTGCTCTTCCAGAGAGAAGTGTGATAATGTAAGCAGTTGTGGCTCTGTCGGAGGGAAATGATTGCTGCAACTTGAAAAAAAGGGTGCTATTACAGGTGCTATGGTCTCCTGAGAAGCGTTAAAGCGGAGGTAATTAGAGTTTAGTCAAAGGACTGGGCTGAGTGACCTTGACTGATGCACCGCATTTCACAAATTCGATTAGATTTTGTTTCACAAGCTCTTGATTTGCTTCAAAATATTTAATGTATGTTAAAAAAATAGGTCAACTAATGCTGTGAGCTGTACAGTCAATTGAAAAATGCATACATACATAAATGTTTTAATAATTTATTTAACCTTTAGCAGTGTACGCAGTGAGAGTACATTGCTATAATATTAAACGATAAATGATCAACAGAGGCTAAACCCTAATTCAATTGCTATATTTTCAGATAACACTTAAACAAAACCGCTTACAAACATTTGAATTGCACATAAGGCTTTCATGATCCAAAAAATTGAACTATTTGAAAGACTCTACAGGGGCTTTGAATATGGATAGAATGAGTCGTTTTGACACAGAAACACATTTTTTTAGTTTTCCAGAGTCAATGAAAAGGGCAAGTCTTATATTTTTTAAATAGTTATTAAGTTAATATGAACTTGTAGGTCTATGCATATAAATATGTTTCTCTGTAGAGTTCATTCTAGCTAACGAGGGAGCTAATGGCTTTCCTGAGGTTTTATTCGCAGTCGACACAAAGTCCCTTTCAAGGTATTTCTATAGTCTTTGGTTGACACACTGATTTGATTCCCTGTGATGGAACAGCCACCTGTCCAGGTTGTGTATTATTGATATTACTGTAGTATTACTGCAGAAGTTTATGATGGGATTCATTTATAGCTCCACATTGATTGGCTCTGAATTAGGCGCATAGTGGTTATTGACTAACTCCAGTGGCAAAGCAGCGTATTAAATGGGATTGATTGGTTTTTAATTTGCCAAGCCTTTGCCATTGGAAGGTAACCAAGCAAAGTCAACATTATGTAGGCTAATTAATAGTCGTGAATAAGGCCTTTATCGAGCAACATCTTGGAGGCCTTATTAATATTTATTTATTTTAACAAGATCAAATTACATGTACAGTAGGGTGAAGTCAGCTAAAATGGGTCACGTTTTGGTAAATGAGTTATAATACCATCAAATAAGCTATGCATGAGATCTAATGATATTCTTATGAATTAGCATAGGTCTCCTTAAATATATTTATATTTTTTAAATGTGAAAAAGTATAACAGTTTTAAAATGATGAGAGTTAGAGTATCATCAGGTGCCACGTCACAACATTCAGTTAAAATGGGACAGTATAAAAAGAGAACATTTCAGCTTAAATCATTTTATTTTTAATAGTAAATGACACTGTATTTAGTGTGCCATAGCAACACCATAAATGTATTTCATTAAATAGAAAGTTGAATGAATATTTAATTAAACAATGCAATTAAAAATGAACTTATGTGTGTTTCTGTGCATTGGTGTGCATGTATGCACACAACACATATACAATAGGGTTAACATATATAGGGTTAGCATATAAAAACTAAAAAATATATGCTTTTATTTTTTTAAAGATTTTGTATGGATACATATCTAGGCCTATAAACCTATTTTCACCCTCAATTTCTGTCTAAAAGTGTGTGTGTGTGTGTATGCAGCCCATTTTAGCTGAAATTGCGGCCCTAAAACATTGTTCATAAACCTTTGCTTTGTTGGTAAGTTTACTTATAATTACCCTTATTAGTGATTAATGAAATGTTCTGTGAGGCTCAATTATCTTACAATTTCTCTGAGTTTCTTCATAACACTCGCCCTTCCCAGAAAATCGTATATAATGCTCACTTATTAATATTTATAGCCCAGACCTTCCTGACAGTGGTATTAAGTCGAGTCAGTCGCTCGCCGAGCTCATCGATCAGTCTTCAGGCAGCTGCAGCGTCATTGTGGACTGCTGCTGTTTGAATGAAGTTAGGAGACACTCAAATCTTCCGCTCCCCAACTTAAACACGGCCTTTGGAGTTGAGCTGAATAAAGGACAAGTAAACAGAAAGATGCCCGTGTTTACAGGTCTGTTTACAATATGATTTTACATAAATCATAGTTAGTTTTTAAGCGATAAGAGATGCTTGAGATGAGGTAGCGCCGTTAGCATTAGACATTAGCTTCAGGCCTCAAGTGATAGTTTGTGTTTTAAACCACGGAAGAAAAGCTAAACAAGAAGCAGAAATCCCATAGCAAGCTTTCTGGCGTGCCTTTATTTAGGAGATTAGTTTATCTTATATGGATGTTTATGGTGTGAAATATTCAGCTCAGAATTGATGCAGCGCGGCTAGGCGGCTCTCACTTTATTAAAATGCATTTAAAACACTTTCCAATCAACAGACAGTAACTATATACAGACTTTATGCAGAATAAACAGCTTGTAGGTTTTAAATGTGATGCATCATGTCTTGTAGTGTCTATACATGGAACATTTACTAATTCATTTTAATGTATTTCCAGTGATAGATCTGTTAAAGCTATATTTATATTTTATATTTTTCTGCCTTTTGTAGAGCAAAGCAAGCCTCTCATGTGGTTAGCTTGTCTTTTGTGTAGACTGCATTGACCAGTTGTGTTAATGGGGTTTCAAACCAACATTTAAAGGAATAGTTAACCCTAAAATGTCAATTTTGGCATTATTTACTTCTTCCACAACCTCCTTTCATTCTTAGAACATGTTAAAGTTGCTTATTTTTTAAAGAACGGGCAGAAATGGGGAAAAAGCCTCATAGATGAAATCACTGTATGAAGTCTTCTGAAGCCGTATGTTGGTTTTATATGAAGAACAGCACCAAATGTGTAAGTGTTTTCTTTTCTTTCCGGCTGGCGAGTTTTGTTGACACTTCAATACAATCCAACATGATGTAAAAATGATGCACGTGCTAGGAATATATTTGTCTCCCACCCAAGCAGAAATAACAATCTTATTGTTTAGAAAGACATGAAGGTGAGTGGAAGACTACTGAATTTTCATATTTTACTTTAAAGCAGGTGTTTTCAAACAGTTCACAGAGCCTCACATGTACACTATTTGGATTTTTCATTATGGACCCTTTTCACATTTCAGCGTTTACAGAAGCAAAATTCGTCAGAGATGGGTAAACTAGTTTCGTGATGAATGGGAGACTACAGCAATTTGCTCCAGTAGCAAAATCGAAGATAACGTTTCCACAACTTTCCAAAAGAGGGGAAAAAATAGAAATTTTTCATCACTCCTTCAGACCTTGTATTAGAAACACCCTCTCAGCAGTGTTAACTAGTTAGTTTAAAGCCACCACAGGTTAATAATTAATAACTGTGTTGATAACTGTTGGTGAAAAGGGTCCACAGGACGCACCCAGCTCAGGTTATGCAGACGTCTGTTCTGTGGAGACAGGGATGGTTTGAATCCCCCTGGTTTAATAAAATTATACATTTCTTTCTCTATGTGCAGATACTGAATGATTTTGCTGTGTCACTGTGTCTTGTTTTTGGAATATGATAGTGAATGTGAAATGGGGGAAGGAGAAGTTTGATGCGGTGGAACTGAATACAGAGGAGCCGCCCATGGTGTTCAAAGCCCAGCTTTTCGCTCTGACGGGGGTTCAGCCAGAGAGACAGAAAGTCATGGTGAAAGGTGGAACGCTGAAGGTACTGGATGTGAACCGTAACTGAGAGCATTAGAATTGGCTGTCCTCTGTTATTGCAGGTGTCTGACGTATTTTACTTTTATTCACCAGGATGACGAGTGGGGGAACATCAAGTTGAAAAATGTAAGTATATATGGCTACATCTACAATTTTCTGGAAGAGTCAGAGTTTTGTCCTGCAATCATAATAGCAGTTATTGGTTAAAAAATTGAATAATAGCCTCCAAACGGGTTTGTACAAAAGTATGCCTTAAAAAATGAACGTTTATCGTTTTTAGTACTTAATACATGTAACTTGTCTTATTATGCACATTGCTGACTACACTCGTGGCCAACCTTGTTGTACCTGTACCAAGTACAAAATTCATATAAAACCTTTGTTGCTTTTGAACGATACATCATCTCGTCTGGCTCCATTGATGAAAACTGGCAGGTTTTACACCCTGTCCACATACAATCAGTGCGAAGCACCACATCACATTAAAAGTAAATAGATCCCTTTATAATTAGTGATACTAAGTCGTTGACCGTAAACTGATGCCCTATTCTATTTCAGACATAGTCCACACGCCACATTACAGTGTTGCAGATATTATTTTGCTAGTAGTTACAAGTATTAGCTTCCAAAAACACCTCAACTCCAAATATATTGCTACCACTGGTGGATACCTCCCCCATTGAGAGACTCTGGATGATACAATATACCCAAACAAATGAAAGAAAAGAACTCTAGCGATAAACCTAAAATAACAAGGTCAACAAATGGTTACGCAAAGCTGCAGTACAAACTTTTAAGCACTTTTTTTATAGTTAAAACAACAACATTCATTAAAACACTAACAAATTCCATCACATAACAATCCACTGCGAACTCAGGTCTGTAATCAGTAAATTCCAGATGGTTAAATTCAAGTTCTGTCATGACAACTCTTGGAGGGTTTGGCATGGTAATGTACATGGCAGTGTTAATGTGATTGGTCTTGGCGGAATAGATCTGCTACGCTGCTGCTGCCAATACATCCACAACATACTGCTGCACATTGAACATGTATGAAATAACCCCCATATATAACATACATGAATCACCCCGTAGCAGATCTATACAGGTGGAGCTGGGGGAGGTGGAGGGTTTCTGAAGCACGCTGCTAAGTGCTATAGCAAGCACTATCCAAGTATTTGAATGTTGAGCAACAAGCTCATTGGCTGCTGATATGAAAAGAACCAATCAGCTGCGCCATGTGATAATGATGTCATTATGTCAGATTGAGTTTGACCCATTGAACTGCGCCATCTAGAGTTTCATGACAGAACTTTGGATTTCTGCTCATGTTCATGCTTCTGTGTGTGTGTGAGATTTAATCTGTATGTGCAAGTGACCTTCTTATGTGTGTGAATTAATTTAGAACTGTGATTAAACTGACTGGGACTACTAGTGCGTTAGAGAGTTTCAATGCTCACCTTTCAGCAAAATTGCAATCAAGCATTAAAACGGTATGAAGAAGTAAAACGTATATTGGAGATAGTGTAAAGTACAACAGATAAGCTTGATCCCCGTAAATATTTTAATGACAACTGATAACTCGAATGTGTTAAACTGTTCAATTTAAAAACTTTTATGTAAGCCAATGTTGCTTTAAAAACTATATCCATAAGACATGTCCCACTTACAGACAAAATAAATGCATAAAAATAAGATGAAAAAATGGTGTATATTCATGCAGTCAGAAATAGAATTCCAGTATATCAGAGACAGAAATGAGAAATCTAACAAGTGTGATATTAGGTGGTGATGACGAATGCCTCCTTGGTTATCCCGCTGATCTCTGAGCATTCGACACCTCTTCACTGCCGCTGCTGTGTTGTATTGAGGAGTGAAGTGTTTTTAGTATCAGTGAGCAGCAGCACGCTGACAGTGAATACACTATCAATTAAAGGGTTAGTTCATCCAAAAATGAAAATTAGCCTGTGATTTACTCACCCTCAAGGCATCCTAGGTGTATATGACGAATCCAATCAGAGTTATGTTAAAAATTGTCCTGGCTATTCCAAGCGTTATCATTGCAGTGGGTGGGTATTTTTGTTCAACAGTCCAAAACATGTCAAATAAAATCTGCGCATCCATAATAAAATGTGCCTCACACTGCTCTGGGGTGTAAATAAAGGCCTCCTGTAGCGAATCCGTGTACGAATACGTGTAGGAGGCCTTTATTCATGTCCTGGAGCCGTGTGAGGCATGTTGTATTATGGATGCGCGCACTTCATTTGATGTGTTTTGGACTGTTGAACAAAAACACCCACCCACTGCAATGATAACGCTTGGAATACCCAGGACAATTTTTAACATAACTCTGATTGGATTCGTCATATACACCTAGGATGCCTTGAGGGTGAGTAAATCACAGGCTAATTTTCATTTTTGGGTGAACTAACCCTTTAACAGTGTGTTGCAAATGCTATTTCATGTTGACACTAAATGTGAGTTTCCTTGAGCTGAACGGGTGTTTTGATTCATGTAGGGGATGACTCTTCTGATGATGGGCTCTGCTGACGCCCTGCCTGAAGAGCCTGTAGTGCGACCCATGTTTGTGGAGGACATGACGGAGGAGCAGCTTGCATCTGCGGTGAGTTTTCAGCCAACAGTTTGGAGCAGAATGATCTGCTACTTCAATATTTTAGCAGAAATCACAGAAACGAGTTTTAACAGCTGTGAACTTGTTTCTGTAATCTCTGTCATGTTCAGATGGAGTTGCCATGTGGATTGACAAATCTGGGCAACACATGTTACATGAACGCAACGGTGCAGTGTCTTCGCTCTGTGCCTGAGCTCAAAGACTCTCTCAGGAGGTACAATTTAGTCATGTCTTTCATATCAAGTTCAGAGATTTTATTTTGTGTAATGCATCAATGTCTTTTTGTAGGTACTCTGGTGCCTTGCGGTCTTCTGGAGCTAATGCACCTTCCCAGTACATCACAGCAGGTGAAGAACTCTCTCAGTTGTGAGGTTACAACATTTTTGTCTTTTTATCAATGTTTGAGGATCTGTTTGTCCTGAACAAATGAAGAAAGAGGTAGTCAAATTGCGTTTTTGTGGACAGCATGCAGCACTTGTTTGATCAGGTGAATTCTTCACTTAGCTCTGCGTGATTTGTACGAGTCCATGGATAAGACCTCCTCAAGCATTCCACCCATCATCCTGCTGCAGTTCCTGCACATGGCCTTCCCACAGTTTGCCGAAAAAGGAGACCAGGGCCAGTACCTCCAGCAGGTCTGGAGATAATATTTTTGATCTCATATTTTTACTGGAATGCATTTAATCAGAATATTTTCTGTTAAAATGGAAAGTTATAGAATGTTTTTTTTTTCTTCATTTACCCAGGATGCCAGTGAGTGCTGGGTTCAGGTTATGCGGGTCCTTCAGCAGAAATTAGAAACTCAAGAACCAGAAACCCCACTCGAGGTGAGCTTGTTTTATTATGTGTGACCTGTGCTGGCAAAATGAGTCGGAATGAGCAAATTTTCAAAAACTTGTTATTTGTATTTTCACATTCTCCATTAAAATACCTTCAAAATGATACGACTTGTTGGAATTCGGACAAAAAATGATTTTCTGAAGATTCCAAAGCAAAATCACCAAGCAACGTTGTATATTTTACTCCAATTATTTTCCTGATAATAATTTCTATTATAATCTCAATATAGCAAATGTTTTTTATTTGTTATTAAAAATAAGAACAAAGATGCAAATAAAAGTAGCTTAATCAAGAGCAGCAAGTGATTCCGTCTTTTCTTTTAATGTTTGATTCCCATTGATTTATATTAAGACCTATGTAATGCATGGATCAAATGTTACCCATCAGATTTTTCCCCAACCATTAACTAAACGTTCATGTCAGACATAACAGATTATGTCTCGGCGAGATTCATACAAACATGTTTCGCAAAAATGTACTTTTATAAGATTGCGTGCTCGTGGAGAGACGTGTCTTATGCACACACTTTGCAAATGTCAGTCAGCGCGATCATTTTGTTTTCATCAGCATGGGTTTGAAAATGATATTTCACTGGTTTGGACTCGTGGTAAGATGCAGCAGTCAGTCAGAGTCAGCAGAGACAAAGGTACTCCTCTCAGAAAACGTACAAATAAAGATCATTTTAGATATTTAATTATTATTTGGAGCATTGGGATCGCTAGAAGAGGGCTTAATGAACTCAAAAACCTCAAATTCATCCAAAATGAACTTTTACTTCTTTTGCCTGTAGCTCAAAATTAGATCAAGCACATTCCGACTCATTTTGTCAGGTCACATATATTCTGTTTATTGCATATAACGGTTTTTATTAGAGAAACACTGAGAATTTAAAATAATTGTAGTAATTTTCTTCTATCTGCATGTTTTTTCTTTTGATGAACAGACTGACAGTGATAGTGGAGCCGCCGCCGCCTCAAAAAAGAAGAATTTCATCGATCAGTATTTTGGTGTTGAATTTGAAACGACGTATCCTTTGTTGTGCAAATCTATACCAGCATGTGCTCTCTTAGGTGTGTGCTGTGGCTGTTTATAGTTTAATAAGCTGCATTGCCCATTTACTTCAACTTTACCTGTTATTCATAGATCAAAAGTGAGTGTTTTTTCTTCTATACACCATCAAGTTCCTAACACAATCGCAGTTCATCCACATTATTGATATACAACCAATCTTGAGTTGTATAAGTAGCAGTGAAAGTAGCAGTGAAAGTAGCAGTGAAATGGAAGTTATACTCTGTATAATTGTGTATGTGACGAATAAGAATCTTGAATCAAACAGCGCATATGAACGCCTCAAAATAGGCCTTGATGGTTAATAGTTGCAGCAGTGTGTTCTTATATTTTCTATGCAAGTACATGCAGCTAACTGTTTGTTTTCTTTTCTCTGTTGGATTCACTGCAGTGTTATGCCATGCATGTATATTGAGAGAGTTTGTGTTGAGTGTTTCATACAGTTGAACCTGAGATTTCTCCAGTTCCATACATATGAACGTGTAATATTTTAAGTTCTTTAACCTGCATGTGTCCAGTATGAAGTGTACCGAGTCTGAGGATGAGGAACCGACTAAAGGCACAGAGAGCCAGCTGCAGCTTAGCTGCTTCATCAATCAGGAAGTCAAATATCTCGCCACTGGACTCAGATTGGTGAGTGGGACGTCCCATACAAGCAGCTGGAAGTACCACCATTGCTCCCAGTCCCTCTTAATCTTTATCTTTTCCTCAATACATCTAGAGGCTACAGGAGGACATCACAAAGCTGTCCCCATCCTTACAAAGAAATGCCCTCTATATCAAATCGGTATGCTTTATCTTCTGGCATCTTTGGAGAAATGCTCTTTTGTGCAACAATGAAATGAACAGTCACTTATGTTTCTGCATTTAAGTCCAAAATCAGCCGTCTCCCGGCATACCTCACGGTTCAGATGGTCCGGTTCTTTTACAAAGAAAAAGAGTCAGTGAATGCCAAAGTTCTTAAGGTAGGTCATTTGCTCCGGGCCGAGTCAGCCAAAATATTTGTATATTGATTTGTTATTTTGTGTACATTTTAATTTTGCTGCGTTTAGGATGTCAAATTTCCTCTTATGCTGGACGTGTTTGAGCTGTGCACTGCTGAACTGCAGGAGAAGATGGTTCCTGTGAGGTCAAAGTTTAAAGAGGTTGAAGACAAGAAACTGGAGATGCAGCAGCAGCCGAAAGCAAGTGCCTTGTGATATCATACTGAACGCGTCACACATTTAGAAAAGCTGCCGCCTGTAAAATAACTGACATTCATTTTATTTCTCATCTAACAGGAGAATCAGAAGGTTGGAGCTCCAAAGGAAACAAAATATGAACCTTTCTGTTTTTCTGACGGTAAGTGCTCACCGCAAAGCTCTTTTCCATTTCAACACGGTTCTGAAAGTTTACTCTGCTGGTGGATTTATAAGCTGAGAACTTTTTCTTCTCTGTAGATTTGGGCTCCAACAACAGTGGTTACTACGACCTGCAAGCGGTTCTGACACATCAGGGGCGATCCAGTTCATCTGGCCACTACCTCGCCTGGGTTAAAAGGAAAGAAGGTCAAGTATTGTCTATGTCTCTCAAATGCCAAAGCAATGTTCATGGACCTCATGCATTCAATAAGAGCTGAGTTATCGCATTAATCATTTGTAAAATGCGTAGTTTTTTTTGTCTTCGTTACTGTAAATGCATCTTGATTGCAAGCTTGAGCGAGTATTCCAGGATTCTTATAGTGCCCCTGTTATGAGTTATGAAAGGTTCTTTTTTTGATTTTGGGAGTCCCCAACAACAGGTTGACCTGCATGCAAGGTCAAAAAACACTTTCATTTTCTTATATGCATTTATTTTTACTTTGCATGACATTAATCTGCGGTGATTGTCCGATTGGTCGATTTCATTTAAAGCAGTGTTTGTGATTGTGAGCAGTTCTGGTTTGTGTACAGCGTAACCGTGGAAATGGTTATTTTTAATGCTCCAAAAGCGCACCTGTTGGCAACGAGTGGGCGGGCAATATGCTAATGTTTCATTTTGACAACAACATGAAATGGCTTAAGATTCGTTTAAAAACCGTCTTGTTTCAATGATTCCGAGTCGACTCTTTCTTTTGAGAGACAATGACTTTATACACGGAGCACTTTCAGATTTAAAACTGCAGGATTTTTCATTCACTTAGAGCTGTGTTACACTGCATGAAAGGTCATTTTCAAAAATCCATAATTGGGGCACTTTAATAATAATAGTATAATGTTACTTTACTAGTAACACAGTACCGTTACTTCTAAAAGTAATGCATTGCTAATAATTTGTTAATTTTGTATTTTGCATTCAGCAAGCTGTGGCTCTTTCACACTTTTTTAGGCCGTTTACACCTGATATGAAGATGCATTTGTTTTTTGTTGTTGATCCGATCACAACTGGACAATGCTAAATACAGGTGTAAACAGGGTCTGAAATATTTTGAGCTTGTCCACTTTTGACCACTTCCAGAAGTAGTCAAAAACTCATTTGATAGTGGATGAATGCATTTGAAGAGACAGATGTAGCAAACAAACATCAGATGTGTGTTGCTTCTGAAGGACATTAGCAACTTACTAAAAAATAAAATGACTTTATTTTACAATATTAAAAAAAAAGTACAACACATGTGACCCTGGAGCACAAAAGCAGTCTTAAGTCGCTGGGGTATATTTGTAGCAATAGCCAACAATACATTGTATGGGTCAAAATTATACATTTGTGTCTAGGGTCACAAATATGATCTTTAATTAAACAAACAAAAAACAAAATCTTTTTTTGTATCGATGAAGAATCGCACCTTGCTCCCATGGATTTCTCTTAACATGGGGACAGCAGAGGAGTCTGTCAATAAATGTCAAAAGAATTATGAGTGTTACTTTATTCCAAAAAGTAACTTAAGTATTTTGTTGTAAATTTTAAAAGGAATGTTACTTTTTTACGCTGCAATCAAAAGTATCTGATTGATGAATCTAACAAGGACGTAACATTCTGGTTGAAAATCGATAAAAATATCTGACGATTCAAATCGGTTGATGTTAAATGAGTCGTGATACATTTGGGGTGGGGGTTTATATAAGTGTATCTCTGAGTGTATCTTAGATTAAAAATTGCTCAAGCAGCTTGTATGCAGCATCTTTGTTTGGATTGTGATTCAAATGTAGCGGTTGCCTCTAAATTTAAAAGGGAAGAGCACAGGCAAAGCCTTTGTTTATATGAAGAGATTTCTTTGATTTTGTATTTTTTTTTTTTTTTTTTTTATTAGATTTGGGATTTTAACATTTTCAGTTTAGTTTTGTTTTTTGACATTTCAATTTCACAAAGAAATGTGCAGCATTTTGTCTGGGAAATAATAGGACAACTGTTAATTTTTGTGGTTTTATTTTTTTTCTTAAAGTTCTTTATTAAAAAACATGAGAAAATCAAATGAAATCAGTATCAAGAATCATATCGCATCATGAGTTGAGTGAAAAGATAAAATTTTGGACCGCGTTTATTGCTTCTGATTCTATTTCTATTGAGCAGGGCTGTCCAATCCTGTGGCTGGAGGGCCAAGTCCTGTAGTTTACCTCCAAACTGCCCGACACACTTTTCTGGAAGTTTCTTCTAATTCTCAAGACCTTGATTAGCTGTTGCAGGTGTTTTTATGATTGGACACCCCTACTATAGGGTGTTTTCATATTCTAGCTGATGTTGATTTCCCTCCTCTCTCTGAACAGATGAATGGGTGAAGTTTGACGATGATAAGGTCAGCGTTGTGACCCCTGAGGACATCTTGAAGCTGTCAGGTGGTGGTGATTGGCATATAGCATACGTCCTTCTGTATGGCCCTCGACGTCTGGAGATACTGGAGTAACAATGGTTCACAGAGGAAACTTAAACCATAATTGCCATTTCAGAGCACCGTCTGTATAGATGTGCAAATAAATTTTGGTGTCTTTAAAAACATGACCTTAATATTTTCTGAACTCTTCATGCATCAACACACAAGCGGCATATTTAAGGGTATTTTTTTTTTTTTTTTTCCTTTTTTTGGATGATAGAATTCTGGACGCGATCCTTGTTTGGATTTGGAGCAATGGTTTTATAAATGTTTTCTATATGCATTGAATATTTTTTTTTCAGGCCTGTGAAAAGGTGTTCATGCTCAATAGACAGTTTCCTCCTGCAGGAGAAGTAGTGACTTGGTATATAACGATGTTGTTGGCCACAAGTTTCAGACTTAAATACATCAAGAGGAGGTTGTATAATTCTGGGATCTAACCAAAAGAAATGTAATTTGTTTACAAGAATATGTTGTGCGTGTGTGGATCAAAGGTGGATTTCAAAGCACTTTGAGAGGATGTCTTTATGCTCAATTACTGCTTCTGTCTTTAGCTACCATGCAACAAATGCCACTGTAAACTCATCTGTCCTTAAATACTCAAATACAATCAGCGTAAGAGAACTTGAGCTCTGTAATAAGTTGACTACTGGCTTTTCATAAACGGTGAAATAAACATGCCATTGACACTCTCGTGTGTATTTTACAAACAAAGCTAATGGATCCATTTCAAATGAACATTTATTTCAAAAATGTAAAGAATGCATTTCATTGAAGTACAGACAAAGTTTAAAACAAAACAAGAAAATGTTGCTGTTATGTTTCACTGAGACCTTCTAAGACGTTACTGAAACCAGCCGAGTTCAGAGCTGTGACCAGGCTCTCCATCGTAGCTTGAGGGCCTTCTCGGTCCTGCCAGGCCACCAGCAGCATCTTGGCCTGTAGTTCTACATCCTCGCTGTCAGACTCTATCACGCGGATCTCCTTCTCGCTCATCTCCAGGTGGTCTGCCAGCGTCTTCCACTGGGACCCAAGCTTGGTTGCGATCTCATCCATCTGACTGTTGGTCACGGCCTTGCTCTGAATGCTGGGACCTGGAAAAGGAGTCAACAAATAAGCTTTGACACACTCTTATGCTAGCTCAGATCTAAATCCAGTGCTGCAAACGTTGACAATGTTGTAAGGCATCACAGACCCCCGTTCACACCAGGTAACAGTCAGATAGTTTACAGCAGGTCCTAACATGCATGCATCTCAGCTACGAGAATACTTCTTGTGCGCAAAGAAAGAAAAATAACGACAATTCTTCTCCTCATACAGTCTCCTGCAACACACCGCTAGATTGTGGAGAGTATCATGAGGCATGCGCTTGCTTCCACGTCACGTAAACAACACATGCATGCATTACTTACATGAAGCGGAAGCAAGCGCATGCATTTTGTTTGTTTTCTTTGCGCACAAAAAGTATTCTCGTAGCTTCGTCAAATTACAGTTGAACCCCTGATGTCACATTACTACGTTTCTGGACCTGGGAACATTTCAGTTGTGTTGCTGTCTATGGATTGTCAGAGAGCTCTCGGATTTCATCAGAAATATCTTAATTTGTGTTCCGGAGATGAACTAAGGTCTCATGGGTTTGGAACGACATGAGGGTGAGTAATTAATGGCAGGATTTTCAATTTCGGGTGAACCCATTAATATGTTTTTAGGGATCAAGGCACAAAGACCTTGTAACCTTACCATAGAGCCATATGTTAAAATGACACAGGACATAGCGAAATCTGAGTATCCCAAACCCTCTATCAGCACCAACCGCTCATAGTTTCACCTATGCTTATGCTATAACCATAAGGCCAGTAATACAATTTCTGACATGAATGCATAACATAGTTAAGAATTTCTGCCAATTCAAATTTTCATTAAACAAAAAACACTTTTTCGAACTCATTTTGGCCAGTTTTGAAGACGAGATGAATAATCTCAGATCACTGTAAGGCCATCCTGGCAAAAAGTAAAGGAATTCATGGTACACCAAACCATTCTCCTATAGCGCGTTGACCAATTTCATCCCATGCATTCATTGGCATATTGAGAAGATATTTGGTTTATTTGGACAAAAATCACGGTTTCTTTAGATTCATTTGCAGCATAACAAATCAAACAATTCAGTTTCAAGTGTCCATCATTTTTAATTTTGTCATAACATGCCGTTTTATGAATGCATTGTCAAATCATCTTGAAATATCGTTGAAGACGACGTCCTTTGGTGCTCAACGCAGACGTTTACGGTTACAATCCATTGACATGAAACCTAAAACATGTCATCACGCTTCTTTGGCTGCCGATGCGGAGCTTGACCCTGTAATTGCTGCTTGCAGCTCTATTCCTGTTTTTGTGCATAGCCAATAAAGTTTAAACCAGTTTTCCCAAACCTGTTCCTGGAGTACGCCCAAATTTTATCCACGTTTTTGATCTTAAAAGTAGTACCTACCGAGAGTATGCAATTATTTTGCTACCATTAAAAAAGTAAGTGTTATGAATTTTATCCGGACATACTACAGTTGTCATGGCCATGTGACTTATGAACATCAGATGCAGCCCATATCTTCCTGTTTTAGGTCTCCTGACTACATGAGCTGAAATAATTACAATCCATGACCGACTACCTCCCTATGTGCTGTAGCTGCTGTACATTTTTCCTATTTTCTCTGATGGCCTCAAGTAAATATCGACTCCCGTTGTCCTTAAAACTTTTATACTACATTCACAGCAGATAGATGAAGGTGGTGATGTTCTGTGATGATGCTTTGGAAACAAAACCAAAAGTACAGAGTGAGGCGAGCAACACAACTCCTATATAGTCATTTCTTAGCAACCGCTGCCACTTTGATGCAAACGTACTGCCGTTTTGATCCAAGAAATACAGAGTGAACAGAATCCAACAGTCAGGGAAACAGTCATAAAAATGGCTTTAGATTTTTCATAAAAACCACCCCCCAAAAAAAAAAACTTACTGTCGTTGCTCTCTTTTAACAGGTTATCTCCATTCTCATCATCATCCTCCTCTCCCGTTTTTATCTCCTCAGAAGGAAGGTCTTTCTGTTCAAAGAAAAATAAAGATTCAGTTTTTAGATTTTTATCTGTTGCTTAAAATATTGGATTTTAGTAAAATAGTGAGCAGGATTTTTGAGGGAATTTTGTAATTTAAATTAAACCATATTGTACACCATCCTCTATTAATATTGGTACCCTTGGTAAATATGAACAAAATGGATTATAATTATAATTTTGTTTCTCGTCTTATTTACAAAGGTAAAAAAAAATAATCTAAAATTACACACAAAAAGGAGAATAAATTAAATGTTTTTCCCCAAAATATGCACCAAAATTATTGGCGCAGCGACAAATTCTAACGAGTAAAAAAAAAGGCATTTATGGTTCATTGTCACAGTCGCCTATGACTTACTCACTGAGGGACTCGAGCATTATGAAGTGCATTTCTAGCAGATCCCCATTCTTTTTGTTATCCCACAAACATTTATACTAAAGACTTTTTGCATGGCCTGCTTTGCTCATATTTACCAAGGATGCCAAATTTGTTGATGGCACTGTATGTATGAGCCACTCAAAAGCCTATACTGGTCAAGCACTAGTTTGAATGCTATCTACATTGTCTGATAGTGTGGATGTCCACTCACAGGAAGCTCTTTGGCCAGTTTGATGACCATGTTTTCCAGATAGTCTGCCAGACTCTTGAACTGCTGGTTGGTGGGCTGGAAGAAGTGAGGACTCCTTCTGGAGAGCAATCGCAAGGCTCGCCAGCCGTAGTTTGAGTTACGCACAACTCTGAGGGATGATTGAGAAAGAACTTGTTTATTCTGATGATTAATACTGATCTATTGTGATGCATTGCTTGATCATTTATGAGACACAATTTGTAAAGCTCTCTACTTGTATTCTTCCTCCACCATGTTTGACGGCTCTGCCTGTTCGATAGCTTCCACAAAAAAGTCCTCCAGTGATGGCATGAACTCCCTTTAACAGAGACATGCATTAATGCAACATTTCTCGCACTAAGCATCTTTAAGTGAATATTACCAAACACAAACCTGCTATCTGACTTGCAGGCCTCCATATTGTCAGGGTTTAGATTCCAGAGCCTTGTGAGTTCATCACTGTTGATGGTCAAGAACAGCAGAAATGCAAAATAAGATTCTGACCTCTGTTATACAAGTTACCCAGTAATCAGATATCATCTTACTTTCCCATGAGGATTTTGCGATCAGGGCCCTTCCCCAAAAAGTCCTCTGGTGCTTGTCTCTTTCTGCTGGGACGGATGGGTTTGGTCTCTGCCGGTCTGAGAGAAACACAAGACTATTCACATATCCATTCACAACTAAATAAAGAGCAGTGACCACACCTGCAAACTAAAGAGAAGTCAACAGAGGGCCAGGGAGTGAAAACGTTAGCAATTCATAAAGACCAACTAAGCATATTGGTGCACTTTTTTGATCAATGCTGTTAAAAATGACAACTTTCATTAGCTTTTCGCAAAAACTAATATGTTATTTGCAGATTTTTCAGAATTAAATATATTTTTTCATAAAGTTATAGATATTTAAGTAAAGTGCCCAGTTTTGATGTACCATCATGCCTATAATTGAAATGTATATTTTTGGGACAAACATTTCTACATTGGCTTGGTTCTGATCCAGCAAATGACCTACAGATCTACTTTTTCCATGAATGCACCACAAAAAGATAATCTGCAGTAGCTTTTCTTAAAAAGATGTTATTTGCAGGCTTATACAGATTTTCAAAGAGAGAAATTTAAGCATGTTTCCAGCACTTCCCAGCAGTGGCAGATGGTGCATTTTGAGAGCAGGGAAGCGGTTTATTATAAAACCATAATAATTATGAATTTAACTTATTATATATTATTTGCTGCTCATTGCAAAGTGTTGCCTATTTAAGTCTCCTCAAATCTTCAAACAAATAAGGCAAGAAAAAATACAGCGATTAAGTGAGTAATCGATATAAATTATAAGCAAATACCACTTGAAAATAATTCGCTCCAAAAGCAACAGAAAAATTGTGGCAGTCAGAAAACAGAAAGATTTACAGTCGTTTTCTCAGCAGCTCTATTAGAAACCACTTTGAAGCTCTGTCGACTATTTTCTTTTGTACTTAAATACATTTTGACTCCAAAAGTAATCATCTCAAGTTAAGTGTTTGCACACAAATATATGCATTTCACATTTAAATATTTAGCATATGTAACATTTGAACTGTTTAAAATCTCATTAACACCATAAACTAATATAAGGCACAATAGATTTGAGAACATTTGGGTATATTTGGGGTAAGTACATCTGTTTACATAATCACATCACCAATCTCCTCCAAACTGTGCACGCTTCTTCAGAGTCAGTCAATTACTTCAAATAATTCATTACATTACAAAACGCTTTAATACTCATTTGTGTAAATATGGATAAAGCTGTTCTTGTGCAATACCTTTCTTTCACAAAGCTTGGACAGCCTTCATTTTTCCACGTGTTCCAGTTTTCTTCTGTGTTCAGGATGTGCTGTTGAAGATATAATGAATACATTTGGATGAAACAAAGCTTTTAGAGCACTAGGCTGCAATTTCATTATGTATTCATTATAAGATGAGAAACTAAAATCAATACGCCTATAGCATGTATACAGATACTACTTACCTCAACCATCCACGCAAACTTGTCACCATCTGGAGGGGTTTCTCTCAGTAACTTAAATGGTAGGAAAAGTAATAAAACATGACATAACAGTGTTTCTAACACATACCACACACCTCCAATCAGCGATCCTTAAGGTTAAGACTAACCTGATAGACTAGCTTGGTTGTGTCCTCAATCCACAAAGACTGATCATCATTCAAAACACAGCTGGAACTGCGAAGGTTAGAGAGAAAGTGAGATGATAAAAATATTTCTTGACTTTACTGTTATCCTTACAGCTTGAAAAGTCTGTATTTTGACTAAAATGATGCTAAATATGCTTGCTGTTTCCCCTGACCTCTTGAACTTGACCTGGCCCTTGAGATACTGGAAGAGGATGAGATACTGAAGCAGAATGTGTCGTCTGAAGTTGCTGTCACTCAGCTGAAGGTCCATCAACTGCAGAGAGATGGGAAATTTGCCTTGTGTTACCAGGTCAACGACTGGAGTGTACAAATAAGTTTTATTCAACAGATGATTAATAAATACTGGAAGAACCAACTTTCTCACTGGTGAGGAACTTGGCAAAGTAGACATGGTCTCCAGCAGCAGTCCTCATCTCCTCCAGCTTTCTCTTCGACGCCTGCATGTCATCCAGTTTGAAGCTCTTGAACACAGCTAGTGTCTCATCTGAATACTGCATAGAGAACACAATTGAGGGGACATTAAAACAAGATACATGTGGAGAATTTCAGTTTTCCTTTTCAATTGATTCTAATCAGTTCTTACACAAATTTTCATGATGAAAACATGACAAATGTCTTGAAATTAAATATCTCAACAATGTTTCGAGGTGTGGTTGTGACGCCAGGCTGTTAAAGTTATTAGAAATATAATGCACTCCCAAAGTGGTAATGTGGCCACGATGCCAGAGCCTATTAATGAAACCATCTTCTCCATTCCTAAACGATTTAAGAAATACATTCGATCTTCAATGACTAAAAGTAAGCCGAACGACTTTATGCTTATTGCGATAGAGAACTCTGTAACGGTTTCCACTGATTACAAAATATTTTTTTTTACAGGAGAGATATAATTACTTTAATAGGGAAGTGGTGCCCACAAATGTATTTTGCCTATGTCACGATAAGAGGTAAATCCAGGCCGAGTGTGTGACACAAATTTCGTAAACCAGAATAGTATGCGCATACTGTATGCACACCATCCGATTTTTGTAATCGTGTGTACTTTGCTATGCATCGACTTGGTTTTGTACTAATCAGTTGTTCCACAAGGTGGCAGCACAGGCCAGGGCTGCTGTTTCATAGTAGGAGACAGAAAAACAATAAAACAGAGGAAATTGCAACAACAACAGGCACTCACACTGACAATCACTTGTGTGAGGGGGTTATGAGAGAGCCACAACTTCAGTTTGAAAGAATACAAAGACATTTTATTCGGTCGTAATTTCTGGAGAAAAATACAGCAGACATTGGACTAAGATAAAGCTTTCTAGAGTGCATGTGTTGACCGTTCGCACACGCTATCAAATGGAGTATACTTGATAGGCAGCACGTAACTGTACGCATACACTAACGTACACGTAAAAAAACTGAAGTATACTGGGGTTTAAAAATACAATGCTAATATTTTTATTTTATAATATGAATTTACATCATTTCATCATTCAAACCTAAAATCAGCAAGCTTTTATTTTGGCGGGTTGCTGGCAAGTAAGTGTATGCGCCGCTGGTTTAAGTGCTGCCGAGTGAAGCGCGTCAGTAAATGAAGTGCCACAGTTTTGAGTTTTGCTCTGAAACAAACCTGCAGCGCGTAGCCTACTAAGCCTTGATTTGTGTTTTCAGTTCAAATGGAAATCTTATACAGTGTTACAGTTAGTCGAGCTAAAACGATGATTGTGCATTAACAGCTATCAACCATTTCAGTACGCAAATGAGCGGTCTGAACTTATCTACACAGCACAGGTTTTTTTATTTCGTCTGTGCATGCACACCTGCGCACCGCTTCATGCATCCCATCAGATTACTGAATGATCAAATACATACCTTAAGGAAAGTCATCCATGAGAACTTGTCGTAGCACTGTACAGGGTTTCTGAAATAGTCCTGCAGGGTCCAGAATTTTCTGTACAAGTTGTAGTCAATAGGAATGGCGCTACAAAACAAAAGCCCTCTGAATTACACGCTAATAAATAAGAGTTTAATAACAGCCAAAATGAAGCAAAAGCAAGACAATGACTTGTAACTTGAGATTGTGAAAATCTTTTACCAGGGAGTAGGTGCATCTTCCTCGCCCATCTCTCCCTCCTCCACCTCCATCCCTTCCTCCTTAACCTCTGTGTGCTGGGGGGGGGGGGGGGGGGGGGGGGGGGATTAAAACATGTCTGACATCTAATGTAGAATCCACTGTAGATGTCTAACTATCAGATTAATTCACATTTTCTGCTTGCATGAACTTTAAAAAAAAAACCTTAACGAAGTAAATCAAGCCCAACATCTGTCAGCATGACTTTACCTGCAGTCCAAGTGTGCTATCCTGCTCATTTTTGTTGAACACTGTGATGTTATCAAGGTTGAATTGACTCTGTAAGTTCAGACCTGTAATACAAGGGAAAAACATCAAGTCATAAAATAACCACTGAACAAAGAACCAAGAAAAAACAAGAAATGTAAAAAAAGTATACCTGATTTTTCTGACAAAGGAAACAGACGTGCTAAAAACAGCTGGATTCGTCCACAAAACACTGTATTCTGAGACTTAGAGAGTCTCCTGAGCAGGTCTGTAGGCAAACACAGTGGTAATGTTAAGCTACTCCAGCACATTCTCAGTAAAGAATTACGCTAAGACAAAATTCACAATTTAGGCCTAAGCATTTATATTTCAACAAACTATGGTAGAAAACAATTATATCATTAAAAAGTTTAAATTGCAATTTAAATGTCACTTTAACGCACATCCAACCATTATAAGATAATGCCATCAGAAAAAAAAAAAACATAAAACTTGAACCTCACCATTGCACATTCTTAACAAGTAATTTTTTCCAGCAGAGTAAAAGGTATTCTGTAAACATGAAAGAAAGAGCAAGCATAAATAATATAGCTGCAAGCAGCAATTAAGGGGTCAAACAGGCTAATGGTAACACTGAAGACTGATCAAACCATTCTGATGATGATTTTAGACGATTACATTCTATTAACATAATGAAATGCTTAAAATGGTGTAAATTCACAGTCATATGCATTTACAAAAAAGCTGGTGATGTGAAACATATTTGGTACAGATTGCCTGAACCGTCAAGGATGAGTTCGGAAACTTCAGGTGGAAATAGAAACAATGAGGTTTGCTTGTGAGTTTTTAGTATAAACTCGTGTGACATTTTAGCTGTTGGAGGCACTAGACGTAGCGAGATAGAGTTTCCAAATTTGCAAAATGAGATTCCAAATATACAAACGGCATAACTGCCCTCTATCTGTGTGCAAAATTTCATAACTTTCATGCAAGCGTTTCTATGAGCTGCCACAGACATCATTGGTGGAAGAAGATTAGTAAGAATGGTAACGATTACAATAGGTGCCTATGCTTCTTTGGTGCTTGGCCTCTACTTATTTGTCTAATTCTTATCTACAAAATTTATCACGATAAATCACATGCGATTGTCATTCGCATCTCGCCAGTATAACTGGTTCTGTGATTAGTAGTAAATCTCCATCATGTGCTTTCAAGCGGAGCAGCATTTAATACACGGAGCCGTAGATCATTGAGAAGCTACGCAATATCGCATTCATAATCAAAGGCGATTCATCTGTGATATTGCATAGCTTGTCAGTGAACTACGGCTCCGTGTATTCAATGCCGCTCCGCTTGAAAGCACATGATGGAGATTTACTACTAATCACAGAACCAGTTATACAAATGACAGCCCTACTAAGCATTACCAACTAAAAGGTCCAAACTTACAGATTTCCACGTAGACACATTCTCTTCAACAAAGGAGAAGATTTTGTCACACTGGTCCAGAGGAAGGCAGTCGAGAACATCTCCCAGCAGAAGAAAGGGAGTGGTAGCAGAGCAGATGCCTTTATGAAAACAACAAATCAATGCAAAAAGATCATTTTTTGATACAATATGTGTGTAGCTCACACGTACCTTCAGTCACACCATCTATACTGATGTAGATCAGAGAAAGGAAATCTTCAACGTTCACTTTCTGCTTCACCTGCAAAATAAAATTAAATCATCACCATACACAACGATAACTCAATGCAGGGATGCCAGTATTGTGGTATAAAGGACTCACAATCTGCTCTTCAAGAACTCCACGCAGGGCTTGATCGAGAGTGGCTTTCTTCTCAGTTTCACTGCGAAGAATGAATTGAAATCACACAGAACATCTCAACAGAGATGGATATATCCACCGAAATGCATCATTGAAGATGGTTTAAGCATACAAACAAACAATTGACTATAAAAGCAGAAAATCCTGATAAAGAGCGTGATTACTTTCCAGGCAGATGGCTGAAAGCATTGGTCAGGGGTTTACAGTTCCTGATATCTACAGCACTTTTAGTGGCAGCCTGGGAGAAACAAAATTAACACATTTATTAAAGTGGTTATAGTATTTATGACTAAAACACTAACTGTAGCATGATATCACGTCTATTCCAGACATAGAAACACCAAAGTAGAGTGAAAATATATTATTTTGCTTCGTGTAGCACTATGCTAACATACATGTACCACAATAATATATTTTCACTGTACTATTAGTAATACTGTGTTTTTCATTTAGTAATGTAAATGACTAAATAGGTCCAATGCATGATAACTAACTGCTACATACTACTTCGGAGGAGAGACTTCTCCTTAAAATCATCTGTGAATGCTAAAGCTTGTCTATCAGTTAATGTTTATAATGATAATTTACCGTAAGTTTATCTCTGGCTTCAATGAAGTCGAAGAGAGACATCTTTACTGGCGCTTTGTCTTCTACTTCCGGTTCTCTTCTTCTTCGCTGGTTTAAATGTATTGGTAACACACACACGCGTGTCTCCACCTACTGGACTGCTGTGCAATCATGATGATGATTATTCTTTTTATTTTTTGCTTTTCCTTATTTTTTCTCGCCTCAATTTGATGCAATATAATTTTCATGCCATCATAATTCTTTAAACAATTGAATATACCAGTTTGACATGTTCCAGAAATATAAAATATAAATACTTAAATATGATCGCATTTAATAAAAAAACAAAACAAATAAAAAAAAAAAAACATCAAAAAGTCATCAACTCCTAAAAATCAGTTCAGTGATGGTTTTCACCAACAGAGAGCGCCATAGGTTACACTGATTACTTGAAAAAGGTTTTAGTATAATAAATGAAATTTAGTATAATAAATGAAACTTTACATGAAACATGTCAAACCAGAAAAATAAATAAATAAAGCCTTTAGATGAATGCAAGAGTTCACACTGGAGAGAAGCCGTTCACATGTGATCAACAACATTACTGTAGAGGTTACAGATGCATGTTATGCATGTTAGAGAATAACTTGATTATGGCTTTAGTCTGGCTTTTTACTCTCTAAGAAGCTGCTCTCATTGTGTGTGTGTAACCATGCCCAATAAGCTTCAGGGCCGAGGCAACCTTGAAGTAAGTGGTTCTCTGTGTATGTGTGTTAGTATCTGTCTGTACAGCTCAGACAGTCCCAGGACAAACGTTCTGCTGCCGATGTCCAGCGTATCACATCTTTGGAGAGACGTATGCATCAGACCTCTGATCACTCGTCACTAAAATAGTCATCATCAGAAGATATGCTTCAAGCTGTGTCCATATGTGGAAATTGTCTCAGTTTATCTAGGTTTTGGAACCAATCAGAATTTTGATGACTTATGCATTGATGTAACTACTGGTATTTGGTCACCTTCTATTGGTGGCTTGTTAAAACCAATAAATCCTAATGGAATAGGCTATGTTCAAGTTTATTTGTATGTCCCAAAACACACTACAGAAAACTATTGTTTAATGGTTTTAATGGTTAAACGATGATGGCTTGAAATGGCATTTGTGATTTATTTGTGATTGTGTTAGAATTTTCTGTGATGGTTCTATTGTTTTTTTCAGCAGGGTTACCTCATTGATTTTATATAATGCATTTTAAGTCATTTTAAAGGCTGTTGTTGGCTTAGGTCTATTTTTATAACCACTATATATATATATATATGCACGCCACTGTTACGGTGTAACATATATTACTATTAATATTACCACTAGTAGATATCGCCTTATCCCACTCGTACAGTATTATTTGTGCAGGTCTTAAATTTGATTTGAAATATCCTGCAGATATGCTGGTTTTGACTGCTGGTAATGTTGGTCTGAGCAGATCAGAATCAGCACCAAACCATCTCTTACCTTCATTAGTCTAACATTCAACTATAGGCCTCTTAAAATGAACGTTTGAGGCATAATTCACAGTGATATATGATGTGT
Organism: Barbus barbus; assembly: GCF_936440315.1. Classification (NCBI taxonomy): domain Eukaryota; kingdom Metazoa; phylum Chordata; class Actinopteri; order Cypriniformes; family Cyprinidae; genus Barbus; species Barbus barbus. The sequence continues at coordinate 28,516,130 of NC_136754.1, forward strand.
AAATATAATATTTTAAACCCATTTTTATGACAACATCACCAATAACCTACTCAAAACTAGTATCGCCCCACTCTCCAGCTGTTGCTGTAGTATTTTGCCAAACTACACCATCAATGAACTGAGTAAGGTGTGAGTGAACTTCACAACATATTCCCAATGTCCCTGAATTCTGTGGATTTCGATTAAATGTCCAGCAGATGTCAGTCTTTTAAGTTTAAAGCGTGGTGACATTACAAAGGCGTTCTGTTGAAAAAACAAGTCAATGTACAATACTCATTTGTTCATATTTCTTTCATTTCTAATGTGGGGGTGGATTAAAGACGGTCGTGCATTAATATGTGCTTTATAAGTACTAATAAACAGCCAATATGCTAGTAATATGCATGCTAATAAGCAACTAGTTAATAGTGAGAATTGGTCCTTAAATAAAGGAATAGCCTATAAATGGTGTAATTTCTCAGTACTTTAATGTCACTTCTCAGCTCAGGGTCGAGTGAAGTTACATGCAACTATGATGAATTCATTACCTTTCTTCTTCACAGTTTATTTATTTATTTGTAGTAAGACAGTCGATTCTGATGTTCATCATACAATAATGGTAATAGAGACAGAGCTAAATTTGAAGAATAATATATTTAATCTGACATGAACCAAATCAATGCAGTATTACACAGAGGTGTAGATCTAATACAATTTATATCTGTCAAGACAGGAGTTTGCCTGGTGGTTCTGCATCTAATCCATCTTTACTCAGCTCCTGCAAAGCAAAAAAAAAAAAAGGGAAGAAAGGAAAAAGACAAACACAAGTCAGAACTCTCAAAAATGTTAACATTTTTGAAATGCATTTTTATTGTATTATTAAAAAACGAAAACAACAACAACAACAAAAAACACTGAGATTACACTTTCGGGTGCCATATCTGATCTATTCTAAAATAAAGTGTCTAACAGGTATTTAATAGGCCTAAACTGGATGTGCATGGTGTCCTTGGAAGGAATGGCACATATATTGCGACACATTTTCCACTGAGACACTTCATTCACATTTATCTTTAATCTTGATTTTATCATTGCCAACAGTTAACAGACATTTAAAAAAATCATGCAGTAAGACAAACTATTTCATATGACTGTCAAATAGAGGCTCAAGGACTATCTAATAGATTTGGTACTATTAAGATGATGACGGCTTTCCTTTTTTACATCATAGCAATCTCCTTTAATTTGTTTTGGAATGGGCTTTTGTCTAGCAGTACAGCTGGGCTTGAGGAGATCGACGGCATGTGTTTGTTTATGCCTCATCAGCACAATGTGAGGAAACTGATAACTGAACGTTTGGGTGTTGCAGTTCTGTCACTCGATAAATGCCGTTCAGAAGTGTCACCCCACCCTCAGAAAAGCCACCCGATATACACTCTTCTCTGTTGTATGTGTTTCGATTGCTACAGGGGAAGTTAAAAGCTTCTACGCCAGCAAGTTTTCATGACACATTTGTTTTAAAACTTTTCTTCGTTTGCTGAATGATTTTCTGTGTTGGCTAGTTTTTAAAATTGTAGCATCTACAAAATCTCATCACTGCATGGCTTCTGAATCCTTTACGAAAAATTAAGCAAAGCTGTGTAGGAGTGAAAAGTGTGATGTTGGACAGACTGACAGGAACGTGCCATCCTTTATCATAGTAAATTAGGAGAAAATAATCATGCTTTGTCTAACACACTACTCTAAAATTCAACAAGCTGTCCATGCCGCTATGCCATAAACTAACTCATTAAATGAAACACAAATTTAAGAAAACAGAGAAATTTAAGACCAACAGAGAGTGATCAAAAACATCAGATTGTCTGACAAACAGATTGCTCTAAAGGCATTTTTGGAAATAGAAGTACAGTGGTAACCCAAGGTTAACTGAAATCACAGTTACAGTATACAGCGGGTAAAATAAGTATTGAACACGTCACCATTTTTCTCAGGAAATATATTTCTAAAGGTGCTGTTGACATGAAATTTTCACCAGATGTCGGTAACAACCCAAGTAATCCATACGTACAAACAAAACAAAACAAAAAAGTTCAGAAATTAAGTTATGTGTAATAAAATATAATGACACAGGGAAAAGTATTGAACACATGAAAAAAGAGAGGTGCAAAAAGGCATGGAAAGCCAATCAGTGATTAGAAAGCAATCCTGCCCCTCGTCAGTGGAAATTGTTATTATCTGCTTCAGTCCCAACACCTACAGTACCAGGATGATGAAGATGAAACAAGAGTGGACATTTCAGCAAGACAATGATCCCAAACACAGCCAAGGAAGCTCTCGATTGGTTTCAGAGAAAGAAAATAAAGCTGCTAGACTGACTTGAATGCAACAGAAAATAAGAACTAAAGATCAGAGCTCATAGAAGAGGCCACAAACCTTCAAGATTGGACCGAAATCACACCTGAGCAATGCATGCCACTAGTTTCTCATACAGGAGGCTTCTTGAAGCTGTCATTACCAACAAAGGCTTTTGTACAAAGTGTTAAATAAATTTCCGTAAGCTGAAAGTGTTCAATACGTTTTCCCTGTGTCATTACATTTCATTACACATTACTTCATTTCTGCTTGTTTTGTTTTCTTTGTACGTATGGATTACTTGGGTTGTTACCAACATTTGGTGAAAATTTAATGTCAACAGCACCTTAAGAAATATATTTACTGAGAAAAATGGTACTTATTTTACACTTATTGTGTTTTATCAGTGATGATGCCTGAAGAAGTATTTTGAGGAACGGGAGCAGGTAATCAGCCCATTCACACCAAGAATAATGAATACTTACGGGACAAATAAGGTGGATAGCATCACTACTGAAGAGTAATTAGCTGATGAAGTGGATTTACTTCTTCTAGAGTTAACTAAAGTTATTGTGTGCTTTGTAATGCTCGAGGTCTATTACTTATGAATGGGAGAACGTGCACAATATGGCGGAATGGTCCCGCCTTCTCAGTTGGTAAAATCACTGCAGTTTGCACAACTTTAACCAGCAGATGTCCTCAGCATGCTATATGTTTCGAGTGTATCTAAACAGCGAATCTAGCTAGTGTAATCTATCTGATCTCTAAAACTGAATTAAACTGTTATTGTTTGCTAGCCTGGCATACTGATCTAATCTTGAATTTGAATTCCGACTGGCTGTCAGTGTTTTATTGTTCATCAGCTGGGAAAAAAATTATTCTGAAAGTGATTTCAATAATATCGCTCCACTGTATAGTTATTGTTGTTGGTGTGGACTCTCGTTCATGTTTATATAGTTATCGTTATCGTTCTTGGTGTGAGCAGGCCTTAAGGTTGTGCCGCTTCCAGTTGCTGGACACAAATTTTCAGTAAACTTGATTACCAAGATGTACATTCTGTCAGAAATCATTTGGAATAAGACTAACACTAAACAACCATCTGCATCTCTAATAACACATACATTCTTCTCTGTTTATTTCATCTAGCTCATGAAACAATAAAATGCACTGAACATGAATCATAGTTTTCCAATGAAACCAAGCCAAAACTTATGATTACAATTTGAATGTCGGCCAAAATATTTTAGGCATGCACATTAAATTCTTTGCATCCCTTCTAATGCCGTTCCACTCTGATGCATTTTGTGATGGCCTCTTGTTTCAGATGCTAGATGATTGTTTCTGATGAACAAAAAGCTGTCCCTAAAGAGATTTAATTGCAGTTATTTAATAGGGTTTGGTGTAAAAACGCTATACGTGAGTAGACTATACTGTTTGACTGTGCCAAAGAGGAAACCAAGTCCTTCCTTTCCTGGATAATATATTTTTAAATTATGTTAACAGTTAGCGAGACATTCAGGTTGTGATATTGTCCAATGGCCAGCTTCCTTAAATTATTTGTCATTTGTGAGAGTCAACAAATTGCTGACTTGTGTAACAGCTTTAGTATCAGTTAGTCTGGAGGTGATAAAGAAGTTGACATCAGGTCGGTTTGTACGTGTTAACTGCTTTGCAGAAGTGTTCTCATAAAACGCTCAGTATAATGTTGAGAATATTTTGCTACAGATTAGCAAATGCTTAAAAATGACGTGTAATTCTATCAGTGTTAAAACTCTTTCCTCTATATCCCACTCCAGAGATACAGCAACACTGCCTTACCCAAAAGCCCGGCCGGACCATCAACAGGGAAACCTGTTTTTGAAAAGTTGGTATGCTAGTGCCTCAGAAACTGATGTACTTCCAATTTGACATAACGTGGTTAGCTATTTAGTGATAGAAGAACAGAAGATCAAAATGTACCCCTTTATAGGATATAAACATACACTGCCAGTCAAAAGTTCAGAATAATTAAGATTTTTTTCATGTTTTTGGAAACTTAATATTTTTAGTGGAAATCCTGATACGTTTTCCCAGGATTCTTTGATGACAAAAAAGGTCAAAAGAACAGAATTGACTTAAAATGTAAATCTTTTGTAACATTCTAAATATCTTTACTGTAACTTTTTTATCAATTTAATGCATCCTTGCCGAATAATGCAATTTTTTGTTTCCAGAAAAATGTTACGCAGCAAAAAATATTTCAACATTGATAATCAGAAACGTTTCTTGAGCAGCAAATCAGAATGATTTCTGAAGGATCATGTGACACTGAAGACTGGAGTAATGATGATGGAAATTCAGCTTTGCATCACATTACATTTTACAATATATTCAAATAGAGAGCAGTTATTTTAAATTGGAATGATAATTCACTATAACACTTTATTTTCTGATCAGATAAATGCAAATCATTTTTTTTCCAAATTAATTATTCCAAACTTTTCGCTGATTATATATATATAGTTCTCGCCAAATATTTACATACACCTTGCAGAATCCACAAGATAAGGTTATGTGAAATAGCTTATTGAGGGTACTACAAAATAAAAGAACAAAAAAAACAAGCAACTTGTATTCTGCAAGGTGTATGTGAACGTAAGACCACAACTGTATGTATCCAGCATAGGGCTGCCAGCATATTAACATTTGAGATTGATTACATATGAACTGTATATATTTATATTTGAAAGTCAAGATAAGTCACGGTAATGCTGAAAACAAGATGAATTTATTCAATCATCTGCCAGCCCTTAAAGCAGAAATAATTGGCCTTCCAATGAATGAATCTGTAAGTGCACTGAATTACAAGAAATTCCTGAGATATAAGTAGGACACGGAAGTCGCTGTGCAGGTATTCAATTTAGCCAGAAAAGAAGCTGACAAAACTGTCGTTAGGATAATGACAAGAGAAATGGTATTGTATGCTTTGTTGTTGTATGTAGGTGTAGTTATCAGGTATCTACATACCAAAAGCAAGGACATAACAAGCAGGTGTATTTACAAGACATTTCAGGGCCTGGGCCACTGACCAGAACCAGATCTGGGGGTTCGGGGTTCGATTAGCGGTTCTGTCGCAGACGGGTCTGGATCAGCTGTGCCTTTCAGAACATTCATTCGCTTGCGAAGCGCTTCCTTTTTTGGGCAGAGCAAGAAGTCGTACACAAGAGCAGCAGCCACCCCTCCGCTCATCGGCGCAATCCAGTAGATCTATGTGAGGAAATAATTATGACATTTAAGAAATAAGAAAGCAATTGAAACGGTCATTAATGTATTTTATTTTTTATTTTTTGCAAAAAAAAACAACAATAATTTTCCTTTCAGCCCTAAGAAACTTAGAGGAAGTACAATGTGTCACAAAGTATGCAAAAACAGTTGTGAAGAACTGCCAGTGCATTTTAACCTAGGCTATAACCAACTCATAAAGCAATAACATTTTTATTTTTATTCAAAAAGCAACGGCGATTTGTTATACTGGGTACATTACTGAAAAATTGTAGTCTGTTACTGATTCCAAATTACATGACAAAAATTGTAGTTAGTAACGTAATCCATTAAATTACACATCAGGTAATGTAATCGGACTACTTTTTGATTACTTTTAGATTACTTTTGACCTAACTTGTTTAGCACATTGATTTAAATAAGATAATATTGTAGCATATTGATATAAAAATACAATGAGAAAGAAAATATATTCAATTCATTGTTATTAATAACATGAAGTGCATTTAATATTATATCAGGTCAAAGGTTCACAAACTGGGGTTTGTGAGTTTAACGAAAAGCTAAAAATGAATTAAATCACAAAAATTTAAAAATAAAAAATCTTTCAAAAGCACAACAATCCAAATAAAACACTCGATAAAAATATGAAATATACCTGTTCACATGTGACGGTAAAAAACTAACTTCTTGAAGTGTATTAAAATGTAATGTAGTCAAGTACTTAATGTTTTGGAACCTGATTATGTAATCCAGATTACAGATTACCCAGAACTGGCTAAACTTTATTTCGATTATCTACTTCAGACATTCTAGTAACAATAAGTGACTTGCAACTACAAGTTAACTAACTTTTATTAGAGTATTAGAAGACTGGTTATGGTTATGGTTAGGGATAGTAGAATAATTGGACTTTCATAGTTACTTATAGTCAGTTGAGGGAGCATCAAAATAAAGTGTTAGAAGATATTAAGCAGTCAGTCTACTAATACTCTAATGACTGCTAGTTGACATGTAGTTGCAAAGTTACTAGTTAGTAGAATATCTAAAGTGGACTATCAAAATAGAGGGTTACAGTTTGTTCTTAAAACAATAATAGAAAAAGAAAAGAACAAAAATCAGGAAGAACGTACCCAGTGGTTTTTAAATGCTTCAAGAATAACAGCTGGTCCAAAAGATCGAGCAGGGTTGATCCCGCACCCGGTGTAACTGATCTGGGGACAGGAACGATGAGTCTTATAAAGTTTATGATGAGCAACTTCACATAGAGCAGAATAGAGACTGGACTAAACTTGGTTGGAGACCTACTGATCTAATTTCCAAGATCATTACATAACATTTACTAATGAAAAGTCAATTGCTTACTGCAACTAGGTGCCCTAAACCAACAGACAGTCCGATGGCTAGGGGTGCAGAGCCTGTAACATCAGTTCGATGTTTGTCTGTTGTGGCCAGGACACAGAGGACCAGCTGAAAGGTTGCAAAAAGCTCAATGGCAAATCCCTGACCCGCTTTCACTCCGTTACTCAGCTATAAGAAAAAATATTGGATTACATTATAAAGATGCGAAAAAAAAGGGATTCAACTACAGATTATAGTACTACAGTCACATCACAACAGCAAGACAGCATAATAAATGCAATTTCAAGACCATTTAATATTTGGATGAATTTTGAACAACTTCACCGTTATTATCAGAGGAAAAAAACACAGCCCTTTTATCAAACGCAGTAGTCACACTACATGGGATATGTTGTCAGAACGGAGACCTAAAGTACAATTTAAACAATTACAAAATAAAATTCATTAAAAAGTAAAAATGGAAAAAAATAATACACAAAACAATTGTTTTGGCTGACAGAAATTGTATTTAAAATATTAAATGAAAAAAATAAAAAAGAATAAACTTTGCTCTCAAGGTCAAGATTATTGTCATTTTATATTGTCGTTGCACTACTACATGTTAAAATATCACCTGGAAAGTGCTTACATTGTTTACTGATGACAAAATATTATGTATTCATAATTATTTAAAATATTTCATATTTTAAATGCACGTTAACTTTGACAGCCCTGAAAACACATTTTGTAAAAATACAACCTCTTGCAGTGAAAACTCTTTATATAGGTAAACCTTGCCTGAATACATGCCAGTGTGATTTCATTGTTATACAAACAAAAAATAAAGAAAGAAAAAATACTGGAAAGAGAAAAGACTAAAATAAATTGTAATTTGAGACAATTTTGAATTTGAAACCAACATACAAAATCTTAGCTATATAAAATAAACATTTATGTAACTTATAGCAGCCCTTAACACATTCACCGTGTGACAACTATCCACTTCTGTGGTTGTGATTTAATTTTACATTTAAAACAACTTACCATATTGAGTCCCAGTGTTGATTCAGGGTCAGGACTAACTTTGAACATAATGCCACTTGCTAGCACAGCTCCCAACATCTGGGCAACGATATACATGAAGGCCCTGAAGAAACTGATCTGACAGCTGACCAAAAGTCCTAAAGTAACAGCTGGGTTCAGGTGGGCTCCACTGATATGCCCCAAACTCTGAGCCAATGTGGCAATGGCCAGGCCAAAAGCTAAAGCTACTTTAACCTCTTGGTCGGGATATCTGTTATGCTTGTTTCCAATTACGGAGGCTATGCCAATAAAAATAAAAACCGTCATCCCAACAAACTCAGCCAATACCGCCCGCCAAAACGACCAGCTTTTAAGCTCTCTTGCCATTACGAGTATTGCTCCTTTTCTGCCTTTTATCTGGTAAATGAAAATGCCAGCTAAGCTACCACTTATAAACACTTGGTGAAAGATGGTTGACAGGAAACTGGTTTTAACAAAGCAACCACAGTTTTAGACCAGAAAATGGCAGGAGGAAGGAGGTAGTTAATTGCTAACTGCCTAAAAGATAATGTCACATAACAAGGACATTAAGATCCAATAGATCCATTTTCAAATCAAGATCTTTGTCTGTTGCATTTTTGGGAGTCATATGTTCCCTGGATCCTATGCTGCCCAAATATATTGCGCATTAGGAACGCACTATTCAAGGTTTACGGGTTTAAGACCTGGGGCTGGTTGCATAAACTGTTTAGACTAGTCTTAAAAAGTTAGTCATCTAATTTTTTTCTTCAAGACTGGTCATAACTTTTTAAATTCAGTTTTGAAAAGGTAGCTTGGTCTTATATGTATTGGAAAAGTGAGACTGATTACCCCTTGACAACTGCTAGTTGGTAAAACTTGTTCTGTCATTACAACTCTCGGAGGGATTGGGATGGTAATGTACATGATAATGCTTATGGTCTTGGAGGAATAGATCTGCTACGCTGCTGCTGCTGCTGCGGCAGAGCAAGTACCAAGACTTGAGCATGTAAGAAATGCTGCTGCTGCTAATATAACATAGATGCAGGGCTTAATTTGTGCCGGAACAAGCCGGATCCGGCACCTCCGAAATCCGATCGGCACCTCATTTTGTCGGATCCTCCTCCTTAGGCGCCAATGAAAGTTTGTGCTGACCTATAATGTGGATAATTTGAAAAATCCTCTATAATGACCGTGCTTGCGGTCTACATTTGAAATAAAGAACCTGAGCACGCAAAAGACGCGACATGTGAACTGCTCTGCTCTCACAAGACATAATGCACGGATCCATAGCCTATACACATGCGTTTTCTTTCTCAGCTGTTCACATTTACTTAAGAAAAAAATCTGGATACTGGCCAGGACGGCCATTTTTACGTAATTTTGTGAGTATTTGGCCACTTAAACTCAACAACAAACTATGAAAAATAACTCAATATGATACTGGCTAGGATGTGACTGTGAGCGCTCAGCCTTGAAACAGCCTCTGGAGCGCGCCAGTACCGATTGGCTTAAAAAGACGTGCAAATTACACATTTTTGTGACGATGCAACAATGACCCGATTAAGCAAGGGACAATTTTGCGCTGAAAAGCGCCTCTCTTCATGTGATCAGTGAAATCTGACTCTTGCTACAGTGTGCCGCGGCTCTGCAGCGGGCGCTGTATGAAACAGACACTTTGGAGCAGCGCAGACCATGCACTCGTACAAGTGTGACCACGTCAAATTTTAACTCGCACATTCTCAAAAAATGGTCGCAGTCTAGAGCCCTTCCATACTTAACTAGACGTAAATAAAATGTAAGGTTTTAATAGACTTAAGGTCATATATGAGCCTTTTTGACTATTGAGAACAAAAAAATATCATATCAAATATCAAGTATTCCAAAAAATATCAAAAGCCATCTGATGCCCTGTTCTTTGTAACTTTCACTTTGATGCGTCCAGTGTAGAAATTGTCACAGTTGCGATAGAAAACATTTGCACTGCATTGTAATCCAATGTACCCTATAAAAAAAGTCTAATTTGCCTGCTTAGGTGTTTGTTTGTGCATGTGTGTAGGCCAAATGTCCTAATGTCCAAACGTCCTAATAGGGAAATAGCATTGTAAACAACTTAAACAAATTGAAGATTAATAAAGATTTCCCCCTGTATTAATCATGTGCACAAAATAACACTTAATTTAATTAACTCTAATTTAAAAATCTGAAGCAAAACACGCTGGGAAATTGACCTGCTGTAACTCATTCAGTCGTAACTTGTTTCTTTTAAGCATGATGAACTTTCAGTAGTAATAAAGTAAAATGAACTTTTTGCATTTAGAACATGTGACTGATAGGTTTCACAGTGCTGGTTGCAAAAGTTGGCCTGCATCTTCTCTGCACCCACTGGTTGGTACTAAGATGCACATGCAGCATTGCATTACACTTCCTTGGCTATATTTTCTTTAGATTTAATTGTTTACACACAATGTGCATTTTAAAGTAAGGTTTTCTTTCAGTGCCTGAGATTATTATCTCACAAAATAAGAATTTTGGGAAAATGGGTATATTTTGGAGATAATACTCCACATCAAAGGACTAACTCTGTAGACCTAAGAGAGGGAACACACACCCCAATCACCCCCCCCCCACACACACAAATATAGACTCAAATACACAAATATAGACTCAAATACACAAATATAGACTCAAATACACAAATATAGACACTGATAAGAGACTCAACAGCAATAGTTGACAAAAGAAACTTGTCTTTTGTAGTTTCACGCTTTCCTGTACAAACTGTTCAGATTTTCTGTCAATTATTCTCCTTTAGGACATCCAGAAAGAAATGAGACCCTGTGATATTGACAGTTTTTTACGATTGCTTAGGCACAATTTTAAAAACAAGGCTCATTTTGTCGAAATACTACACACACACAAGTATAGCGGAACATCTCAGATCTTTTGCAAAATGAAACACTTCATTCAAAACTTTACAATAATTTAACAAAAGCCAGTACTGTATGATACACACATGGTTCATAGAGTCGGATTCAGTTTGAACCACTTACACACACTGCTGTGCTCAGTAAAGGTTTTTTCAGCTGCTTACACACATTTTCTAAACTTTACCTCTTTTTTTCTTAAAACACCAAATCCAAGAATTTCACACACAAAATGCAAAATGGCTCACATCTCTTGCAAAATCACACGATGCATTCAAAAGATCACAAACACATCACACACAAGCTCTTCTTTCATGAGCGCTTATGCACATTTCTGTACAAGATTAAAAGTAATTGGCAGAGAGATGTTGCAAAGTTCACGGTAATCACAAAAGCAAGATTGAAACCAAACTATTTATTTATTTTATTTATTTATATATATATATATTTTTACTGTAAGCATTTGTGGTTGTGAATACAGTATTACACACAGTACGAAAGAAACGAAATACAAAATAAATTCAGGATCATTTGCATTGATTTAGTGAGTCTTTTTCCAGAAACGATGATGTCATAAACACTCTGTTCACAAGTTATTTACCTTGATTTGTCTTTGTTTTCTTTGCATGTCACATATCTCAAGCATGCTCTTCACGGATACTGTTCTGTACTCTGTAACATCCTTTTAAGTTACAATGTTAGCAATGTTAAAACTGTCCCAAAATCAGTGTATTGTCATTTGTTATTTAAAACTTTTAAACTAATGCCAAATAAGGGTTGCACTTTATTTTACAGTACGTGCACTTATGTTCGCTTACAATGTACTTATCTAAGAAATTACTGAGGAATTTAATGGGTTAAGGTTAGGTTTAGGGGTAGGTTCAGGGTTAGTATCTAGTTATTACTATAATAACTTCATGGTATGTACATGTGGAACAGGACTGTAAAATAAAATGCTACCCAAATAAGATGTTAGATCTTTTGAAGGAGAAAAACAGGTGCATGACCATAGTTTTTTTTAAACTAGCAGTTTATACTATTTTGTAGCACTTAGTATTCAATCATATATTTGTATTATTAATTGTTAATTGATTGGATGGCTGACTAAAAAGTGACAGGGATGAGCGCTGTGTTTTACTCTAAGTTGAACATTCTTCAACTCTCACCACCCAGAAAAAACGTCCAAGCTCTCATGCTCAGCATGTAATAGACGCTCAGCCTTTCGTGATCCTGGTGTTTTAAAAAGCAGTGCTCCCATTGAAAACTATTTAAAAAACTGAGTGTCTATTTATACTAAGTGCAAATAGCCCGTCTTGTTGGTAAAGGCCATTTACACTAACTCCTCCCACCAACGTGTGATTGGAATAGTCAAGACTGAAAAAAGAAGCCACTTTAGCATCAGTTTCAGACGCTTAGATGATAAGGTGCGTACGTTTTGACGCGATCGACCCAAGTTCGAACCCGCCTTTTGCCGAACTTTTTTCTCCCTTTTCAAATCTCATATTGCATCGGAAAGGCATTTATTTTCAATAAAAATGAAGTTGAAAATAAAGTATCGGTAGGGTTAGGGGAGGTGTAGGGAGGGTTTTAGTGTCCTAATAAAGTGGCAGCCATTTAATAATTTGAAACTATAATTTACACTCAATACGTTATTATTGTCACATGTTGGCTTCTGTTTAGTTCCTGTTTGCCCTTATTTGTTTTGTTTCCTGTCATTAGTTAATTATCGTTCAGTCTGTTCACCTGAGTTTAGTTATCTCATTTGCTCATTAGTTTGTCTGTCTTTATAAGCCCTCTGTTTCTGGTCAGTCTTTGTCTGCTGTTAAATGTCTTCCCTGTGGATAATGTTTTTAAAAGATTGTATTCTGAAGAATTCCTGGTCTCCTTGCTCCTTCGTCCCCACGTAAAACTTGACAGAACAGCAGACCGACAAAAGAAGTGAATGGCGCCTTTCCCCCGTTTTGTTTTCGCCATTTTTTCCATTTTTTTGTTTGCCTTTTTGCCCTCTCTGCAGCATGGAAGTCGTCGCTGGCGCTCACCAAAGCGTGCTGTTCGTGGGGAAATCCAAGCCACCATTCGAGGCCCACCCAAGCCCGCTGTTCGCGGGGAAATCCAGGCCGCCGTCCGCGGCTCACTCAAGCCCCAGAGCTCCTGGATACGGCACTACCCCTGGGGTTCTCGGCACCTCTCCTTACCCCAGAGCGCCCTCCAGTGCCTGCTCTTCGCAAGTGCCCTCCTTCGTCTCCTACATCTCCTCAAACTTTGGAATACAACATTTTTATTATGCAGAAAATTTATTTATTTATTTATCATCAGGCTACTCATTCAAGAGCATTGGCTTACTACATGACCTTGGGAACAATAAGGAAAAAAGAGATGCGACATTCCTTGGTGTGGAACAGGATACGAGACAGGATAAGATGCACAAAGGAGGGAGGTGGGCTTCCAGGCTTTATCCATAGGGTGGCTACTAGTCCATTAAACATCATTAAACACCATTTCCAGAAGCATGATATGTCTTATTCCCCTGTATCAAATATTTCCGTACATGTGTGGACTGAGTTTTTTTGTTTATTGAGATTCTTCACATCCTTCTCTTGTTTAAAAACAGCACTTTGCTTCCCTCTTCAGAGAAGCCGATATGAAGGAAAATGATGGTCAATCATTACCAAACAATATCACAGCCAATGAAACTAGGACATGGTCTTAGAAATCAACATCAGTCAGATAAATTGTTTAAACAATTACATAATTTGAGTAATATTGATATTCTTGTATATAAATGTTTGAAATTACGAAATAGTGTTAGTACATGTGTAAAAATGAAGAAATGAACTTTTTTTGGTGTATGCTGTACAGGCAGTTCTTTGATAAGAGTGTATCACACACTGTTTCATGCTGCTCTATGGCTTATGTTACACCAAGATTGTTCTCTGATATGCTTCATAACTGCATCAAGTTCACTTACACACGCATACACAAATATCCAGGTCACATTTCACTTCAAAATCCACCCAAAAATGTAATTTAAATTATGCAATTTTTGAATTTTCCTCAAAAACACATGCTTAAAAAATGCTTAATTTTTCATTTTTTTTACTCTCCTCATTAGGACCCAAGATTAGTGAAGGTTCAATACATGTATTAATTTAGCAGACGCTTTTCAAGAAAGACTTAGACTACAGAGATATCAAAACAAGGCTTATGGGACACACGGCCTCTTTGAAAAGTGAAATATTGCTGTCAGGGTTCTGTGTCTTTTGTGCTCTTGTTTTGTTATCTAGTCTTTTAGTTTGTAGTTGTAGTTCCTGTTTCCCTTCTGTGATTTCCTGATTGTTCTCATGTGTGTCTCGCTACCCTAATTAGCCCTATATTTATAGCCCTCTTGTTTAGTCCCTTGTCTCTTTGTTTGAGTTTACCCGCTGTCAGTGAGTTTCTAAAATCATGGTACCAGCTCATGTTCATAGTTAAAGTCTAGTTAGTTCTACCTGAATTCTTCATTTATTTCTGTTTATGTCAGAAAATATGTCTGAAAATAAACTGCACTTGTGTTCAGTTTCGACTTGCCACCAGTGTATAACACGGCAGTCGTCCACATTTTAAAATAAATCAGGATTTTTCAAAATTTGATGGATACACCTTCCAAAGTATCTCCTCCATTATTGATTAAAAAAATGTATTTGATTAATATGTGATGGTTATCCCTTGCATATGTGCGACTTAAAAACATCAACTAATATTTCAATCTTTTGTCTTGTAATTAAATTTTTGTAATTTGACGAAAAACACTTTAGGATTAAACATTCTGAAGTTTAATTACAAAAAACAATATCATAGTGTACACATAACACAATACAAAGTGAAAAAAGTTCACAAAAACAAAGTGTTTGAGAAAAACAATATAGTGAAAACTGTATAAATTTCCTGAGGTACATACTGATTCACTAAATAAGAGTACAGACAATAATACAAAACTAATCAGTCAATACAACATGCCACCTGTCCCTTTAAACAACTACACAGATGCTTTTACATTTGCAATTCCACACTTTCATATAGTCAATTAAAATGAATGCTATTTGCATGTGGGAAAAACAGGTATATTTACAGATGTTTTGTGGTCTTGAAGAATATCATACACTAAATACGCAGAGTATCATATCACTTTGATGACATCTCGACAGCAGGGGGATCATCAGTACCGTTGACGTCGTAGTCTGTGGCCGGGCCGGACACCAGCACCCTCACGCGGTCGGGGAAGTCGTCCAGTTTAGGGTAGAGAAGGAAGTCATATACCAGCGCAGCTGCCACACCTCCACACATAGGGCCTACCCAATAGACCTGAAAACAGTAGTCATTTCAAACATCGAACAGAAACAACAAATATTTAAAAGATCAGGAACATCCTGATCCTGACATCTTTTATTGACCCTGGAACAACATTTTAATCCAAAAATTTAGTCTTGACCATATCCCTACACCTAAACCTAACCATGAGTAACCCCTAAAAATCAGAGGAAATGATAGATGAATGACACTGATGTACAAGCAACAAACACTGATTGTAAGCCTAAATTTCACAAAAACTATAAACTGGTTCTTCAAATCTGATTGGTTAATCACAGTGTTGTTTCAGGGTCAACAATGATGTTAGTCCAGGACTATGTCACACTTGGTAAAATCAGGATTGCTTATGTAATATCATATAAATCATTCCTGAGGGTGCTCACTGGTGCTAAAATGCTAAGCTTTTCTGGTTTGTTGTTAGTGCATGTGGTCAGTTGCTACTATAAAAAAAGATTTTTTTTTATGTTTATTGATGTTTTTTGAGTCAAAATTTTATTTAATTGTACATTACTTGCCATTTCTTTGTAATTGTTTGTGAAATATACTGGCAATTTCTGAGTGAAAATTGTTTCTACAGCACATTTTGGTCCACTTTAGGCATTCTGTTGACTATAAGTAATTGTGCAAGTGCATTTCAACTTATTCTACTAACCCTAGCCTGGGTTAATGAGAGCCCAGAACTAATGAGAGTTAGTTGACATGTACTTGCAAAGATACTCATAGTCAACAGTATTTCAAAAGAGGACCATTAAAATAATGTGTTTTTTCCTCTTTCTCCCAATTTAAAACAAATTAACAGATACCAGGTCAAAGGCCACTGCCAGTCTCTCTGATATTCTGGTCTCCAAATATGACTTGAGTCCTCCTCCAATGTAAGTATGCAGTGTAATCAGATTTTTTAATAGATCATTTCTCCTCAACAAGCCAAATTCGAGGTATCATTCATGTCCATATCAAACATACTTAAGGTAAGGGGTTTGTTCATATCACTAACTTCATCTCTAAAATGTCTTTGTGTACAAACATCTCATAAATATCTTAAATAATTTTTTTTATTATGGCTATTTAACACCCATTGCAGGTCAGCAAACAATACATTTACAGGATGAGAAGATAGACCTTAAAGGGACAGTTCATCCAAAAATGCAATTCCTGTAATCATTTATTCACCTTCAAGTCGTTTCAAACCTGTATGAGTTTCCCAAAACAAAAGGAGATATTTTAAAAAATCTGGGTAACCAAAGAGTTTCCGGTCCCCATTGACTTCCATATAATTTTTTTTCCAAACTATGGAAATCAGTGGGGATCAAAAACTGAAACTCACATTCCTCAAAATATCATCATAATTCAATTTTTTTTTTTTGGATGAACTGTCCTTTTAAATAGACATCTCTGCATGTACATGTGCGATCTAGGACTTTAAGTACACTAAGTAACCCTTAGCAAACAATACAAAATCATGTGATTTAACTATAGATTATTCTTGACTAGGTATTCATCTAAAACAATATTAATGTTACTCATTAACTATAAAAGTTCAACATGAGCTGATTCTGTCTTCTGATAAGATCCTAAATGGTTTACATTTAACATATTCATTCGCTATTATTTTTTATTTAGATGTAATGTATTAATTTTCAAAGGGGGAAACAGAGATGCAATTTTACCCAGTGGTTGGTAAAATCTCGAAGAATCACTGCAGGGCCGAAGGATCGAGCCGGATTGATCCCACATCCCGTGAAACTGATCTAAACACAGAAAAACAAAGGAGTAAGGAGTGATTAAGCTGCCCATTTTTGAATCAGTTATGCTTCTTTATTTTGATTTCTCTTAAAGCAGAAACTAATTTAAATACTGAAACATCACTCTATTCATGTCATGTTGCTTTATGTATTCATATGGTAATATTTACAACAGTTACAGGACTGCTGATGCAGAAAAGAGGCAGCAGAAGGAGCAGAGTGAATGCTGATTACTCACGGCTGTCAAATGGCCCAGGCAAACACTGAGGCCAATGGCCAGAGGGGCGGAGCCTGTCACGTCCCGCCTTCTTTTGTCGGTGGTTGCTATGACACACAACACTAGCTGGAAGGTAGCGAAGAGTTCAATACCAACACCTTGACCGGGAGAAATTTCACTACTGATCTGTAAATAAAAAATAGATTTAGTTAGATTGCTGTGTAGATTCAAACGAGCAATCAGTATTTCTAATCATGTATTTGCATGCATAAGCATCACAATCCATTTAAAGCAGAGGAAACACTCAAGAGACTCATTTGATCACTTATACAATAGGATATAAGCAGGACTAATAATGTAAATTTAAATGCACATTCATGCAAGTAAGAGAGGACAGCCTTCTGATGTCACTCAGCAATAACATGATATGACTGTTTACTGGCAAAGCAAATAAGTGCATTTTGCCTTCTTGAAAAGTTAAGAAAACATAATCACTGGAAAGAACGCCGCCTCTGAAGACGGATGATAAGAGTATCGTCAGCCCACACACCCATTCACAGTGACTGATTCTGACGCACTGAGCACTGTTGCTTTAGTATCAGTGAGCAACTATTATAGTTTCATTAATATTTTGAATGAACATTTTCGGTTTTCATTTTCATTTAATTTAAAATTTTTATAAATTTTTATTTTTGTTTTAGTTATTTTAGAACATCAGGTTAAAGTAAATACAAATAAGAAATCAGTTTGAATTTTTTTAAAAAATACATTTCATTTTTTATAACTATTATTTATTTACATATATATTATCATAAAAAAAAAAGTCTAATATGATTTATAACTACAATAAACTGGGCGCTGGGTTGTTTTGTTTACCAGTTGTTGTTGTTGTTTTGTATTTTTAAACTTTTTTTCCAAGCGGTAAAATACATGCAATATAAACTGTAATAAAAACAGCAGCAGTTTACTGTAAAAAAGTGAAAATACAAAGCTGTTACCTAAAGGAGATGTGTGTGTGTGTGTGTGTGTGTGTGTGTTATTCCAGTTTGGAGATTCATTGAAAAATGTACACATTTTAAACTAGAAAGAAAAACTGAATTGGAACTACAGTAAGAGACTCATGTAATCATGTAAACAGAGCAGTCAGAGACTGGTGTCTTAGCAGAGATACTGGAGATCAGCGTACTCACTGTATTGAGCCCCAGGGCATCCCCTTTGGTGACGCCATACACGATGCCACTCGCCAGCGTTGCCCCGAACATCTGGGCCACGATGTACATCACAGCCTTCAGTAAGCTGATCTGGCAGCTGGCCAGCAAGCCCAGCGTCACAGCTGGATTCAGATGAGCTCCACTGATGTGACCCAGGCTTTGGGCAAGAGTGGCGATGGACAAGCCAAACGTGAGAGCCACCTTGACCTCCTGATCTGGTTTGTCATTGTTGGCGTTTCCAACTGCAGCTGTAATGCTGAGGAAGATGAAGAGGGTCATACCCACCAGCTCGGCCAAAACGGCCCTCCAGAACGCCTTGCTCTTCAGCTCCTTCATGACTGGCAGCTCTGGGCACGCGGATGTGTTAGTCTGGGGGTTTCTGAGGGCACTTAGTAAGTTTCTCTGCCAAAAGAGAGTATTTATAGGGCAGGTCCTGCTAATGAAACAGGGGGAGGGTTTAAGCTATGGAGGCAGAAAGAGTGAGTGAGAGAGAGGAGAAGAGGCAGGCAAAATGAATGAGAAATGCTTACTTTTTCTTCCCCCTTGTCAACTCTACAAGTCAGACAAGGGCATAATCTTGCCTTATTTAAACATCGATTTCCATTTGATTTAAAGACTATAAGCAGCTAAACTTTTATTCTCTTCCAACTTGGAGAACAAACTAGTAGATTGTAACTATTTTTTACATTTTAGACCAATATAAATTGCATCAAAGCTAAGATTGGAAACTATGTAGTGACTTAAAATGTTACATTAATCGAAACTTAATTACATTTAAGTTCACTTCAAAGTTTTCACCCTTTGTCGAGATTACAGTTCTGCACACTCTGAACTTTCAGGACCATGAGATACATGAATTAACTCAGCTGTGACCAAAAGTTTGGCTGGACAGTTTGTAAAAGTTAGACAGAAAAATAAAAGTACTTTTCAGGAATTTCCAGCATACAATAGGGGACAATTCCCATAAAGGTCACAACATGAGTGAAAGTGAGCCTAAATTCTTTCCCTCTATTTTACACACACACACACACACACACACACACACACACACACACACACACACACACACACACACACACACACACACACACACAACTTAACCCCCTCTTCACCTCCGACAATAGAGCAAAGTAACAGCAAGTCTAACCTCTCTCTACAGTAGCACAAGAAATGATTTGTACTCTTAAGCCACACTCATAATGTATGAATGTCATTGCATTGCATAAAACCCCCCAAACCAAATAGCATATGCAAAGAACTGATTCAAGTCCTTTTCTCTAAACTAACGTTTTCTGAGCTGTATTTTGTGCTTTGCTTTTCAAAGTAATCCAACCTAGTGGGCAACCGATGTTGAAAAGACATCAAATTGGCATCAAAATTGATGTCAAAAACCTTGTTGTGAAGTTTATTTGATTTAAATTGAACATTAAACACATTGGCCTACATATAAATTAAACCAATTAACTTCTTATTTTCTGCAAAAAATGGCTTATCTTACTTAGTATTTTTGTCTTGTTTCTAGTCAAAATATTTAAAAATTCTTAAATTAAGATACTTTTACTAGATAAGCAAAATGACTTATATTTAGTCTAGTTTCCAGGGGGGAAAATAAATTAAGTGCATTTTGCTTAAAACAAGTAAAATTATTTACCAGTGGGGTAGGTAAAGTACTCTTGTTTTAAGAATATTTTACTTACCCCACTAGCAGATATTTTTACTTATTTACATTTAAAATTTTTCTAGAAACAAGACAAAAATACTAAGTAAGATAAGCCATTTTTTTCAGTGCAATGGCAGAAATTGCAGTCCAAAGTGAATTTAAAATGATGTTACAGTATCTTGACATCAAGTAGGCATCAAGGTCCCCGCTGGGAATGACACCAAAATGTAAAACTTAACGCACATTCTTTCACATATTGTTTTAAGGCTAACTGCACTCAACATCTGATTCGTGTTGCCAAAATAAAGTCGTTAAAGGACATCTGCAATCAGCGCTTTGAGGATTTATCTGGCTCCAGCTTCAAATGAATTTGTGTGTGCCTTATCTCTATAGAAGTGAACAAATGAGCACATGAATGTGTGTTTACATTGTTTAGGGCTTCCTGTTGCCCAATTCATCATTTTTGTTCTCTAGGTACTAACTGTGAATTAAACTGCACCTGTACAGTTCCTGTCTAAACTGGTGTTTATATTGCCCTTTAAAATCATGCTGTACTGCATTTTGAAATATATACACACACACACACACACACACACACACACACACACATATATATATATATATATAACTAGCAATACTGAATCAAAAGTCATATACAGTAACTGGAGAACATCAGGATCTGCAGAAGATAAACATGTAATCCCAGCGACTGACAAAGTCCTGGCTTTGTAGATATGTCTGACAGAGAACTGTTGATCTAGGGCCTATGCCAATAAAGATATGACCCAATCATAAATCACACATTATCTGCATTCTCATAATTATTTTCTAACTATTTTCAATACTGTTTGGCTTGTTAAAATGACCTTATTTCAGGTTTATCTGTTCGTGTGAATTTGAATAACGGAATAATTGGGGGTTTAGATATGATTCTGTTCTATATAGATTTAACTCTCTATTCTATATTGCTACCATAATACCCCTTGTGTTAATTTCTTATCTGAAATACAATTCTTGACCTATTTTCAGTTGTAAAATACTTGTCACAGATATTTTCAATTGTCTATCTTGTTACAGTATTTACACTATTATTGAAAACTTGTATGGAGAACACAGTGTCGCCCTCTTAGATACGTGAAGCATAAACAGGCTGACAAAAGATTAAAATAGTTTTGTAGGTACTCAACAGAGCAAACCAGACATCTTTAAGAGAAGTACTGCACGTCTGAGCTACTCAAACCATGAGGAATTAATATTTTCCCAATTTGTTTTAATGAAGCTGATTATTGTAGTTTTTAAATGAAATCCCCTGGGTTTTCATTGTACACAGATAATGTTGACAGTGCATGGTCAGAAATCTGTTTTTATTATTATTTTTACCATTGCTGTTGGCTTATATCAGCATTAACCAATCTGCAATTATTTTTAATTTTTCAGAGTGTTTAAAATAATTATGTTGAGTTATGATGAACACACTCAGTGTGTTATGTGAGCAAGGACTGATTAGCAGTAAAAACTAATTTCACTCCCTCTGAGATATGTGTAGGATGAGCAATGGGCCTTTAATGGACTGTACAGGGCAGAAGTCAAAAGACTCTTCATAAATCTCATGTCAAACAATCAGAGACACTTGAGTCTCTTGGCTGTGTTCCATTTATCCAGACACTTTGCCTGTCAGATCACTATAAACATGCAAGTCATCTTTTTACAATGTTAGGAACACAGAGAGAAAAAAAAGGCTCAAAGCACTGCATGATGTTAAAAAAATCACATTCAGTATGCTTTGACAACTATATACTGTATTTAAGTTTTTTAAGATTAAAATTTAAGTGTGCTTACTTCATTAGAAGGCTAATCAACATTATAAAAAAAGTTTACTTCTGTGCTATATCAATTAAATAGGTAACACTTTATTCTGATAGTCCACTTTAGGCATTTTACTAACTATAAATTAGTTTGCAACTACATGTCAACTAGCATTCAATAGAGTATTAGTACACTGTTTGGTTAGGGTTAGAAGAAGTTGACAAGTAGTTGCTAAATAAATAGAGTTAAGACCATTTCACACGTGATAAAATAAAGCAATTTGCCGATGGATGGTATGGAAGGCCGATGAGAGATTTACCTACATATTAATCCTTTCTTTGTCCTTTAGTTTAATGCAGCATTTCTTTACTGACATCTATTGTGCTTGAGTAAATTAATTAATATTACAATATAAGTTAAGATTTCCGAGAAAGAACGTTGAACTAAACAACTAAAAATGGCATGACTGAAATCACACAGAACATACTGATGCATTATCCCTCATGAACAAATATGTCTGATGTTTGCATACATGCATACTTATAACTGTACAATTACAACTTCCTTCATTTTACATCGTAAGGGGGAATCTCCTCATTTACCTCCAATGTGCAGCATCCACCTGGATGATGAGATGACAGTCATAGTGCGCCAGAACGCCCACCACACACCAGCTTATTGGTGGAGAGGAAACAGTGATGAAGCCAATCAGTATATGGGGATGATTAAGAGGCCATGATGGTCAGAGGCCAATGGGCAAATTTGGCCAGGATACCGGGGTTACACCCCTACTCTTTTTCAAAGGACATCCTGGGATTTTTTATGACCACAGAGAGTCAGGACCTCAGTTTAACGTCTCATCCGAAGGACGGTGCCTTTTTACAGTATAGTGTCCCCGTCACTACACTGGGGCATTAGGACCCACACAGACCACAGGGTGAGCACCCCCTGCTGGCCTCACTAGCACATCTTCCAACAGCAACCTAGTTTTCCTGGGAGGTCTCCCATCCAAGTACTGACCAGGCTCAACCCTGCTTAGCTTCAGTGGGCAACCAGTCTTGGACTACAAGGTGATATGCCTGCTGGCTGTATGCCAATATACCATCGTGTTACATATGCAAATATAGTCTGAAATACAGCAACTACTGGCTGCTGTGCATGATATAACATTAAAGGGGTCATATGACGTTGCTGAATTATTTTGTATATTTGGTGTAAAGTAATGTGTTTGTGCGGTTTAGGGTTATTTTCCACATACTGTACATTATTTTTGCTTCTCTATGCTCCACCTTACAAAGCTCATCGTTCTGAGAAGTGAGGTGTGCTCTGTTTGGCCAGCTATCCAGTGTGTTGTGATTGGCCGAATACCTCAAGCTTGAGACGGAAATGTTACGCCCCTTACCGTATTGTGATGCCGTGCCCCGGAGCGACGGGACAAAATGATAAACGAGGCATTTGTTGCATCCAGTGGAGACATAATTACTGATTATAATGACTTAAACTGTCTTTTTATGTGTCGCGTTGCATCGCGCCACGTAAACATTACCATGTCTGCATTTATGATCAGAGAAACGACAAACAACAAGCGCTACTCTACACTGCTAGCATTTCAAAACGCGCGTTTGAATAGTCAGTGGCAAATTCTTTAAATATGAAAACATACTTACAGGCTGTGAGTCAGATGCGCCAGACTGTCCTTGCAAAGTTGGAATTGCCCCACTTTATAGAAACAGCCTTTGTGCACAGCTGGCAGGCTACTCCCAAGTTCAGGAAAACAGTCTTCTGTAAAATGTGCTGCACACACTCAAATATTTGGGTCGAACTGTTCTGGAACAGTGTTGTAAATAGATCTTAACCGCTGATTTCTAATTCCTCTTTTGGAAACCCAAACAAAGTACTTTCGCTTTCACAATGAAACACAGCGTCTCCAGGACATGGCTCCAGCGGCAGCAACAATACTACACCCTCTTTCTTTGCGTATACATTTGGGCGGTGTTATGCAAATCTTCCCACACCGTGACGTAGACATGTGGGGGCGTGTTTAAATGAGCCGTTTTAGGAGGGTGTGGACGAGTTTGAACTTTTATAAAGAATATATCTTTGGTTTTGAGACTTTAGTCTTTGCAACTTTAGGAAACTTATCTATTCAAGAACAGCTTGTAACACTCCAAAAGAGATAGGACATGGTCAGATTTTACACATTATATTTAAAGATTTTTGTCCCCATCTGCCTTCCATAGAATGATGCTTTCACACCAAAAGCGAAACAATTGATTGCCTTCGGCTAATGCATGCCTGCACGATAGGTGGCGCTGACCGAAAATACATTTTACAACTGCACTTTTGCAATAATCTGCTGATTGTCTTCTTTAAAAAGAGTCCAACCTTAGGTCTGTATTCAAAAGCGTTCATGAATTCTAACAATTTAAGTTTAGATAGCGCACTTTTATACCTATGTTTAAAAATGGCGGGTGACAGTTAAAGGGTTAATGCCCTTTTCTGCATGACCATATTCTAGACCCCTTAATTCTACAACATACCTAAACAACTACATTACTAACTATTAATAAGCAGCAAATTAGGAATTTACTGAGGCAAAAGTCATAGTTAATACTTAGATTTTTTTTTCTAGAAACTTTGGTCACACTTTATTTTAAGGTCCAATTCTTACTATTAACTAACTATTACTTGACTAAGCATGTTGCCTCTCTTGAATCCAACAGAACTCTTTTTAAGTTTTTTAAAGAGAAAGACACTCCTCCTCCAGCACTACTCCTCAAGCAAAAAAAAAACATCAATCCAGAAACACTGATATCCTCCTTGCTAAGGACTGAGTCAGTCATCAACAATGTAAGTGCACGGTACTGAAAAATATACTGAAATAATAAATGATGTGAATCTCTGTAATGAAAGGTGTTTGTGCGTGTGTGTACCTCTTCTGTTAAAAATTACTACTTTAATTTCTAGGAAAAATCCAGGAGACAAGAGATGAACGCACCAGAGTTTTGCCGCTCGGCTTATGTGATAAGGGAGATAACGTTTTACTGTGACGTTTCCCATGCAAACACAATCACACACAGTGCTTGGAATGCATAGAAGGCTGACATAAAACACACATGTACAAATCCAGGCATAGGGAGAAGATATAAGCATGTACCAGTTAGTACCATACCTATTCATATGATAAGATGGAAAGAGGTAGATAAGAGGAAAGCATGGGATAGAGATTGTTAAAATGTAATTTATTAGCCGAATTTACATTCAATAATCTGGTCAAAGAATGATGGTAAATATTACAATGTCTTGAAGAGAGTCCACAATAATAGACAGGATTTGCTTTGAGATCAAAGTTGTTTTTTTTAAAGTTTAATATCCACTATGAAGTGATGTAAACTTATCACACAATAAGACCTGTCGCATAGATGTATTCATATCAAATAGCGAGAACTCTGAGAGCCATCCAGCCACAAAACACTGTGTGACAGATAAAAGACAGAAAAAACCTCAGTTCACTAATTGCTCACATGCACCTAATTGCTTCATATTGCCGCCAGGCAGAGGAATGCCTAAACAAAGGCTGAGATCTGCGACAGCTATTGTTTCCATGGGAAATGAAGACTATCCATTGAGAGCTTCAAAAGAGGAGGTTCGAGAGGAACACAGGGGGTGAGAAAAATAAGCTTGTGTATTTCAAAGAAGAGAACTGAGAAATAAGGAAGCTGTAGTGTCTTGATAAACATCCAGAAGGCATTAGCTTATGCTTAGGGGAAAAGAAGTCTGAAAAACTGGAAAAGTGAGTGGGGCTATTTCTACAAAAACTACTGCGACAATGCTGGGGTGTCCTGGGTGGTTGTTGTAGGGCATTTAGGAGCAGTTTCTAAGGTGGTCCCAAAACAAGTTTGTATTGTTTGATTTCACCACGTAGCTGGCTGGTTTGGTTCATGGCTTTATAATGCTATAATGAAGCATTTACCTCTGGGAAAAATGCATGGAAAAATAAAACCAACACTGCTGAAAAAGTGAACGTGCATTAATCGACCCTGTTTTGATTCGAATCATTGATTCAAATGATTCAAGATATGATTCAAGTTCATTGCACAGATGGTGCAGTTATAACAAAAATGAATACTTAAGGTTAGGGATTTGAACTTTTAAATTCACTTTACCTGTTGAATTAATTCTTGATTAAAAATACTCACTATCCACTGTACGCGCAGGCATTAGGCCACAGAGAATGTGAACTGTTTATAAATACTGCCGTCCCTCACTGTTTAGCGTCTGGATGCTTTAGTGTTCCCGCCACAAACTGAAGCCTGTTGTTGTAACAAATGTGCTGGCTCTATCTCTCCAGGATCCTTCCTCTCAAAGGGTCCCATTCAGCTCAGGATGACAGTGACATTAAACTCCAAATAACTGTCATGAGGGCCGTCTAATGAGCATGAACTTGGCTCACCACAGGAGCAAATCCTACTGCCAGAATCATTATGTAATTCATCAGAAAATCTGATAGGTTAATAAAGAATAAGTGAAAAAGTAACCTAAACTGACACCACATCTACACGGTGTCGCTCCTGTTATAATGAAAAGAATGTTTACATTGAACTCCAGCTTTCTAGTATTGCCATGTAACATCACAAGCTCTCTGGGTGTGACGCTGAACTGTTCAGATCTTCTTTGGAGGGGGGCGGTAGAAGGAGTGTTGTGGCTAAGGGCTGTCCTGTACCAAAACACATCCCATTGTCTATCAGGGGTTGTCTAACATTTTGGGGCCAGGGACCCCTTACAGGGGAGAAAACTTACCAGGGAACCCCTATTAATCATAACAGTGAATCATAACAGGCATATGCTTACTGCAGTTTGTACTCTTAAATGCCATTGGAATTTCCATACATTTTTCATTTACTTTGCCATATGACTTTTATTCTGCGGAAAACAAAAACAAAATGTTAAACAGTATAGACCTACTGGTAACTCTGCCATATAGTGTCATCTGCCAAAGTAACATCAAAATCAGTGATAAGCATTTAAAAATCTCATGCACTTTACTTTCTTATGCATTCATGGTATTCATGTAGTTGCTGTGTTAGTTACTCTGTTAAAATGTACTGCTTGTGTTAATGTTTTTATTAAAGGGATAGTTCACCCCAAAATTCAAATTTGCTGTTAATTTACTCCTCAGGTTTGGCTCTCCACAAGGGATCTGTCCCTAGGTTTTGACTCTTGAAAACCGGCCCTGTTTTACCTGTCCATTTTTTATTTCCAAAGTTATCCGTTCTTCCATGCCCTTCCATGTTTTCCAAAAAAATACATGCATTTAAGTATAAGGACATATCAGGCATCTGTAAATACAAAAAGTAATTTTTTATAAACGTAGTGGTAATACGGATTACAAATTAATATTAAAGTGTAAAAATGTGCTCCATCAATTTTATAATTGCATGTCATTATTCATGCAATCTTGATTTTGAAGTTGAATCATTGTCAGGGGAAATATTTACACCCTCATATATCACCATATTATTTCAAATGTGACCAAAACAAGATGGATTTATTAAATCACAGCATATATTCTTTAAAAATATAGGGACAAATGTTGACATTATATTTTTAATTGACAAAATCCTACAAATTACAACCGAGAGTTTCACAACATCTCCACTGGACAGAGGACTCTCAGATCTCCAGACTCTTAAATGTTCACGATCTAGGTCAACTGCTGTGAACATCATGTTCTTGGGGCACGACACCAAATGTGTGAAGGAATAAACTTTTGAGAAGGGAGTGAAATAATTAAATGTTTACTCTTGATCAGAAGTTCTCCCTGGCTCTCGAAATAATGTTTATCTCAGCAGGAGGAACATTCCTGGCAGACAAGTCCAGTTTTTAAAAAAAATCAGAGCTTCTTGTTATCTTTCAGCATTAGCTTTGCAGCTAAATTTAAATGTTCTCACTGTATAATTAATGAAGCCCACAACAGTTTCAAACAAACAGAAAAATGTTTCCTGAGAAATCTTTGTGCAAAAATCAACATTTCACAAACAACGTAAAATAAAGTCTACAGATACAGACTATAAAAAACTACAAATAAAAACAAAACACAAAGTAAACATGGAAACACTGGTGCAAGCATGCTTAACAGTGACATCTATCTGGCCCATCACAATGAGGAAAAATCCCCACTTTAGTGTCACAAAATGTAATATATACTGTAATATTCAGAGCTGTTCTGATCTCTCAGATGGTTCAGTTTCATACAAGTAAATGTCAACTTATTCTAACCTTAACCCTACTAGTACTCTACTACCACTCTAATGAAAGTTAGCAAATATGTAGGTGCAACAATACTTATAGTCAACAGAATGTGTTAAAGGGACCATCAAAATAAAGTGAAACCCCAAGTTATTCCTGTTTGATGTCAACAAAGAAGCACAGGTCTGTGATAGCAGTTACAAACTGTTCATTATGAATGACATATTTCTACGGTTCTGTATGTACCTTCTGTAGCGTCCAGGAATTCTTTAATTTTAGATTCAGAGTCCTTTTTACAGCAATGTCAGTGGCCTCTGGTTTTGTAGGCCCAATCCCAGTTGCGCACAGTTTTTTATTATTATGAAAGTCCGTTGCTCACTGGCTCTGAATACACATACAGATAAACCATGGATCACAGGAGGGGTGGTGGGATCTTGATCAGTACTGACTTGGGATGGGTGTCATTACGCGTCTCAACCAATGAGAGCATTTGGGTGGGCCTAAGACTGCAGCAGCAGTGCTCACATGAAGTGCTCATGACTTCATAAATAGGAAGTTTCCGATAGCACGTGAAGACAGCAGATAATAAGCGCTCTAGCTCAGCATTTTGTTAACTTTGTGGTCTTTTGGGATGCGGTAACACATGGCCCTCTCACAATATATTGCTTTACAGATCTATCACTTTTGCCGCTCAGAAATGTTCACGCAATCATGCTGCACGTATCAGAAGTTCAGCACTCCGACACTATGCGCACCGCGCCCGAGCCCAACTGAACCGTGCTCTGGCCCACCTCTTCTAACCGAGCCAGGGACGACTAAATGAACCGGAGCGATCAAAATCCTAGTCAAACGAACCGGGCTTTGGGGGTCAAACGCGCTCGGGCACGGTTAAGATTGCCTAGTGAGAGTACACCCTTATTCTCCCGTATCCCGCACAAACGAGTCTCTACCTGCCCGCACCTCCACTCGCCCATCAAGTGTTGTCTCGCGCCGCACTCTGTTGTGTTGGGTCGCGCGGGAGTGCAGGTCTCTACTCGGAAGGTGCCTGTTATAATGTCATTATCAAGGCTCGGTACTCATAACTTGTTTTTCTATAACAAACTATAAAATATTTTCTATAAAAATGTTAATGCCCTGGCAGTGGCAAATAGCTTTGGTTTTATATTAATTTGATTACATTAATGTTATAAATGGAGATTTACAATAAATATTTTAACTGCTACCGTGTAAAAGGAATACTGTAAAAAAGCACCTTATTTGTTTAAAGTGTTTGCAAACCAAATGTTATTGCACTTTTGTTCATATAGCAGTACTTTTAAATGAAAAAAGTGCACTTGTTGTTTAGTTTATTTGTAAACCCTTTTTACAAATGAGGACGTCCACGAACGGCGGTTTTTGGAGATTTTGTCAGGTTAACCATATTTTGGGGACGAAGCCACTAAACGAATCCACCGCCCCTTGTGCCCCGGACCCGAGAGGTAAGCGCGTGCGGCCGCCGGACTCTGCCCCTTACCTGGACCCTTCCTTTCAGAACGCTGCCCTCCTTCACAAACCCCGCAGCAAGACGAGGACACCAGATCCTGTTTATTTTGAACACTTTAACCCCTTGTGGACACTTTATTTTATTATTTGTTTAATAAAAGACGCCACATTCTAGTGCATTCAAAACCTTGGCGTTCCAGACTTTTGGACCTCTTATTTAAATTTTCTCTGTTAGCCAATTGTTTTCCATATTATTTAGCAATAACAGAAGACTATGCTCCCAAAACTGTTGTAATCAAGGAGATCTTTTGGAATGTTATTTTCAAGAGAATTCAGAAGTCTATTGTAGTTTATATGCAAAGCGTTTTGATTCACTCAGGAAAAGGTGTTGCCAAATAATCTGACAGTTGGATCAACGGTTTTGTTTTCACAATGAATGTTTATAAACAAATGCAGCAATAAACAATAATGGCACCACCAAGGCGAGGTCATCACATTCACTCTATGCCAACATTGTGATCCAGAGACAACGCTGAATTTTTTTTTTTTGCAAATTCTCTAAAAATATCTTCCTCAGAAGAATGAGCTTTACTCTCAGAGTTCAGTTAATCAATGAGTCAACCTACACCAGGGCCATGCACAGACATTTTAGTGGGTAGGTGCTCGTAATTATTTATATAAAATGAAGTTACATACTATTGAACATCTGTAAATTAACAATATATACTATATGGCTGTTGCCAATTAAATTAAATCAATTTCAAACTAAATTCATTTTCCCATTTATAAAAGCCATTTACACTACATTGCAATTGCATATAGGCTTAAATAATGTTATGAGATTAATGATTTAAAATTAACATTTTGAATATAGAAACATGGATAGGAAAAACTAAATTATTTTAAACTAAATTATGGCGCTTTTCCACTGCGTGGTACGACTCGGCTCAGCATGGCTCAGGACGGCACGACACGGCTCAGTTTGGCTCGTTTTGTGTTTCCACTGCAGTTTAGTACCGCTTTAGAGTGGGCGGGATTATTCACGTGTCGTTATAATAATAATAATAATAATAATTAATTACATTTATATAGCGCTTTTCTGCTTTTCTAAGCACTCAAAGCGCTCTACATTGTGAGGGGTGGTGTCTCCTCGTCCACCACCAGTGTGCAGCATCCACCTGGATGATGCGACGGCAGCCATAGTGCGCCAGAACGCCCACCACACACCAGCTTACTGGTGGAGAGGAGACAGAGTGATGAAGCCAATCAGTGTAAGGGGATGATTAGGAGGCCGCCTCTACTGCCATGACTCCTGAAAAACGTTTTAATTCTGCATCACTCCAACGTGCTCTCGCTGGATCCGCTCCTCGGCTATCAGAGAGAGGAACATCTGTACTTCCTCAACAGAAAACGAAACAGCCATTTTTTGGTTGTTTAAAAAAGGTGTGCTTATTCAAAACAGTTGCATTCGATCCTTCGCTAGCTGTGCTGATTTAAATCTAGCTGGTCTGTTGTGTCTCGTGCTGAAAGTTCAATGACACAGGCAGAGATGATTCTCTCCGGCCAATCAGTGATCAGCAGAGTTTACACGTCCGTTTTGGTAACGTTACGGCTCGCTTGGAACCTCGGCCGAGGTGGTACTACAATAAGTACCAGGTACCAGCTACTGTTCCCAGTGGAAAACCCGCCAAAAGTGAGCTGTACTGAACCGTGCCTGCTCCTCGAAAATGCCCTCCAGTGCCTGCTTCTCGAAAATGCCCGCCATCCCTCCCACCCGCTCCTGCCTCCTCCACCACTGTCGGCTGGCAGGCCGCCCGCTCACCCTCAGGCCCCTATCCGTACGGTGCGAGCCCCGTGGGTCTGCCATCCTCCAGCGTCGCCGGGGCTGGAGTATCCCTCATCTCCACCTCCAGCCTTCGATGCCCGGACTCCGCCTCGGCCCGTAGACCCAGTGGCTCCACCTCGACTCCTAGCTCCCTCACCTCCACCGTCACCCATCGATCCACCAGCTCCACCGGCCTCCCTCGTCCCTCCAGCTCCGCCTTGGTCGGGCGTCGACCCACCATCACCTCAGGACTCCTCTCCTCTGGCTGCGCCTCGTTGCTCCGTCCAACCGCTCCGTTGTACGCCTTCCTCCCTTCAGCTCCACCTGGGTCCTCAGTCGCTCCGGCTCCACCGTGGATCTCCGGGTCTCCGCCTCCGCCTCAGTCGCCAGAGCCCTCGACTCCACCTTGGCCCCCTGGATCCTCGGCATCCCCCTGGCTTGTTGGCTCTCCGTCTCCGCCTCGGGCTCCTCCACCACCTGCTCTGCCGCCGTTGATTAGCCATATCATCATCATAGTGAATGTTATCAAACTTCAGCATCTAACTGATCTCAGAAAGCATGGAAAATCCACCTACAAATGAAAATTATGTTAAAAAGAATATAAATCACCCATGAAAAAAAAGAAGATAATGTAATATCTAATTCTAGATAATATTTAAGAACTGTGACGCTGTCGCATAACCCATGTGCGCTGCATATTTGCTAGTAGTCTGAAAGGCCACCTGCATATTCGTCTAGTCAACTCTAAGAAATTATCAGTTTCTGTTATTTAGTGTTTACGCCATTCTTTCATGGCTGGCTAAAAATATAAAATCATGTATCATGTTTGTTTTTGTTTTTCTAATGAGAAGAAGCAGCTTGTTCGTGTGCAGGTCTGCCTTGCGGTTCCTAGTTGCCTTAGTGTTGAGCGGTTTGTGACTGCAGCTCTGTATAGCTTTATTTTTAATCACTATTTTCTGATTGAAGTGTTAAATATAACTTCAAGGGATAGTTCAACCAAAAATGAAAATTCTGTCATCATTTGCTCACCCTCATGTTGTTCCAAACCTGTAAGACTTTCACTCATTTTCAGAACACAAATGAATCTATTTTTTTCCTCTTTTTGAAAGTCATGAAAACAATATAGTGGAGTTTTTCTTTTGCTATTTGAGCAAATGGGAACACACACACACAAACCGCACAAAATACATTTAGTCTCCTTTTAAGTGCTATAAGTTTTCTCAACTATGACAACTTTCACTGCTGAGTAACCTGGAAATGTGAAAAAGGTCCATTGACACTCTCTGCAAATACCACTTTAACACTTCAAAAAGTTCATGAAGAGATGATAATACAAATCGTTTGAATTGAGTGGTTTAGTCAAAATTTTCTAAAGAGACTTGTATGATGAGTCTGTTCATCAGTTATGGAAATTGAAAGCTCAAGCATGCTTGCTTGAGGTGTGAGATCCAATGAGGATCATTCTTGTGTGTTATGCTGTATGTTTGAGCTTGCGTAAGAACCATTGAGGTTCGTTCTTGCGGGTCAAAGCAAGTATGCTTGAGCTTCTGTCACTGTTTGCTGATGTGAATAAAAAAAAAAAAGTGAAGAAAAGCCTAAATTAAACCTGTTCATCACATGAAGCAATCGAGTTTCTTCAGAAAATGTGGACTAAATGGCTGAATTCATACAATTTGTGTAACTTTCTCTTTATAATGTTTTGAAATGTCAATGTAGTAGTTGCGTAGACTGACAATGTTGCATAGAGGTGAACATTTTTGGGTGAACTATCCCTTTAAAGATTATCATGTATCTGAAATGATCTAACAGATGCGATGCATGTGATCTTCACAAACCCACTTCCCTACCGCCAACTTGCGAAAAATGGGTCTACTTCACCATCACTTACAGTAAGAACCTGGGTATTTGATAGCAATCTGTCATTTGAAAGCACGTTCAAGCCAAAAAAAAAAACAACAGAAAAACAAACAAACAAAAAAAACAACCCACATTTTTCCTTCTTAAAATACTTGTAACTTATGACACATCATTGAAGTGAAGTGACATACAGCCAAGTATAGTGACCCATACTCGGAATTCGTGCTCTGCATTTAACCCATCCAGCATGCACACACACAGCAGTGAACACACACAGCAGTGAACACACACACACACACACACCGTGAACACACACTCGGAGCAGTGGGCAGTCATTTATGCTGCGGCGCCCGGGGAGCAGTTGGGGGTTCGGTGCCTTGCTCAAGGGCACCTCAGTCGTGGTATTGAGGGTGGAGAGAGCGCTGGACATTCACTCCCCCCACCTACAATCCCTGCCGGCCCGCGACTCGAACCCGCAACCTTTAGATTACGAGTCCGACTCTCTAACCATTAGGCCACGACTTCCCACATGAATGTCAAATGTAGAAAAGAGTTTGTTTGAAGTACTACTCACAGCTGTTATGAAATGTCAGTGTACTGCCTTTGAATCCCAGACCTCAAACTTTAACTAGAAATAAACCAACTGTACTTATGTTACAGTGTAGGTATAAGTTTTTAATGAATTAAAAGTGTTTTCTCTGGTAACCAACAACAGGACACAGATGCTGTCAGCTGAACTTAACTTCTATTTAGAATTATATAATGACCTGAGCAATCTGGTCATTTAAGCATATTAATTAAGCTTTAAGCCTCTGAATGCTGCTGCATTAGTGTGGACTTGTATGTTTTGAGAAATTAGCACCACACTTTCTGACATCCTGCCAAAGAGGAAGTGTAATCTAAACCTAGAAGATAAAGACATCAGATGTTGCTAACGGGTGCTTAATTCCCGAGAAACGGTCTTGCGTACCCAGCCCAGGTTTCTTACGTTAAGTCTTACACCCTTCATATTTCCAGACAATATATGAAGACACAATGGATGGAAGTGGTGTGCATGTAACCAAGTGCTTCAGTTTTGTGTCTTTACAGTGTATCTGCTTTTCACATTAAACCTGAGTCACTAGACATTCCCAGAACAAAAATAACCAGTGTGTACCTTCTGATCAAGGACGAGTGCAATTGAATTTCAATTTCCTATAAAATGGGAAAATGCAATATTCTTTAAATAAAACAATGAAAGAAAAAATGTTGGGTGTACAACAATAGCATGTCATCTGTGCTCAACGATAACATCTTAGTGGAGGAACAGGTCTTACAAGAAACAAGCCAACACTGATGAGCTGTCACTTTAATTACTTGGAGCACTGAGATGACTGCATGTAAAAATGCATGCTATTGTTCTTTATCACGTTACAGAATTACTTCTTTATCTTTCTACTAAGGATTTGTAATTATTTCTTTAGAAAAGGCATTCATGTAGTGATGATTTAAAGAGCTGGGAAACAAAAACATTGATCTGTAAACATATAATGAAACCAAGTTTACACTGGTTCAGTATTACACAGAATACAGTATAAATACTCAGTTTCAATTTTTTTTAAATTGATTTTTAATGTACTCAACTATTAGAAGTAAAAAAAATACTGGTCAATGAAAAACTTGATACTTAAATGGCAGCAGGGACAAAACAGTCTCAAGATAATTTGTTATTCTATTATTTTTTTTAGCAAATAAGTGACGAATTTGTATGAATTTGTTTGATCTCATGTGTACATTTTCATACAACCAGCTAAGCCACTGAGGGTTATGTTTAGGGGTGGGTTAGGAGTGCAGATTCACGCTTACATTTTGTTACAAATTGTACATTTTCCTACAAATCACATTGTATGATTTCTCATGAGATCAGGTAGGCAGGAAGATGCGTGAGCATTGATAAATGTTATTTTGAAGCGATTTATAGTATTTACTTAAAGTAGCCTACCCCAGAGATGGGTAGAGTAACCAAAAACTGTACTCAAGAATGAAGATTTTTGTCACACAGAATACAAGCTGCAGTAAAATGTTAACCAGGTCAGCTACTCAGACTGTGCATTAAATATAGAAAAAATAGATAAAAGTTGAATTAATAATAGTTAAATGTACAAAAAGAGGAAGTACAAAATTGCAGAGTGTGTAATAAGGTAGTAACAATAAAAAACAATAATAAAAACATTACAAAGTAATGTCAAATGAGTATAGATCAGAATACTGGGCATAAGAGACTTATGGGGTAAGTGAGATTATTTTGGCCATCAGACAACAGAAGCACTTGTGGGATAACAGCAGACTGAACAGACAGTTACCAGGATGTATAGGGTCCTTGATGATTTTAACAGCCCTGTTACCACAGCAGTCCCTTCTGCTCTCTGAAGGGCTTTACAGTCCTGGTTGGAGCAGATGCTGTACCAAACTGTAATGCTATCAATAGCCCCAGTATAGAAAGTTTACAGCATTTCTCTCCTTTGACTTACAGGAGAAAGACAGGCTGTACAGACTTGTGCCCAATGTGATTTTATCTGAATGTTGATTTGACATTTACCTGGTTGTGCCGGTGTCAATTCATGATTTATCTAGTATTCTGTGGATTTTGTCATGGGCTGGTATAGCAGCTGTTTCAGTAGTACAGTATGCCATTATGTTCCCATACAGCATCAGCTACTGGTTTAACTGGTTGTGTATATGACATGTCAATGGCACATTTATTTATATAGCGCTTTCTACAATACAGATTGTTTCAAAGCAGCTTCACAGTAATAAACTGGAGAATAACAGTGGTAATTTTGCAAAATGCATCATTTATGAAACTAATTCAGTTTCAGCTGTAAAGCGTACAGAAGATAATAGGCTCATTAATCAGCTTAATTTAGTTAATGTGGATTCAATTCAGTTCAATAACAGTGTCAGCGCTGCAAAGTGTAGCATTACGTAACTACTGTAATTCAATTCAGCTATACAGCAGCTCTAATGGTCACACTAAAGTCCAGTTCTCACTATTAACTATTTGTATTTGCCTCAATAAACTCCTAATTTGCTGCTTATTAATAGTTAGTAAGGTAGATGTTACGTTTAGGTATGGGGTGGATATGGTCATGCAAAATAAGGCATTAATATGTGCGCTATAAGTACTAAATAACAGCCAATATAATTGCTCCTTATAATAAAGTGTTACTGCTCTTATTATATCAATGTTCAGCTCAGTTCAGTTCAAGTTTGGTTCTCAATCAATTGTGTCAGTGCATTTTCCATAATACGCATGTAACGTTGGCTTACTGACACACCACATTGGCTCAGTCAAGGGCATAAGTTTGGGAGGGACGAACTGTTTATCCAACCAACCGAATAAACAAAGATGGGGGACTGTTTGGGAAACCTATTTATCATTATTTACACCAGTTTTGCAGAAATCACACATTAAACCTTTAATAATATGCTAGCTGCAAAATGTTACTGGAAAAATATGCTCTTTACTGAAATGATATCAAAATAGCAAATTTTATATATATTCTAGACATGCTGGACTGTACATAATATAATTTACTGAGTCATAAAACATTACGGCTTAATTCTCAAGTACTGGCAGTCTAAATACAAGTTCAAAGGAAGAGAGAGACACAATGCATTTCCTCGAAAACATTCCCCAAGAGATTTGAACCCACCAATAGATGAGAGTCTCCGATGGCTTCCCTTCCCATGCATTTTGCTCCTGAAATGTGCCAGTTTTATTGCAGTCGCTGAGTTGCATCTCTCAGATCACAATTGAAATTCTCAAAACTACTTGTTCAGACTCCACATCATCTAGTCACTTGTGCACATCATAAAAGCAATTTCTCATTGTTTTGAACAAATTGCCAATGCGTTACATAAGTAGAGCATAACACAGTGTTGCAAATTCTGACAATGGAAGAACAACAACAGCCAGGAACAAGAAGAAGAGTGAGGATGCATGGTGTAAGGTAGCGAGGCAAAACAGAGGAAGAGGTCAATCACTTCTAGCAGCCCCAAAGCTTCAAAGTCCTAAACCACTTCATGCATTGACATTTAACTTGCTAACTTTAGGCAGTTTTGATTTATATGCTGTTTAATGTTTGATGATCGCGTTATTTTACATATGCATCTGTGATCATTGGTTATGTTTTTCCTTTGCCTGTATTTTGACCCAAAGGCTCTATACTCTTTCAGAAGATGTGTAATAGTGCCTCCAACCGTATTACACTAAAAAGCTGGAAAAATCCGTCAATGGCAGGGAAAGAGTTAAGCACAAATAATTACAAAGTTACAACATGTAATACACTGATTTAAACCTGACATTTTTAAATAAAATGGAGTAGTTTCTCATAAAACTTATGCCAATAATATTGCAACTGTACTCCAATAATACAACTTCAAAAAGCTGCTGCAACACACAAAGCTTACAAAGATTTCTGCCTCATTCACATGGCCCACCTGAATGGTTTGGCCACTTGCATGTCAGATGCCAGCTTAGAGTTCATAAATTTTAGTGCAAAGTAGACAGCGAGTGCTGGGACTACCGGTGAGAATATATCCAGTCAGTGAGAGGTGGATTCAATGACGTGACAACAGAAATAGATTAGGTGGAAGACAACAAAGACCATCTCTAGGGAGACTGAATACTCCCCTTTCTCTTGCTCTGTGGCCATCAAGGGCTTTTCATGGGAAGGAAGCAATCTGGAAGCTACTTCCCTCAATTCTATATTCCTTCTTCAAGCAAACAGAAGACGCAGCAAATGGTAAGAGCAAAGCCAAAGCTGTGGCAATGCTTGGGTTTAGCAGTTTTTCAGTTACAACAGTAATACATTTACTGTCACAGTCCATTCAGTCAACATTTTAAGGATCATGAACAAGCTGTTTCAAAATATGAATAACTGCATGCCACTTTCAGACTACCAAGTTGTTTAATTCAGTTATTTGGGTAATGTTTTCATTTTTTCTGTTTGTGCCTTGCAGGCTTGTGGTGTTGGAGCAACGTTATTGATAGTCTACACACAAGAACTCAGGTTCGCTCAGTGGACAGCCAATAATGAGGACATTGTTTCACTAGTGAAAACCCAGCTTATTCAGTTCTTCTTGGCAACAGAACTAGACAGGAAGAGCCAAACCAACATGGAAACCTCGATGTTAAGTGACCATTTGCCTGCTATTTGTCAGCATTTCAAAGAACTATCTTTTCAAATTGTACATGTCTTTGCAGAAATTACACACTTGAATCACAAAGGAAAACACAGTCCACATCAGGTGCAGACAGGGTAGAAATCAGTGGAAGTGTCTGTCAAAGCACATTGCTGTGACCATTAATGGTATTGTTTCTGAGTGAAAGCCAGCTGTAAACATCGTTGAATTCACTCCAGGCTTTTCACTATAGAACAAACCACAACCTTTCACTGCAAGGGTAAAAGCCAAGCCTGTTCACTTCCATTAGGCAAAGTTTGCTTTGAGAAAACAATTTTGCCTCAAATGGCTTGGGTTTGCAGAGAATTCACCGCTTACATCTATCAGGGCTCTGGAAGAGAGATGAGGCGAGGACTCAAGTGCAGGAGAAAAGTGGGTCATTTAATAATAAAGAGAAACAAAAAAAATGAACAAAAACCACCCCGAGGGGGAAAAACAGGCAGGCAGGCAGGCAGAGAACTGCAGTACATGCAAACATACCCACACATGACTACAAACATCTGACATTAAACTACAAAACAGCACAGGACTGCAGACACCAGGAGAATAAATGGGGAGACAAACGAGGAGGACACAGGTGAAGTAACTGAAACAATAATGAGATAAGGAGGACGGGGTCAGACAATAGACAGGAGAGCACATGGCACCAACCACAAACAACATGCCATGTGCTCAAACACACAGTGACATCTGGTAGCCAACCAGGGCACACCAGCAGGACCGTGACAACATGGACTCAACACTATGTAGAACTTGTTGATGGCGAATTCATAAGAGCGTGCTAAAGTGGTGTTGCTAAAAGTGCTGAAAACCTATTCATGTGAAGACACATAAATTTCATTGAATTTGATCAAATATAGAGCCATAAAGTGGAATCTGAAAATAAATGTTGCTAGAGGTTACTTTTTTTGTCCTTTTTGGAGTTATTTTTAAACATTTTTAGAAAATGTATAAGTTCCAGTTCCTGTCAAGTTCACACAAGTGTGTTAGCAGAGCAACCAAAGTTGAGTTTAGTTCATTACATTCATAAATATGGACATGCTGACGACTAAAATAGTGTCTAAATAGGCTACTTTAAGGGCATTTTACCGCACATAGCCCTGAGTTATCGTTATTCTAAACGCTGCTTTTAACCCCAGGTAAAGGTATATTTCACCCTTGAAATTTTGAATTTAGAAGCAAAGCTAGCACCGCTACACTCTAAAAAAATGCTGGGTTAAATACAACCCAGTGCTGGATGGATATTGGACAGAACACATGCTGGGTTGTTTTCAACCAACAGTTGGGTTAAATGTTTAACTCAACCTTAACCCAACTGCTGGGTCTAAACAACCCAATCGCTGGGTTCGTCCATATTTTACCCAGCGCTGGGTTGTATTGCAGCCACCCAGCATTTTTTAGAGTGTAGAAAAACCTTTGGTTTTGCAGTGGCAAATTTCCATATGCAATGTAAGAATGTTAATGCTAGATGTTTAGCAACCGCCCAGATAGCACACATACACCTACATGATGTCAGTTTTGTACCATTCCAATGAAGTAAAAAACAAAACAAAATAAAATGCTTTTTTTTAGTCAAAGAAGACCAAACAGCACCAGAGTGTTAGGAGAATAATACATATATATATGACTTCATTCTATTGTTGCACTACCTTTATGGTGCTTTTACTGTGTCCTTTTTACAGCTTGATAGCCATTGGTCTTTGCATGGAAATGACAGCCTCAACATTCTTAAAATGTTGTGTTCGAAATTCTGTGATTCTTTCATGTTCCACTGAAAGAAATGGAATTAAACCCATCCAGAGTGACTAACAGGGGAGGAGTAGTGCAACAGTTGACGGTTCCTCTGGTGGTGGAAGATATAAGTTCTAATGACGTAGTAACATGTGAGGGGCACAATGGATCTGAGAGAGCCAAGGAAATGAGAAGTTCCTCTGCGTGCATCTTGAACGTAGTGTCCTATACATCAGGAAGCTACCAGCGGCTGCTCCCGAGGGGATTCAGTCAAATCTCTCCTCCACACAATGCGCTCCAAAAACAGCATGACGTAGAGTGTCCTTGGCATTTAAAATAACAAAGCTCAACACAGGATTAATGAGAGAACAAGTAAATCACTACTGTTGAATTAATTGAAAAATAAATAACGGGTGTGTTCTAAGGTGTAAGGCTTTGGCACGGCTTTCTGGTTATTACTGGCTGGGCCTTTTTGAATTCATGTTTCTAGAAACAATGTTAACACTCAGTTTAATGCATTGATTTCCTCTTGCGGGGCGATGGGGGATGGAGGGTCTCGCTGTGCCCCTCACTAAAAGGATTAAATTCATGGTAGCCTCTTTCAACTCATTCAGCGCTACCAATCTCACATTGGCTCTTGTTTTTGAGCTCCAGTGGGAAAAAAATACAAACTCTCTGAAAAATTTGAATGAAGTAATAATGCCAACAGGATTGTCTCAGCAGCTTCAGATAGTAAGGCAAGGCAAGGCAAGTTTATTTATATAGCACATCTCATACACAGTGGTAATTCAAATAATCACAGGAATAAAAACAAGGAATTTTAAAATGATATGGAAATTGATTTCAAATTAAATTAAAACAGTTAAGAATAGAAAATGATTACATAAAATACAGTGCAGTCAGTACATGCAGCTAAAACACTGGATTCTCTGAAGAGTCTGCATAAATTACCTTACTTACCAATAATAGCAAACTATTTGCCAGTGCAGAATTTCATAGCATTTAGGGTACTTTATAATCTATACTGTGAGGATTGGTTTTAATATTGTAAATCCTCTAGAAGCAATAGATCAGTTTTCAAGAGTTTCATACTATTGACAGAACACATACATCTCTGAGACGTCTATTTGAAGTGCATGTTTATATCTAGAAGAGGTACCTTTTAGAGTATTTGCTCATCTGCATTATGCCTATAGGATGTTTCCTGTCAGACGTCAAATAGACATTTAGAAAATGTCTTAAAAATGTTTATGATTAGAATGTATGTAAAACTCGCCAGATTTTGGCATTTGCTATGCAAACATACACAAAGAATCATGGGCATAATTTGAAAAGGTAAAATGGTGTTAAAAAATAATCACACTTGTACTGGTACTACTCGTGGTCAAAAATGATTGCAGTGGAAACGAATGGGAAGTGGAAACGTTTGGTACTGTGGCCAAATAAAATCTTACTCATTTTTGAAATATCAACCTCAAATTTGGAACACAACTTATTTAGATTTATGGCTTTGATTTTCTTGCGGTTTTAGAGTAATGCATGTTTAGGAACATATATATATTTCATATAATATTTTAAAATAGTGAACTTAATAGTTAACTCAAAATAGGAAAGTTAACCTAAAATTAAAACTATCATATTGAGAAGACATAACTTGTCTTGCATGAGTTGAATGGGGTTTTTTGTCTTTCTTGCACACTTCAGACTGTGAACTCTGTGTCTAACAATTATGTTTACTAGGTATTTAAAAAATATGGCCAAATACAACCTATTGTTACTACTGTCAAGATCATGCAGGCAAATACCTGTCTTAGTCCATGTGGCATAATCGTTCTTTCCAAAACTATTTTACACATTGTAAAACATTATAACATTGTATCAGCAAAATCTTTTAAACACAAATGTACCTTTGCAAACTAAATAAAACAGGAAACCACCTTTAAAAGAGGAAACACTGTATTGACCACGTTTCTGACACAAAAACCCAGTGTTGCTTTTAGCCCAACTAAAAAAAAAAGTATGAAGGAGAGTGTAGAACATGGATGTTACTCTAACCCCATATCCTGTCATTGTAAGCATGAAACCACAGCGGCAGAAAACAAAGACCATCAGGCACTTTGGCTGCCCACTTATCCAAATATGTGAGATATTCCCGAAACCCCAGTGAAGAAATAGCTTCTCTACACCTGATAAGTGTTTGTCTCCATACAGCCTCTTAGCTTTCACCATAAGAGCATGTGGGCCTCCCAAACTTCTACATATAGAGTCTCAAGAGCAATTACCTGTCAATATAGATCACTCACTATAATTCTGAGAGCTACTTGAAACATATATGCTTTTTAAAAGCTCAGAATGTCTTTATTATGGTTAAATATTTTCACTTATCAGAACATTCCTCACATTCATTTCAGCCTATATTTAATGGAAAATCTGTTATAAATGACGTTCTAGATCCAACATGTTTTAGATTTAGATGTGGCTACTTCATTCTGTGATTAATACTGCAATAAGGTATGTATGTACACCACTCAAGACTGATAAAAACTTATAATTAAACTTTATTTGGAGCATGACTTGTTGAATTTTTTATATTAAGCCAAAAATGTGTTTTAATGTCACTATTGATGAGGACTGTATGATTTTTAAATAATATTGGTCTTTAAATGCAAGATATTTGAAGTGTACCTGAAGTATACTTGCAATATAGCTCCACTTTAGCACAATCAAATATCCTTCAGTATATCTTTAGTTGGAGCTCAGCACTACTTCTGCACAATTAAAAGTGCATTAAGCACAAAATTAGTTGTTCCAATTTAGCAGA
This sequence comes from Barbus barbus, assembly GCF_936440315.1. Lineage (NCBI taxonomy): Eukaryota > Metazoa > Chordata > Actinopteri > Cypriniformes > Cyprinidae > Barbus > Barbus barbus. Next base: position 28,559,205 of record NC_136754.1, read on the forward strand.
TTTACCAGTTTAGTATACTAAAAGTACAGTTGCAGGGTATTTTAAGTACATAAATGTATTTGTAGCATACTTAGCATGAAATAAATGTATTTCAAATACATTTTTAGTATATATGTAATAATATTTTACTGGGGTATGTATGTATTTTGTAGCCAATAATATCTGTGTCACGTGTCGGTTTCCTTTTAGCTCTGTTTTGCCCTTATTTGGTATTTCCTGTTCTTGTTTCCAGTCATTAGTTAATCATCTTTTAGTCCTTTCACCTGTTTTGTTAATCATCTCGTTTGCTCATTAGTTTGGCTTCTTTATAAGCCTTCAGGTCTGTTGTTACCTTTGTCATGTCTTAAAGTAATATTTGGTTTATGCTGTCTAATGTGCCATTGACTTCATTTATATTATTAAATAACCTACTTATCCCGAATCCTTCATCTTCTTGGGTTGGCATCTGTGCCCATAGAGAAACAAACTTATTAACCTACCCAGACAAATATTTCTTAGTAAAATTGCACTGATTAAAAAAAATACCATTTGTATCGTTCCTATAGCAAGTGTCTGCTAAATGAATGAATGTAAATATAAAAAAAACATTTGCACTAATGCATAATCATAACTCACTCACTCACTCACTGGCACTTCACTCAAGGCACACTTTAAAAAAAATAAAAAAAAATTCTAAATTGTTCCATAATGCATTGATTGAGTGCACTCACTGTCAGAACACCATGATGTTAATTTGAACAAACAGGGCTAATGGTTCCACGTTAAAGCTGTGAAAATATCGAGAGGGCCCCGTGTCCCATCAATCCACAAGTTCCCGTGTTACTACACTTCTCCATGCCTGACTGTTTAGTTTCAAAACAAGGAACACAATATTTCTACACCACAGTGAGTGATAAAGTGTTTTCCATCTTCTACCACATGAGAGCGAGCTGAGTGAGGCTCCACTATGATTTATGATAATATTTTCAATAATTTACAGCAACTTTATAGCAATTCATTTTTAAGACCTTTTAAGTTTAAGTTTTACTATTAACTGTTCTATGTTAAAGTAACAGTAAACCAGGGTAGATGTCAAACTTAATTTGAGTAGGCTAAAACGGAAATGATGCTGCAAGGCACAGTATACTGTATATATTTTCTGGGGGGTTTTGTCTGCTAGAAATACATACTCTCAATGTAATGAACAGCTCTGCATCACTAGCATATAATCTGAAGGTCTCAGACATGTCCATGAACAGACCTAAATATCTGTCCCTCACATCTTCATTTCAGTTGTCAAATACTGTTTGTATCAAAAATGTATAATATATTTACCCAAATTAAGGTTAATTGCTTTTATAAGATTTTGGTCTAATAGAATGGTGAAGGAACGCTAGGTCTAATTCTACTATTGAAATGATCATTTTAACTATTTACAAATAGTATTTTAAAATATGCACAAGCGCACTCTACTAATATATCAAAAACACAAAACATTTATTGTGTCATCACATCCATTTCTGAATTACGAGAATCATGTGAATTATTTTCAATTCAAAACAGCCATATTTGAGAAAATGTCGAGTAGCTTGCATTGCTGTATATTACTGTCAGTTGTTTAACTTTTCAGTTGTCAAATATTAAATGTTTGCAACTTCCATCTCACCTCACTCTTTTTTTGCATTAAAAATTATGCATTCACTCTCTGCTTCTTTAAACAGTAAACCCTGCCTACTTTAATTTGATTGGCCATCTCAATCATTTATTTTAGACAATGATGAGTGCTATTAGACCGCTGAGGCTGACCAGTCTAAAATTATAACTGTTAAACCCCTTTGTCATCTTAACAAACAGAGCGCTGTGTAACAGTGCAGCAGAGAAGTTCAGACATTAGGGGGATAATTTGGTCATTTTCTAATTAATGGCCATGGTGGCTGGTTATGGCCCTGCATAGCAGCTTTCACTGGCCAAGGAACCCAACAGACAGACATGTAAAGCAATCAGTCACAGTTTGTTTTGTTTAGCATCATGCTTAGGAGCATGCAAATGTAAAGTCGATGCAGCCAGCAAATTATGCATTCAAGAAAATAGTTTTCAGTCATAAAGAGTCTATGCAGTGCACTTCACATTCTTCCAGTGTTTAGTTGATTCTGATAAGAGCATATTTGGACAATTGCACAAGGTTTGTCTTGGCTAATACTCCTTTGTAGAACACAAGGCTCATCATAATGGATGCTTTTTTATTTTATTTATGCTGACAAAATGTTTACAGTCGCACAGATTACAGTTGTTTCTGTGAGTTGCAGCAATCCATTTGCTTCTCTGTAGCTTTCAGTAATCTGTAAAACGATAAGTCAGATTGTCTATTTGCAGTCAATCGAACACCAACTCTTTCCCGTTTAAGAGGTGTTTGATTTTAAGGCACCCTGGAAGAATTTTTTGTAAAACATACAATTTATCAAATTTTTACGTTTATCAAAACAAGACCATTGGTCCAACTCACAGGGAAGGTGGTACCATCTGGAGACCCTCATGACAAAAATTCACCAAAAGAATATTGATACATCAAAGCATTGTGAGTATAAACATTTAAATAGCCAGGCGTCACCCATTTTTACAAACCAACCTATTTGACAAATCTAGCAAAACCTGATACATGCAGACGATATTAGGATATTCTGAGGACATACCAGTAGGCTATCTCTTCTCGGTTTTTAGTCTCGAGCAAGAGACTGTACGACATTCGCGTTACATGATTTGACTGATTTTTAATGTTGGGAGGGTGACAGCGCACCGCATTAAAATAAATGATCATTCATGTTTTCAATAACCGCTGGCCAAACTCAAAAACGATCGGCTCTGTATTGTGTCAAAATGAGACTTTGCCTCAAATCTTGAGGAAATCAACCACAAGGTGCCGCTATAGTAAGCAACTTTATGTTTTTACTAATAACTCTGTATCCATGCATACTAAATAGTGTAATAATAATAATCATCATCATCATCATCATCATCATCTCCATTTCTGATTGTCCCAAATTGCTATGGTAAAACAGGTTTGTTTATGCATTATACTCAGGGCCACGAGAAGAGGATGCCGTTCCCTCAACACTGGATCTCGAAGGATGTTGTTACACTGATACAATTATCTTGTGGCTACAACACATTATCACATTCTCTCAAAGTAATATGTCATCTTCTTAACACACTATGGCATTTCCACACATTATTATTTGAAATAAGTATTATTTTTGATAATTTTGGCAATATTACTCACGTTATTATTAAAAGCTGTGAGGGTTTTCTAAACCCTTCATTCCTTTTAGACCTATCTGATGGATTTAACAAGAATGGAGGTTTCAGACTGACCTCAGAGCACCAACAACATCTGATTGTTATCTGAGCAAAGGTGCTGTTACCCAGCTCCATCCTGAGACACACAAACAGAAAAAGTGCCGGATTTAACGCAGAGCAATTCACAGAATGCCTTGCATTTCTTCTCAGCAGGAAATACACAAAGGCTTGACCTTTGCTAAATGGTGCTTTGGGAATTACCACAGAGGCGTTCGGTGTGGTGGGAGCTTGTTCCTGCAACAAAGAGCAGATCAGACTTATACATAGCTACACCCATAAGAGGATGATGCCTGATTGCATGCAATGTGAATGCATGGATTACAAAGAGCCATTTCCAGCAAATCTTCAACTGGCTTGATAGACAATTTATACAACAGTATGAATGTTTCAATAGTTATTTCAAAGAGACATTGAAAAATGTTTTGTAATCTATAGGAGATGTTACTATAGAAAAGATCATGAACATTCAACTTTTTTTTCCACATTTCTCAGACATTTATTTGACATGAACTAGTGTCAAGTTCACTCAGGAACACAACAGGGAAACAACACCAAATTAAAACAAACGCTACTCCACTACTAAAATGCATGCCACAATTTTTTATTTTGGTAACACTTTATTTTCATTGTCCAATTAGACATTCTACTTACTAGTAACTTTGCAACTACATGTCAGCAGTCATTAGAGTAATAGTATGTCTGTCTATCTTCTAACAATTTATTTTGATGGTCCAAAAACACACATTCTAGCTACTATAAGTAACTTTGCAAGTAAGTCAACTTATTCTACTAACTCTTACCCTAACTAACAGTGGATGATGTTATAGTGCAGCCTTGTGGAGAAACATATTAAGACATTTGAAGCTCCATTTTTTGAAAGAGTATCTATACTAAACTGTATTGTACAGCGTAGCTGGTATATACAGTATATATATATCCTATATATTATTATGTTTAACTCACCATTGAATAATCCATACAGAATTTTCTTAACATGACTTTTTTTCCCCAGATGCAAAGAAAAGGGATACCCTTTTACAGGCGAGATGTGTTGGTTTGTGATTTTAAATGGTGTATGATATTACATCTTTTAAACCTGCAGTATTTTCTTTGTATTGTGTTAGTTTAGCAATGATAAAGTTTCCAAATGCACATTTAATTAAAGTTAAAAATGTGTTTGTGTTGACAGCCCTTACCCGAATATAAATTACTGCTGATGTATAGTAATGAATTTAATAGATTTCCCTCTGAACCCTTACTGAAAATGAAATGGAAAGAGCTTTCAGCAATTCTGTTTTATGCAGCCAGCATTTTTGAGGAGGAACACATTGATAGAACAGGTCGAAATGTAATAATAAGCGAGGAAGCAGTTCCATCAATTTTTGCATTTCCAGCACACTAAAGAACGACGTCTATGTTTGTACAGTATATGTTTCACGTTGCCAGAAACTCCTTCAGCTTTTCTGGTAGAATGAGCTGATAACCTCCACTAAAACCATCTCAACTTTCAAAAAGTATGTTGCACCTCTTCAAGCATTGAACTAATCCACAACAATAGACCTTATCTGCCCCTTTTCAGTACTGTGCTCGATGTCTTCTATTGTATTCCATTTGTATTTCTAAAGTGTGAACTTAAAGGGATAGTTCACCCAAAAATGAAAATTCTGTCATCATTTACTCAACCTCAAGTAGTTTCAAACCTGTATGAATGTGTTTGTTCTGCTGAACACAAAGGAAGATATTTTGAAGAATGTGGGAAACAGAGCACTTCTGAGGCACCATTGACTTCCATAGTATTTTTTTTTCCTACTATGGAAGTCAATGGTGCCCAAAAACAGCCTGGTTACAAACTTTCATCAAAATATCTTCCTTTGTGTTCAGCAGAACAACGACATTCATACAGGTTTGCAGGTTTGCAGGGTGAGCAAATGATGACAGAATTTTCATTTTTGGGTGAACTATCCCTTTAAGGTCGAACAAATTTATGGTTATGATGTTCCTCATTGTTTTGGATAAAAAAATCTGCTAAAAGAACAAATATGAAATTTAATATTAAAATGAACATCAGTGAATAGACAATGTTGAAATTAAGACACTGTTATATTTTAATTGTTGAATACAGTGGTGAAGGTCTAAGCACAGGCCACAGTCAGGAGGTTTTGTTTAAAGCTATTTTATATGCTTTTATGATTAATTTTATGATGATTTGTCAAGCATATCTAATAGTTCCATCTCAGTTGTGAATTCTAAAGACTCTGTCTTGCAGCTCTACATTGCAACTGTTTGTAATACAACTTATTTGTATTTAAAAGTGTGAAGCCCTTTGTGTCTTGCACAATATTACAGGTGAATTATTATTTTTTTATGTAAAAAAAAATATAAAAACATTCCCTAAAGCTAATTCTCATGTCTAGTGAATGCTCATTTAGCTAATTAAATGCTTACCCATTCAGGCACATCGTCCTATTATGGGAAGACGTGATTATTTTCTGCCATTACAGATCTCTGGAGTCACACTCTTGAAGCTGAATTTGACGAGCGCTGCCTTTATCAATGCATAAGGCTTAGGCAGAGCTATGGGAATTTAATTATCAGCGTGCTTTCCTTAATATAAATAGCACAATGACGAGAGGGTCACTAAGCTTTAAGTGTTTGTGCTAATTAACATGCATAACACACTAAGGGTACTTGAAAGAGCCGTATTAAATATAAAAGAAGTCAACACATCCTAAAGAAGCACTTTATACGACCTCAAAACATTACAAGGATTCAGCCATAAATGCATCAGTTGACATTCAAGATGACATAATAGAAGAGAATGTGTAGTTAAATTCATCTAATGATGGGAACTACTTGTCTCATGAGCCATTGTGAATGATGATGATACAATATAAAACAAATAAAATGAATAAAGAACAATACAACAGTCTAATAGTGTAGCGTGTAGAGAGACTGGTTCAAACCACATATTAATGCTTTATTTTATATTCCTTAATCATACCCCATACTTAAACATAACAACTACCGTACTAACTATTAATGTGCAGCAGATTAGCATTTTATTGAGGCAAAAGTTAATAGTTAGTTAATAGTGAGAATTGGTCTCTAAACTAAAGTGTGACTGATCATCAAACCCTGTTTTAATGCTTTTGAAAGGATTATTTCATTGCGTTTTTTTCCCATACAGTGAATGTTAATTCTGACTACATATAATAATTTTAATAAATGCAACCAAAACTTCTATTTAGAAGTTTTCAACAGATGCTACCAAGTTTCTAATGGTAAGCACTGTAGGCATTCATTTACAACAGTTCCAATAAATGTAAAATACATGTGCTAATAATTCTCACGATGGAGAACATCATGCTAATGAAATGTCTTCTTAGAGAAACTTAGTCAAAAATTCCCCCATAAGTCACATAAAAAATGACCAAAGAAAAATGTATGTAATAATTTGATAATAATTCTGACTTTGTCTTTGTCATAATGTTTTGACAAACGCACAAGACAAGAGTGGGCTATCACACAATCTTTACCTTATCACTTAAAATGTATTTATAGTCTTAATGTTTTCTGTCAAGCTTTCATCGTTGCTCTTTACTTACATTTGTCACTTAGGGAGTGTTCATTTTAGTCTCTGTTGTATGTATTGCTGCAGTTATATTTCAAGTATTTTACTGTATTGCCTCGGTCTACGTGACTGTAAAAGATTAACCGCCATTTACAACTGATGCTGGCTTAGAAGATGCGATGTCTGGTAAGTGATGTTGTGGCCAATATGGTAGCGTGTGCCACCAGCCTGAAGCTCCGACACACAAACTGCATATCATATACACTAAACTTGGTTGTTAAAAAGGCCACAGAACAAACAGCAGTACTGGAGGACATTAGAGTAATGGCATGAATGATTGTTACGATATCAGATGGCAAGCCGAATGACAAATTGATGGATATTCACTGGAAAAACAAGTGGGAGCCAGGTGCTGCTTTGGTTACTCTGAAGGCAAACCTCAAAACTTTGACTTAGGAAAATTACCACACAGTAAATTAATTTTGTGTACTGAGCCACTTCAATGAAACTTCCATCGAATTGTTAACGGAGAGAGTGTCAGAGTCAATAGTGATTCCTCTTACATGAATGCTGAGCGATGCAATCACCTCAAAGAGCTCACAGGTTGATAATGAGAAAGATTTGCAATTGTGTAACAACCACCCGAGGCTTCTTTCGGAGAGGATGTCTCCATATGAGACATAAGACTCTGCCAACACTGCTTGATTCACGTCTGTAGACTTGTGCAGCCAGTCAAATGCTCAGACTGAATGTGCTGTAATCATAAGAGCTGAGGCAGTCCGAAACAGCTCATCCAAATCCTCTCAAATCCCCTCATCACAACCAGAGTCAGCAGGACCCATAGACGGCCATGTAATACACTCGTGTACTGTTTGTGTTAGGGATGTCCTGAGCTGATCTCACACACTGGTATCGGTGCAGATTAAGGCAATATTTTTTAACTAATGGTATCGGCTGTATGAAGCCTGTTCCTTTAATTCAGCAGTCACTCAGGTGTAGGCTGAGAGAGCAATTTCACTGGAATACGTGGCTAAAATGTCTGTGAAAAGCAGTCCATCAGCAACTTGTAATGTCAAATATGGGGCACAAAAAACTCAACTGGGACATCCCAAGTGTTTGGTATTGTGCATGTGTGTTTTATTACATTAGACATGATCATGCATGACAACCTGAATTCAATTAAACTTTTGTCTGTTTTAATACTTAATCTGCCTTCAGGTAAATGTCCGTGGTATCTACTGAATAGTCAGGTTGTAGAAATCAGAATAATGGAAAATGTGACTGAAATGTGATTCTAGTTGAGGTTCAAAGGTACCTCAGTGACCCAAATATTTCACACACAGAAGATCCTCTGCATTTTTAGTTTATTCAAAAGGCTGTCTATCCACATCTTCATCTTGTCCTGGAATTTTCATGCACTCCTGCCCCCTCAGTCCTGTGTGAAAATATTCTCTAGATAGATAGATAGATAGACAGACAGTGTGTGTGTGTGTGTATAAACTGAAAAAATGTAGTCATGTTTATAAAGTTTATTTATTGATTCTAAAGCTTATTTATACTTGATAATATCTGTATAAATTTATATTAATTTAAAATACAAGCTTAATAATTATTAAAGTGCATATTGCAGGTTAATTTTTTTCCCCAAATGAATATATAAACTTGCATGAAAACACCGTATGAACTGTTAATGCAGGATTTGAAAATGTTTTACAAGACCTGAGGGCACACATTTAGAAGAAAAAGTGACAGTTTCCTTGACAGTTCTCAAAAAGCACTTTTTTTCCAACATCGTGTCATATTACGTCACGAGAGGGAGTCGTGTCCCAGGCTCTGTGCGAGTCAGTGTGTTTTCGGTAGTTATTTTATTTCAATTTATCAGTGTCATGGTAAATTATTGTGTTTGTGGAGATTGCACTAACTCCAGCCTGTCAGGACATCGAGTCCACAGGTTTCCTAACAAGAAATAGGACGGTATATTCCGGGCCTGGGTACGTTAGTGCAGCTGAAGAGACTGGACTTCACTAAGGCATCTGCTTCAAAAAAACGTGGTGGTGTGTAACTTAGTGATCACTTTACACTGGAGGATTATCTTCCCGGCGATATGAGTTCCACATGGGATGCCGAAGCAAGAACCTAGTGAGACTCGGTGCGGTTCCTTCAGTGCACACAGCACCTTCATCGGGTCATGCTCACGGATCCGACAGAGATGCAGCTTTGTAAGATGGGAGTGTGAAGATCTGAAGCAGAGGAGGCCAGCTGTTATGAACCACCTCTACTGGACCACAGCTTCCACTCCTGATGGAGATGCAGATGTGATGGAGGCCAAGTGGAAAAGCATGGTCAGCAGTGAATGTGATCTAAACTTGTGCTTGCTTCTCCCAGCATATGCATAAGTCTGAGAGTGTTATACTGCAGGTCACCACAGGCTCCACAAGAACACAGCACCGTTTGTCTTCCACTACACCTGCTCCTCTTTCCAGATCCCTCCAGAGGATCAACAAGATCAGGCTGTTGGCGTATATCTATAGCATTCACGATTTAACACACTTTAACAACACATTAGTGTGATACCCTGACTGAAAGATTGTTAAATGTTTTTAAATGTGTCAGATGTTATTTTTCAGATGATCAAAAAGTGTTACTTACTGGTAGTCATGCCCTAAATATAGCAAAGCCTGGGTGCAGAGTCAGACACTGCACATCACGTGTGGGGGTCACATTCTCCACTGAAGACCCTGTATGTAACGTATCTAACTCCCTGCAGCATTGACTTTCGTTGCATTTACCACACAAGCACCTATGACATTTACATTTATGCATTTAGCAGACGCTTTTATCCAAAGCGACTCACATTTCATTCAGAGGTTTTTTTTACATTTTATCAGCTCTTGCTTTCCCTGGGAATCGAACCCATGACCTTGGCGTTGCTAGCGCCATGCTCTACTATTTGAGCTACAGGAAAGCTATGAATTAAAAATGCGTACCTGCGGTGATGAGAAACCGCTATTAGTGTGTGGGATATTAATGAGCGTGACATGCCTGATTACCGTTAGCTAACACTGGTCTCTCACCAAGACTCCTGCCCTGTTCTCCTCACACATCAACTCAATTAGTCTCCTCTGACCTTTGTTCTGTCTAATCCTGGTCTGTCCTGCTCTCTTGGCTGCATAGCAGGCTCATAATTGTGTCTGTGGTCCATCGTAAGAGTGTAAATAAACATTTAAAATCTCCTCAGCGTCCGAACTATCATTGCGATCCATTGTTTTCCTATGGTTTAAATGGACCGCTCTCCCTTTTGATGCATCATTTCCGGTTTTGGTGGTTTTCAGATGCGGAAGTAAAATTTTCTCACAAAAACGACTAGTAAGAAAATCTAGTTCCTACATTATTTTTCTATACATCGACTCACTGGGGTCTCTAACCTGCAATATGCCCTTTAAACCAAAATAGCACTTGTAATGGGTATAATAATTATATAAATCACATAAAATAATTATAATAAATAATCATCACTAAAATCCAGATGATTTGATCTTTTAATATGTTTTACTATGTTGTGCACTTTAATTTGGAGCAAGAGAAACTGGTGGAGTGACTTTATTGTGTCAGAGATGTGTCATTTTGTTCAAAGCCAGATCTCTAAACCAGAACATAACCTGCCTTGCAGTGGTTTAGCTGTGGAGCGTAAGCTATGTCAATGAACATTGCTTAAAGCCAAACCACTTTCATGGTGCCTAAAACCCGGAGTTTGCACAAATTAAACTAAAACTTACCTGGCTATCCGCTAAACCGGCTTCATGGTACAGGCCCCAGAGGATGTTTTGCTGGTGTGGAAAAACACATTCAGATTCCGCACAAGCCATAATTCAAAGATTTGCCAAAATACAGACAAGACAATGGAGTAAAATAAAGGTAAACAATTATTTTTTTTTTTAAACATTTGAGACAATGTTTAGGTTTCAATCGATGGTGAAGAACTTGCAGAGTTTCTTCTTGACAGGTAAGCTAAACTTCAAGTTAAAAGTATTCCTAATATGTTGGACCTTTGATTGAAAGTAGCCTGCTCAACAGACATGCCTTCAGTTTTATAGAGCTGCGTAAGGGCTGTGTTTGTGATGTTTGAGTTGGGGAGGGTGCCATGCAAAGGTTGTTTGAAAACATGCTTTATTTTTGTATTTTCACTAGGCGACGCTATAGTGCAGAAACTACACTCATCCAATTTATTAAATATATTCTTACATTATAAGTACTACATCAATCCTGACACATGAAAGAGTAATCATTTTTATAGTTTTGGTTTTCAGAGTTCAAAGGGATGTCCTATGGGACGCAGAGGCAGCTTTTCCACCTTTTGACCATTAGATGCCACAAGTGTGCACTGTATTGAAAAGCTTCGAATAATCAACCAGTTCACCTTACAGTTGAGGGGACCAGTGAGCATAAGAGACTTCTTTCAAATACATTAATAACCAGTAATGACTGGTTTTTATAGGTAGTGTATGTTCATTTCAGCTTGCCTTCAGTGGACATTCGTTACTGAATCCTTGACTTGAGACCTGGGAAATAAACATGAAGGCTATAATATAAATACATTTGAACTAATTAGTTCACCAAGTAACACCTGAAGGAAATTATGACAGGAAACAGGAACATGAGGAGCAGGAAACGGTGAATAATACTGAGGCTAAGAACATGAATGAACTTCAAAATAAAAGGCATGACATAATTAAGGACATGAACTAAAAACATCAAATATAAAATCTAAGCACACGTGACAGTCCTTGGTTTCAGGGTACAAAAGAGAGAGAAGAACATGATTTTACACACTGCTGCAGGGCTCTAAAAAATGCTCTCTGATCACTGTTTGATCCCCTAAATTATGCGACACTGATGTAACGCTCCATCTCTGTAGCTCAGCTCGGGCTTCTTCTGCTCGTTGAGAACATGAAACTGCTTGCTGACTTCTCTAGGGGTTTTCATCTGAACTTGGTGTAAAAATACCAGGAGGAAATTTGCCCTAGAACAAATGTAGTGGAATGTCAGCACCTCATCAAACCATTCTCCAGATCTGACTGTCGTGTGAGCGAGGGAATCTGTTCAAAGAATGCCATTATTCATTGCATATGACAAAAAGGATTTTCTCTTCAGCAATGCATTTTGACTAACACTCCAAGACATCACACACACCCTGCTTTGTCATATTCTTTGAGAAGAAACCCATCAGGATTTCAATTACATAACAAAGGCCTTTACTGCAGCTGACTTCAGTTGTAGTTTGTCTGTGGGTATTTCTGCCTTTAGTTTTGTCTTCGGCGAGTGAAATGCATGCTCATTCGGTTTGAGATCGAGATATTGCTAAATATTTACCTTCAAAAACTGCTGGGTTGCTTTTGCTGTGTGTTTTTGGATATTTGGAAAGATATTGCTTCAAAAACAAAACAAATCCATCAGAGAGATAGCAGGAACATCTCATTCTGAGAGAACAAAGAATGCACTGGTGAGCTCAGCAACATAAAAGACCTGGATGTCCACAGAGAACAGCAGTGGTGGATGATCAGAGAATCCTCTCTATGGCAATGAAAAACCCTTTTACAACATCCAGCCAAGAGAAGAACACTGTCCAGGAGGTAGATGTGTCGCTGTCAAAAATCTACAATCAAGAGAAGACTTCACCAGAGCAAATACATAGGCTTCACCACAAGCTGCAAACAAGCCCAGATTAGACTTTGACAAAAAACATCTAAAAAAAAGCCAGAGCACGTCTGGAAAAGCATTCTTTGGACGGCTGAAATTAAGATCAACCTGTACCAGAATGATGGGAATAAAAAAGTCTGGAGAAGGCTTGGAACAGCTCATGATCCAAAGCATACATACAACATCATCTTTGAAACATGGAGCAGTGTGATGGTATGGGCATGCATGGCTTCCAGTGGCACTGGGTTACTGGTGTTTAGCAATGATGAGATGATGAATGCAGCCGGATGAATTCTGAGGTGTACAGAGATATACTCTCTGCCCAGATTCAGTCAAATGCATTAAGATTGGACGGCGCTGTATAGTATAAATGGAGATTGACCAAAAACATACAGCAAAAGCAACCCAGCAGTTTTTGAAGGTAAATATTTTGCAATATCTCGATCTCAAACCGAATGAGCATGCATTTCACTCGCTGAAGACAAAACTAAAGGCAGAAATACCCACAAACAAACTACAACTGAAGTCAGCTGCAGTAAAGGCCTGACAAAGCATCACAAAGGAGCAAACCCAGTCTCTTGTGATGTCCGTGAGTTCCAGACTCAAGGCAGCCATTACCTGCAAAAGGATTCTCAAAATATTAAAAATTAACATTTTATTTATGATTATATTTATTTGTCCGATTACATTTAAGCACCTGAAAATGGAGGACTGTGAATAAAAATGGTTGTAATTCCTAAGCATTTAATGTTATATTGTTGTTCAACCCCATGAATTAAAGCTTAAAGTCAGCACTTCAATTTCATTTTTATTGTTTCATTTTAATTCTATTCTGGTGGCATATAGAGCCAGAATTATGAAAATTGTGTCAGTGTCCAAATATGTGGACCTAACTGTACATGCAGATTATCTAAACATTTCAAACATTAATAACAAAATACCTTAGGACGTTAACGGGCAATGAAGAAAAGGAGTCTTTAGAAAGAAATCTTGATAGAGCGGCCGCTTTGATCCTCCACACTTCATCATGACATCACCCTGGTCCTGTCAATGGACGCGCGCACAAAACAATCCCCAGGATTGCTTGAATCGCGCGGTCACACGCGCTCAAGGAGCATTTGTCATCAGTGAAGAAGAGACAGAACTGTATCAAGTTGACAGGGAGGCAGACTCATCGCTTCTTCTACTGAAGCCTTTACTTGAGTGTAATCATGGATGCGTCCCTCTTTCAGTTCTTCATAGAGGAATTCGGCGACACCAACTGTACTCTTATGGATGCTTTTCAGGACACTTTATACGAGAATTCGTCTTTCGCGTCGATGAGTGTCGACGGTGGGGATTACCTTCTCTGTTAGCGCATTTGTTTTATTCAGCTCTTATAATGCACATTAATCAACACCGGTTGTATTTTCCTCTAAGGTCTCTATTGTAACGCCACCACGGATGAAATCGGAACTTGCTGGCCAAGAAGTAACTCTGGACGGATAATTGAGCGACCCTGTCCAGAGTACATTAACGGCGTCAAATACAACACCACTAGTAAGTAGCTCCTTTCTGCTTTCTGTTCATTAAAAACGTCCGAGGATAAGGTTGTTGCGACCCTTTGCATTTATGTGCATAACCTATTTATCTGCGGGTTAGTCCTTCAGTCAAAGTTAAAATATATATAGAAAATGTGCTCTGCAAAGTGAGTCAGTGAGTAGATAGATATTTTATCATTTATGTTTGAACATTTCACAGCTTATAAGATTTAAAGGACACGTAGCCTATAGCTTTTGGTATTCTTCCTCTCAAAGCTATTTTTACAATTGTTATAAATACAAATGACATGATATTAATAATTTAGCCAATTGTTTGCTCACCAAATGTGCTTCTGCAGACAATGTTATCTGCCCTGCCACATGTTCTTTGCCTTAATGTGTGAAATGAAGCAGAACAGTGAAGTTCTCTCTCTCTCTCTCTCTCTCTCTCTCTCTCTCTCTCTCTCTCTCTCTCTCACACACACACACACACACACACACACACACACACACACACATACACACACACACACACACACATTGCATCCATGCTGACACTCAGTGATGCAAGGATAACTTATTTTATCTGAATAAACATGCATTAAAATAGCATGTTACTGAGTTGGATGGAAAAGTTGTGCTTTTTTTGTTGAAACATTGTGTATGAGAGATTTCCCATAAAAACTGCATACTTTTTGCATATTTATCATATTGTCTGTTATCTGAAAACACAGGATATGTGGAAAACACTTCTTATAATTTGAAATTCATTCATTAAATTCTACCGTGATGGTAGACAACAGTGGTAAAATCTATGGACCAATTATTTGTTAAAAGAGCATTTATTGTGTTAACTGGTACCTTACATGCAGCTTCTGTTTTACTTGATGTTGATTGTATTTCATAATTAATATTTTTTTAAAACATTAATTCAGTATTTGACAAAAATGGACACCATGCTATAATGTCCTCATAAATCAGCAATAAATGCCACTGAAAAATACAAAATTTTAGGATGCAAATATCATCCCTTAATAAAAAAAGAATACTTTCTGATGTTGTTGTGCATGTACATGATTATGTAATTGTCATAATTATGTAATCATGACCTCATGATGTTCAGATCATGAAACATTAGTTCAAAAGACATGGAGCAGACATGCAGTATTGAATATCTATGTATAATCCCTGTCCAGCTGCAGTTGGTTTTATCATTGCATATTAATATGACTTAACGATAAAATCACTGTATGCATATAAATGTGGATTTTGCAAATGTCTCTTATCTACTTGCAGTTATGATCACAAATCAGTGCTTAGCTGTTTCCTCCTGTGAGCTTGCACAGCGTGTAACTTTGTTCAGTGTATTGATGTGACTTTCACATTGGAGGATAATACAGCTCCTAGGCAAATTTAAGCCTTTCGCTGCTGAGCTCTGAATGTGTATTTTAAATAGTAACATATATCTCTGTTTTCTCATATTGACCTGATGATGCCTCCTTTCTGTGGTTTATAATTATGTGTTTCATTCACAAAGGTCAGCACTGTTTGTTTACCATCACAGACGTTTGCTTAAAAAGAGAGTTTATGCTCATTTATAGTGATCATGGCATCAGTAATTCATCAAATGACAGAGAAGAGTGTTATGACCAGCAGATAATGTGTTTGCAGCTTTACCTGATTTACATTATTGCTTTAGTGTGGTGAGTGCTAAAACAACACAGACAGCACATGCAACTAAACAGTGCTATCACAGTGAAGAAAATTCCCAGCTGAATGCATAACATAATTACGGACACGTTATTGAATTTGGTGAATCTAGAAGTTGTTTATCAATGAAATCATATTTGCTTTCTCAGACTTAACTTAAATCGATGAGACAAACCTAACTTGAAGGATTATTTATAGCTTGCATCGAAGTTATGCGTAATAGCATGGTGTCACTGAACTGTTCTGCTGTGCAGAGCCGCTGCCCAAGGCACTTCGCCTGGCACTTGTGTCTAAACCCTCCTGTTGGCAAGATCCATCCAGCTGTCTGGTGCAGTCTCTCCAAGTTATCCATTTTAAGGCATAGATACTCAGTGCTGGTATCTCCCTCTGCTTCACAGGTTAACACTTTATATTAAAGTTCACTTAAAAGTCATTTAAAATAGTTTCATTATTAATTAAATAATCAGTTACTAAACATAATATAAATTTGTAGATAATTTGTAAGTGATATGTTAACATGTTACATATGTGCTGTAAATAATGTTGTAAATCATCATAAATCATTAGTAAATGATGTATTCTGAACCACTCATTTTACAAATTTGTTGTAGTATCAATATCTCAATACACTTTGGTTGATAATGAACACATGATAAACAAATCACTAGTAAATGACCAGTCTATAATATGTTGATATACTGTATCATACTTGTAAATTAGCCCATTAAAATGAGAAAAATGCAAACAAATAGTAAATAATTCCTGAAGCTCAACCAGTATAGCATGGCGCTAGCCAGGCCAAGATCATGAATAAAGTATTGAATGTATGCTGGAAAATGTCAAATCTCAAATAAAAGCATTTATTTTTTTTTCATCAAAAATGTTTAGTTTAAATATACTGAAAAAATATTTTAAAAAGGAAAGATTCTGAAAATTTAATATGAAAAAAATATGATTTATATTTTTTATATACATTGGTTTCCTTAAATATGAGTATAAATATAATTATCCCAACTTAAAGGATATTAGCGATATCTGATACTTTAGAGCAGAATAAAAAACAAAAACAAATCGAGTGACATTTCATCAACTTTACAGCAGAGCCAAAACCCAAATTTTACCATAATTTGATCTGACTTTACTGATTTCAATTGTTTATAATACAAATTTGTACACTCATGGATGACAGTACTTTTGCCAGTGAAAAGAGCTCATTAAGAGCTTTCATTTGATGTATATATCTCCATTTCACCAAAAATGTCGCTTACGCCCTTCTGGTTCTCACCCCTCGAAATGTGCCTTTTACCCTAGTGCCCCTTTAGCCTTGTTGTACCCTAAATGTGTCTTTGCTTTGTGTAGAATGTGTTTAACACATTGACTCTTCCAGTCACACCTGTCATCCAGTGTGAAATGGACTATTCCTGAACTTTCCTTCGGAGTTTGCGAAGTGACGGAGAAGAGTAGCAGGTGGATGATAACGAGAAAGGAGTTTGGCTGAATATTGTAGATAGAAATTTTATTGCAGATAAAATCTCATATTAAACTTGAGTACCTGTAGATTAATATTGCATCCTTCATATCTCCGAAGTACTTTGGCCCAGTAGTGCACAACACAACGGAAACAAGCCGTAGCGCAAACAAAATTAGCACAACACAACAGGAAAAAAGTCGCTACAC
The DNA here is from genome assembly GCF_936440315.1 of Barbus barbus. Lineage (NCBI taxonomy): Eukaryota > Metazoa > Chordata > Actinopteri > Cypriniformes > Cyprinidae > Barbus > Barbus barbus. The sequence continues at coordinate 28,576,713 of NC_136754.1, forward strand.
GATGTAAACAATTCACAACACAATAGAAACAAGCCACAAAACAATGAATTTAGCACAATGCAATGGAAACAAGAGAGAAACATCTTCCGAGAGATGTAAAGAGTTTGTTGTTTTCGTTCCTTCATATGAATTTAATCCATAAACGGTCTGTAAAAAGCATTTCACATGCACGGGTTGAGCGGGGCACAAATGTGGGGTTAATTTAACAATATACAAATATTTCCACATGCTAGCATAACAGAATTTACAAAATTTCCTATTATTTTCATGCCATATCATCACTATATAGAGGGAAAAAAAATGTGGCAAAGTTAAAAATTATTTTGAAGAGAACATTTATTTACTGTGTTCTGTAGCATCTGCGCTGTGTTGCTAAAACTATCTTTTGGATCTAATGTAATTATTTCCCACATCCAAGTTCCAGGTTATAATATGCAAAAGTCTGAACATTAATCTCTTAATTTTACAATAAGTAGTGAAACTTAGCCAAAATAAAGGCTTAAACATAAAAAAAAAAGCACATTTAAGGAGCTCCTCTTCTGGTGAAAGTTTTCAGACAGCTTTCAAAATGACCATCAGACAGAGTGAATGAATGAATGAATGATGCATTTATATAGCGCATTTATTGTGTATTGCCGTACACCCAAAGCGCTTTACATGTGGGGGTCTCTCCTCAACCACCACCAGTGGAGTGAACACATGAAGACCCATATCTCAGCGTGCAATGATCTGACTGACTTGAAATTATAGGAGGTGCATAGTAACAAACATATTAGATTAGATTAGATTAGATTCAACTTTATTGTCATTTATGCAGAGTACAAGTACAGAGCTAATGAAATGCAGTTAGCATCTAACCAGAAGTGCAAGAATATAGTGTTTTATATACATATAAGTGCAGAGTAAGTGAAGATATGATTTACAGAATATACAGTGGAATTGCTATACACAGTATTGAGCAGAGTATATACAGAATATAAAATAGGAATGCAATGTAGGGATTGTATGTACATTATGAACAGAGCAATGTAGATTATATAGATTACAGATTATATATACACATTATGAACAGCAGAAACGTGAGAACAGTGGTAATAAATAAATACAGCTGGATGAGTGTGCAAAGTATTGATAGAACAATGTATTCTATGCAAAATAGCAGTAGTGCAATATTTTATAGAAATAGTTTACTGTGCTTGTACAGTAACAACTTTAAACAGTTTATAGTGTAATGACTTTGACAATGTGCAGTCTGTGCAAAATATGAGTAGTGCAAATGCATGTGTGTAAAGTACTGTGACCAGTGCAGTAATAAGCAGGTGCAGGTTAGATTGGTGGTGTGGCGTTCAGAAGTGTCACAGCTTCGGGGAAGAAGCTCTTCCTGAGCCTACTGGTGCGAGAGCGTAGGCACCTGTAACGCCTGCCGGATGGAAGGAGGGTGAAAAGTCCATGGTTAGGGTGAGAGGCATCCTTGATGATGTTTCTTGCCCTGCCCAGACAGCGCTTATAATAAATGTTCTCAATGGAAGTTAACTGGGTGCCGGTGATCCGTTGAGCAGTTTTCACCACCCGCTGGAGTGCTTTGCGGTCAGATGCGGAGCAATTGCTGTACCATACTGAGATGCAGTTCGTGAGTATGCTCTCAATGGTACAGCGGTAGAATTCCACAAGGATCCTGGGATTCAGGTGAACTTTCTTAAGGCTCCTTAAGAAGTAAAGGCGCTGCTGTGCCTTTTTGACCAGAGTAGAGGTGTTATGGGACCAGGTGAGGTCATCAGAGATGTGGATGCCAAGGAACTTGAAACTCGACACACGCTCCACTTCAGCTCCGTTGATGTAGATGGGTGTGTGTGCATGACTCCTAGTCCGCCTGAAGTCCACAATGATCTCCTTTGTCTTCTGGGTGTTTAGCTGTAGATTATTGGTGGCACACCATACAGCCAGGTGCTGCACCTCATCCCTGTAGGCTGATTCATCGTCATCCTTGATCAGACCTACCACCGTGGTGTCATCTGCAAATTTGATTATGGTGTTGGAGCCATAAACAGGAACACAGTCATGGGTGAAGAGGGAGTACAGGAGAGGGCTCAGTACGCAGCCCTGTGGCACGCCGGTGTTCAGGGTGATGATGGAGGAGGAGAGGTTATCTAACTTGACGGACTGAGGTCTGTTAGTCAGAAAATCTAGAATCCAATTACAGATGGGTGTGCTGATTCCAAGCTGGCTGAGCTTGGAGATCAGCTTGGAGGGGACTACTGTATTAAATGCAGAACTGAAGTCCATGAACAGCATTCTCACATGTGTGTTTTGACTGTCCAGGTGGGTGAGGGCAGAGTGAAGCGCTGTTGAGATGGCGTCCTCTGTTGACCTATTGTGGCGATAGGCAAATTGGAATGGGTCCAGTGTAGCAGGGAGACAGGATTTTAGGTGGGATGCAACCAGTTTCTCAAAACACTTGGCAATGATGGGGGTGAGTGCAACAGGACGGAAGTCGTTAGGGACCGAGGCAGTGGAATGTTTCGGTACTGGTACGATGGTGGAGGTTTTGAAGATAGTGGGGACAGTTGTTTGGGCCAGGGACAGATTGAAAATGTCCGTGAAGACCTCAGCTAGCTGCTCCGCACAGGCTTTAAGCACACGACCAGGTATTCCGTCAGGGCCAGCTGCCTTCCGTGCATTCACCTTACGCAAAGTGGAGTAAACATCTGATGTGGAGAGAGTGAGAGGCAGTTCACTACATATCAATTGGTTAAGACATCAAGTAGGATAATAAATATTTTTTTTCTTTTATAAACTGATCTCAAAAATGGAAGTGTGCATAATGGGTACGTTTACCCTATAAGCATTCACATGTTCCCGTTTTTTTTTTTTAATTTAACGTACAGATCTCAGTTTAAATGCTTCAGTTTGTTTTCTATTCTCCTCTATCAGTTTAAATGCTTCAGTTGATTTGATATTATATTATGTTAGGCCTATATTATATACCTAATAAATAATTGACCTTCTTTTTTAATGGAGTCACTTATGCTCATCAAGGATGCTGTATTTGCTGTATTTATTTGATCAAAATACAGAAAAAAAACAGTAATATTGTGAACTCTTAGGGTATTGCAATTTCTAATATTAGTTTTCTATTTTAATATATTTTAAAATATAGTGTATTCCTGTAAAGCAAGGCTGAATTTTCAGCATCATTACTCCAGTCTTCAGTGTCACATGATCCTTCAGAAATCATTCTAATATACTGATTTATTATCAGTATTGAAACCGTTGTACTGCTTAATAGTTTTTTGGAAGCTTTTTTCTTTGATTCTTTGATTAGGCTAATAAAAAGTGAAAAAGAACAGCATTAATTAAAAATATAAATATTTTCTAACAATATAAGTCTTTACTATCACTTTTTACCCATTTAACATCCTTTCTGAATAAAAGTATTAATTAAAAAAATAAGAAAAAATTTACTGACCACAAACTTTTGAATAGTGGTGTATATTGTAACACAAAATTTCTAATTTGAATAAACACTGTTCTCTTTAACTTCTTATTTCTCAAAGAATCCTGAAAAATATCACAGGTCCCTAAAAATATTAAGCAGCACAACTTTTTGCAACATTGATTATAAATCAGCATATTAGAATGATTTCTGAAGGATCACGTGACACCGAAAATTCAGCTTTGCTTCACGGGAATAAATTATATTTGAACGTATATTAAAATAGAAAACTTGTTTTAAATTGAAATAATATGTCACAATATTATTTTGTGAAATAATATTCAGTATTTTTTAGCAAATAGATAAATCCTTGATGAGCCTTAGAAACGTCTTTAAAAAATTTACTGATCCCAAACTTTTAAATGGCAGTGTATTGTACTGTAAAAATGTTTTCTCAGATAACCTAAATAAAATGTACATCATTTAGTTACATCAAGGGTCAAATCAAATATAAATAGCACATTCAATTTAAAAGTTACACACTTTTATGTGTGCGCACTGTACAAGTCTGGTATAAAGTCTGGTATAATGTCTTTGCTCAGGTGGCCGAAATGTCCGCCCAATAGAGAAAAGTTTTGCTCAGCAAGAAAAAAAATTAGAGGGAACATTGTTGGGGGGAGCTAAAGAGTCATGAGAACACGCAGATTTTGCATTAGCAATCGGCAAACTAAAACTTTATTGAGTAACTTAAATTTTGTTTCATTATAAAACATTCGTCACAGAAATGCCGGGAACAAACAAACACATTTGTATCCACTGTTCCTTTAATACTGGCTTGTTTGGGAAGGTGAACATGGTTATATCTCCCTCACAACCAAAAACATACGTGACATTGTTGATTTTGTGGTCAATGTCCCTCTAGAGCAAGTCCTGTGCAGTGCTGCTGACGACTTCTGTACGGGGCCATACTCGAAATACTACTTTCCAAAACTTATACAAACCTTAAAGGAGTGTATTTGCCACAGTCATACATCTAACTTGTCTTTTTTCTTTAGACTTAGGTCACGGTTAGCATGAGTATCCAACTCTTTAACAGTGTAAATAAGTCAGAATGCATGAATAGCATTAGACATCCCCTTTAATCACATGCAGTTCATCTCACCTTATTTTATCTGCATTTTAGTAACAGGATTAAAATAACAATGACTACTGTGTCAACAACTGTAAAGAGTTTCTCTTAAAAAAGCCGTTTGCCCATATTCAATGGGCCCAGGAGCGCATCCAACTTATGATCAGTAATCGTTTCATTTACGATTGGTGATTTTAATTAAGGGAATAATTAAAATGATGACTTATCCTCTGTTGTCTTGTGTTCTTGGTAAATCCTCACATTTAATGATAATGGACAATGGTCAATTCAGAGCTTCAAAACCTTTTTGTTTATGTCAAAGTTCAGTCAACTGAAAAAAAAAGCAATGCAATATTTTACTCTTTCAGATGCTTAGACCTCTCTGGTTTGATTGTTTCTCTAGGCTAAGTCTCTGGTTTCTTTTCAACATAATTACACCCCTGCTGCGCTCACATCACCTCAAATGGAAATCTAATTTCATTAGCACCTCCTTAGAGGTATAACATTCTCCTTAGCATCTGCAGTACAAAAAGTTATTTATTATTCCTTTATATTCTCACTATCATGTTCCAAAATGTTTCTATTTTTATTCTGTGGAGTACAAAAAGAGATTTAAAAAATATATATATTTACAGTTCTTTTCCATATGACAGTGATGCTTCACTGCAAATCTTCTCTCCACATGTTCAAACTGGCATATTGTGTTAGACTGCATCGCACACAAGTGCCAAGAGTCTTTAGTGTCACTGACATTAAACCTGGCATGGAGTGTCAGGACAAATGAGATTTCAGAGATTCGGCTTTGGTGAAGATTGTCAGTGAATTTACATATCTGGAGCAGCAACTGGTTTAACCTACCCGTATTCCTAAAGATTGTAAGAATCCTTTTAGAGAGCACCTAAATTAGCTTAAAAATTCTAACTAGGAGTCTTAGCTTAAAAGTGATTCAGGACCAATCTGAGAGTAACTCTGAGCGAGGAAAAGACGAAAACTTTTATCTTAGTGAGGAGGCGGGGCTGACCCCGTTGCTAGGAATGACACATTCTTTTGAAGACTGTGATTGGTTGGTTGTCCAAGAAGGAAATAAAAGAGCGCTTTTAAGAGTAGGGTATATTATAAGCCTTCACTTTGAAATTACAGGCGTAATTTTTCCTGTTTTACCGTCTCTTTCTCTCTCTCTCTCTCAAACACACACACTATATATGTATATATATTCTTTATTTTTAATTTGCCATGCTGTCATACTTACCGTATTTTATAGGAAATGAGACATAGCCTAATAAGTGCTGTAACAGACCCAAATCATCACTGCTGCATAGTTGCATTTTTCCAGTTGCCAAATATGTTAATGTAGTGATTACGTCCATTTCTGGCACTATGGCATTTCTGCGCGGTGTCGGAGATGTTAGCATGTCTTTAATAAGATCGGTCACAGACACGGATCCCTGCACGATCTAATGTGTAGCGTCTTATTAACTCAGTCATGCATTGTGTGCAACACATTTCTTCTGCCTCTTCATGTTTCGTCCATTTTCTCCGCTGCTAAAGAAACTCTTAAGCCCCTTAAAAGTCCTCGTCCGTACTCCTAACAAATTTGGACCTTTTAAGGGTTAAGATGCTTTCTGAATGACTTTTTTCTTTACTAGGATCTTTTGTAATTTTAAGAGGAAATACCCACATTTCTAAGAATTTTCTTAGAATTTTGTTACTAGGAGCAACTCTAGCACTATGATTTTTCATGAATACGGGCCCTGGTCTCATAGGAATACGTGCCTCTAATGGCGTGGTACGACTCGGCTTGGCTTGGTTCAGAATGGCACGGCTCAGTTCGGCTCGTTTTGTGTTTCCACTGCAGTTTAGGCTATCAGAGAGAGGAACATCTGTACTTCCTCAACAGAAAACGAAACTAATTTTTTGGTTGTTTAAAAAAGGTGCGCTCATTCATAAACAGTTGCGTTCGATCCTTTGCTGACTGTGCTGATTTAAATCTAGCGGGTCTATTGTGTCTCGTGCTGAAAAGTTCAATGACGCAGGCAGAGACCAATCACTGATCAGCAGAGTTTAAATGTCATGTTTTGGTAACGGTACGGCTCGCTTGGAACCTCGGCCAAGGTGATACTATAAAAAGTACCAGGTATTGTTCCCAGTGGAAAACCCGCCAAAAGTGAGCTGTACTGAACCGTGCCATAAGTGTGTTTCTGCAAAACTGAAAAAACATACCTATACACTCTTAAAAATTAAGAGGCTTTCCCAATGCCATAGAATAACCTTTTTTGTCTAAATGGTTCCATGAAGAACCTTTCACATCTGCAGAACCTTTCTGTTTCACAAAAGGTTCTTTGTGGCGAAAGAAGGTTCTTCAGATTATAAAAAGGTAAGAAAGAGATGGTTCTTTAAAGAACCTTTGACTGAATGGTTCTTTGTGGAACCAAAAATGGTTCTTCTATGGCAGTGGTTCCCAATCCTGGTCCTGGAGAACCTCCAACACTGCACGTTTTTGATGTCTCTCTTATCTAACACACATTTGAGGTCTCGGATGAGTTCAATTAGGTGTGTTTGATTAGGGAGACATTTAAAATATGCAGTGTTGGGGGTTCTCCAGGACCAGGATTGGGAACCACTCTTCTATGGCATCGCTGTGAGGAACCTTTTAAGCACCTTTATTTTTAAGAGTGTATGTACAAATCACTGCAGTTTCCAGTTTGAAATGAACACTAGCGGCTGTTAAACTCAGACAACTTTTATTCCTTTTCATACAAAGTATTATTTGCTGGTCCACAGTTTCGCTTAATAAAGCCTAATTTTCACACAATTACTTGGAAAACATTGTGTTATTAATTCAAAACAATTTTAACATGCTGCGATATTTGAACACTGATACCTTTGAAGGTTAGCGTCACATATCCAGCTTCATATGTATGGGTTTTCATGTTCAGTAGGTTTGCTCGGTAGCTCACGCAGTATGGCGTTGTGCTTGAGTAGAGCCCTGCATTCCAATTTTCACGTCATAGTTCGGATGTGGGCCAGGCATTGGGCCTGCAAAGCGCGCTTCAGCTTCCACTCTCCACACAAACGATTGGATATGCGCCTAATAGCGCACATTTATTTAGGTTTCGCAGCTCTTGGCTTCCTTAATATGAGGCAGAGAGTCTCTATCAGGTGCAGTCGGTTTTATTATTCTGGAACCAGCATAAGCACCGTGAAAACTAGAAGTAAACACACAAATAGCTGGTTAATAAGCTTTTGGCATAATGCAAATTTACAAATAAATCCTCACACCTTTTACAGTGAATCATCATGCATTTGTATATATGCAATACACATTAAATGACCTTTAAAGCTAACACATTAAACTTTCCTGGTACAATATACACAACAAAACAATTTCCAGAAACAGTCAATGTAGACATTTTACATCATTAAAAATATTCCATCTCTTAAACATGGAAGATGTTTAAAGAGACGCTCACCAAGGGTGCAAACTTTAAACTTGCTGCTTCCTGAGTTAGCTGCTAGCTTGATGGTCTCTGGACTAAGCAGCACACAAATATGTGGACATAAGACAAAGCAGCTTAAACAAACAACGTTACAATGAACAGCACCAGGATTAGATGACCTGTGTTGACTTACATATATATGTCACTGAGTTTCTGAGATGAGAGAAATCTGATGAGTGAAACTGTAGATTGGCTATGCAGGTTCCTGCGCTCACAGCTTCTAACCCAGTCATGAATGAATTCAAAGTCAATGGCTGTGTTCAAAATGCCATACTATCATACTACTCTTACTATTTCTGCAGCATGCAGTATGAATGCTGCGCATAGTATGCACATTTTCTGTATGCATGAAATACCCGGATGACCGACTATATTTGCCAGAATCTGCTAAATATAACTGAAGTACACTGAAATCAGTACAGAAGCTGTGTTCCGAATGGCAAACTATCATACAACTCCTACTATATTGCAGTATGCTGTGTGTATACTGTGAATAGTATGTGAATTTTCTGTATGCATGGAATGCCCGGATTACCTGTTACATTTGCTGAAATTTGATGTATGCATCTAAAGACGCTGCGTGGGATACTGTTTCCCAGAATGCAACGCGCTCCATGTGACGTTTCATCTTCAAACGCGTGAGTGAACTGGAGGCGGGGAATAGTAATTATAAATGTAAGACTTGTATATGTACGTATATACATATACATGTAAACTACAAACTATCACTGTGCATCTAAAAACAATGTAATTTGTAGGACCTAAATTGTACTTTAATCTCTATGGCACTTTTCCAATCAAGTCAAATGACGTCACCTTTATCTCTATAGCGCTTTATACAGTGTTTCAAAGATATTACATGATAATATTAATATTGCAGTAATATAATATATAAATAAAATATATAAATGGAATTAATATTTCAATTAAGCAAACAGAATTAAATTCCGATGTAAGCAGCTCTAAAAAGAAACGGGGTGTATTTACTCTAAGGACAAATAGACCAATTTGTAAGCAGAGGCTATTTACATTAACTCCGGCCACCAATGCCTGGCTGCGATAAACAGCACTGCAAAAGACACATGTGTTTCCGTAGTATCACTGTCGCAGTGAGTAAAAGATGTGAGCTTTTTGACGAGATCGACCCGAGTTGGATTCCGGCTTTTGTCAAACTCGTGCTTCTCCTTTTCCCATCACATACCAGATCAGAAAGGCATTTATTTTCAATAAGAATTAAGTATATATATGAAAAGTGGAAATAAAACGCCTAATCAATAATACAGTGTTATGTAAGCTTAGCTGTAGGTAGGTTTTTGTCTCAATAAAGTGGCATTCATCTAATAAAATTTATATATATATGACAATTTACACTCAATATGTTATTGCATACTGTTTTATAATGTACTACAGTATTGAAGTAGCCTATAAATATCTGCCACATAACTACTATTTACACGCCTGTTGCTAAAGAAAATTTTATTTTAGTGTAAATAGAATTTATCATTATTTGCCCTAGTGTAACTAGAATAGATAGCTTTTTCCACATAGTGTAATTGCCAAAAATATCATTGTTCAGTTAAAGACAGCTCAGTGTTAATTCAGTTCTGTCCAATATGTAAAGTTGATCAATTATGAAATGAGTTCAATTGGGCAATATAGCATTGTTTACTAGTATGAAGCCTTATTAACAAGCTTTGTAAAAAGAATGATTAGCACATTTGTTTACAAGGTAACAACCTTGACAGCTGTACTGAATTAATATTCAGTGTTTGTCATGTGACAATTAAGCATACTTCTTATAAATAATATTATAATTTTTTTATGACTATTTTATTTTCTTTCGTGTAAAGCATTTTGAATTACCATTGTGCATGAAATGTGCAATATAAATAAACTGGCCTTGCCTTGCCTTGCCTTACCTACACTGAACACTGAGCGATTGTAGCAATCAGCACATTGCGATTGGTCCGAATTTGCCGCTCCCACACACCGCCTGCATGACTTGCTGAAGGAGCACTGAAAGTTAACTCACAGTGTTTATCCGCCAGAAAGGCTTTCAAAGCCTTTGTATCACATTGCTTGAGAGCTTCTTTGAACTCATTCTTCGCACCCACGAAGTTTGTGCTCTGATCACAGTGGAGCTGACAAACAGCTCCTCTAAGGCTAATAAAACACCTTAAAGCGTTAATGAATGCGTCCGTGAACATGTCTTCAAGCATTTCAAGATGGACTGCTTGAGAAGACAGGCATGTGAAGATGAGTCCCTATCTCTTGCACTCTTTGGGACCTCGCTTGGTAACAAATGGGCCGAAACAATCCATTCCGCAGAACATGAAAGGAGCTGAGACTTCACAGAGTTCACTGGGGAGTTCAGACATTTGTTGCTCCTCAACTGGTCGTCTGAGCTTCTGGCATTTCACACATCTATGTATTAACTTGGCGACTGATTTACTTGCACCAATGGCCCGGAGCTCCTTTAAGGTCTGGCTCCGACCCTGGTGGCAGATCTGGGCATGATAGTGTGACAGAATCAGCTTGGTGATGTGGCTGTCTTTTGGGAGAATAATGGGGTGCTTTAGTTCTTGACTGAGGGTTGATCCTTTAAGTCTTCCGCCAACGTGAAGAAGTCCCCAGTCCAGAAAGGGGTTGAGGCAGAGACGAGGACTTGAACTTGGAATAATGTCTCCATGAAAGCTCCTTTGCAGTGCCTTCAGCTCTTGGGGGAAGGCTTGCTGCTGGATGAGCTGAATCACCTGCTGAATCAGTAGCCCTCCTACGTTCCTTGACAGTCACAATTTCACCATGATGTTTTAGCTTAGACCCCAGTCTTTTGATTTTGGAAACCACCTTAACAAGCGTTGTCTAGGTGGAAAACCGAGTCAGGCGGCTTAGAACATTGTTCCAGTCACTGACTTGGGTTCTTCTAAAGGTTGGCTTTCTGTTTAAAGTAGTTTGGCATCTCAGGAGTATGGTTCGCTTTCGGCTAAAGGTACGGTTTGCAAAAAACATGCATTGTGAACACAAAACGGCCCAGGCTCACTTGATTTTTTCATTTGCAAATTCCAATGTAGTTTGGCTATCAGATGTCTCCGTACAAATCAGCTGTTCATACTGATTACTTCTTCTGGCAGATCTACAAATTGTTCGCTCACAGCGTACACGTTTATTTTAATTTCAACTGCTTCCAAACTGTGTAAGAGAGATATGCACCTGGCCAGTTTAAACTTTTTGATATAGGCTACGAGCACACACATCCCCAGCAGGGGCTAAACTACACTCTCTTTAGCGTTTATTGTTTCAACTGTCAAAATCACCCATGGTTCACATAAACACAACTGGTTTTGTCACTTCGCTCTGCTCACCACGGGTGCAAACTTTAAACTTGCTGCTTCCTGAGTTAAGGGGCGGTCACACTGCACTTTTCATTCCATTGACTTCCATTCATACACATACGAATACGTCAGACCAGAAACGCAAGCCCGTGCAAAAAGTTTTTGTCGTTATTTCACGACCTGGCAGGTCTCTACAGTATGCTTGAGAGGTGAAGCGCTCCGGTACGAACCCTGTGAAATTTGCTCCTATTTGACAAAACAGCTCAAACCTGCATATGAGGAAGTTAAAATGGCACGGTTGCATCAGCAAATGGGCTTTATATCAGTTTTGCATTTGTTAACACCATTGGGTAGGTTTAGGGAATATTTCCAACATGATAGAGCATTAACTTTTAGCGACACTCCCTGTATATTTGAATTATGAACCACCGCAATATGTTCCTGAAGCAATGTAATAAAAACACAGCAATATGTGCCTATATCAACGTAACAAAAAACTTACCAGGGTCACATATAGAACCCCTCATTTTAGCGCCACTCTCTGGACGTTTCACTTTGAAACAGCCTCGAAACACGCAGTAAGGTACGTAATAAAGGTGTTGCAGAAACATACTTAATGGCATATATTTCCAGGGTGGGTTTAACATCCTGTCTACACTGGACGTGAGAGTTTTGTGTCAAAGGTTTTGTGCCATTTGTTGCCATTTCCGACAACAGGACAAATGGGTATGGAATGTTTGTTTTGACATGAATGCTTTCAGAAATGTATCAATAGGACGGCACTAACACCACCAGATGAGAACAAATCCTGAACTGAATTAAGCTGGATAATGGCACTATTGTCTTAAATAGAATTTGTTTTTTGTCATTTATTGCATCTTGCTACATCAGTGTTGTTATTGAACTGAACTGAATCAACATTGTATTGACACTTGCTGAATACTGAACAACATTGCTGCCTTGTGCTGAACTGAACTTGTATAAGAATTGATGAACTTCACGCTGTTACTTAGGGCTGTGTGTTAAGGGTTAAATGGTTGATCACTATTATTTTCTTCAGAAAATATAATCATGATTATTGTCATTTTACTTAAAAAACATTTATTACTGCAATTTCATGTAAGCACAGATCGAGAACGTCAATGTCAACGTTATGATTTGCTTGCAAATTTAGTCACAGCAAACAGTGCAAACATCCTTATGAAAGAGAACAGACTGGCTGTGTATTTGAGCAGAAAGTCACATTAGAGATTGCTAAACTTCAACTGACATGTTTGCCTTTTTCCGTAATGTAGAGAGAGTGCATGCACATGATTGCCAGATTTAAATGATTAAGTAAACCAGAAAATGTATCAATTTAAAAGAAAGGATTTCAACTGTTGACATCTGGCAACCGCAGCCATAAAAGCTTGAGGAGGCTTGTTACTAATGCAAGACAACACAAATGCCAAATTATAATAAAGCCTTTTCAGGATAAATAACCAGCACGCAAATATCGCATCGCATATGATTATGCTTAATAAATAGAGAGAAGCAGAAATTGTGACCATGAATGTACTATGACTTATTGTGCAGTCCTGTTTTAACTGATCCAACACTGACTTGAGCTAAATATGACACTGTTGTCTTTTACATCTTCTTTACAGCAGAATTTCAGTTATCTCCATAGTTGAGTTTCCATAATTGATTCTGTTATTTTCCAGTTTATCACGGGGAAGCTGACACAATCTGTATTGCATGAAGCACTATAGAAATTAAGGTGACTTGATTTGACTTGACAAATCTAGTGTAGACAGCTCAAGCTGTTTCAGCATGACAAAGGATTCCCACGTACCCATTAGGGCATAATTGATTCCCGTTTGACTTTGCTCCATTACCTAATGAGCGCTACAGCATATAATGGCACTGAACTGAACTGTCAATAACTGCATTTAAATCACTGCACTAATATGTGGATCTAAATCTGTTAAATGACTGACTTTACATTAAATGAGGTGCATTTTCAGTGGGACTTACACTTGCATCTGTACAGAATGCTCATGTGACAGAAGCTTGTACCACTGGCCCACTACTGTGGTGGCTTCTGCCTTTTCTATGAAGAATCACTCTCAAAGTCTTGGGGTTTTGATGCCAGAAAATAGACTTTATTACAAAATGAGAATAAAGCTGAGACGTTTTCTGCAGAAAAGATCTCCAGAATGTTTTCTGTGTCCTCTTTAAATAGGTTTTCCTCTAGGCGTGTTCAATACATTTCATACATATGCGTTTTACCTTTTTTGGTTGTTTTCCTTATACATACAATTTGATTCCTCCCTAGAGAGAAGGGGCTCCAAGACGTGTTATAGTAAGGAAAGAGACCCCCTTTATATTTTTACAGATGTTTCTTATCTCGAGGGTCTACACATTCCATCTATGCAGGCCTCTGACACACACAGGCATATATATATATATATATTGACACATAAATGGCTAAATTCACATTAATTATACTTGATTAATTCATATTTTGACTAATAAAAATCTTCTACACTAGTAAAAATTGTTTGTACAAAATCTACACCTCTCATCCTTTCTTACAGGTTTGAATGTGGATCAGGCACAGTTTTAGATGGCTTAAGCTCTCGGGCTTTAACAGAATTACTACAGTCCCATGATAGAGCTGGCAGTGAGAAGAAAATGTAAAAATAGATTGAGCTGATAACGACGGCTATATTTATACAGCCTTTCTCATCTCCTGGTTAGATTTTCCCTTCCATTAAGGTTCATTTCCAGCCCAGCAATCAGCCAACCTTTAAGTATCTTCTCAATTATTAGTCTTCGAAACCATCCTGCTGAAAGAACATGGACACCTAAGCCACTTAATAAATAGTAAAGTGAAGCAAAACACTTTGATATTAATATTAGTTAATGTGACTTGTAGTTATTCTGCTATGAGACCTGTATGAGGGTAACTGCATTCATACGTTTACATCATTCATATGTAATTATGGATCACAGCTCAGTCCCCAAAAAGCTAATTAATTGTCATTTTAAATCTTTACCAATCTTTGCCACTATCCTTCAAACCACTGGATTTATCTGTTTGTCAGCAAGAAGTTAATTATTTCTTAATTATTATTAGTGCTGTCAAATGATTAATCACATCCAAAATAAAAGTTTTTGTTTACATAATATGTGTGTGTACTGTGTATATTTATTATGTATATATAAAGACACACAGCATATGTTTGGAAAATATTTACATGTATATATTTATATTCATATAATTTGTATTATATATATACATATATTTATATATTATGCATGTATGTGTATTTATATATACATAATAAATATACACAGTACACACACATATACTAGGTAAACAAAATCACGATTAATTGTTTGACAGCACTAATTATTATAAATTTTTCTTCTTCTACTTCTTATATTATTATTATTAGTCATAATTATTCAAATACTACAAAATATAGTATGATCACTTTTTCTTTTATATATTTTAATAAGTACACTGTAAAAAAATTCAGACCTCCCAACTCAAAATTTTCTAGTGACTGATTAAATCTAAATTTTTCCATTGGCTCAATATTATTTCTCATTGAGCCAATGTTAACAGACTGTTGCCACAATTGATAGCAGAAATTGCAATTGGGCCAATGGAAAAATGTAGATGTAATCAGTCACTAGAAAATTGAGTTTGGAGGTCTGTACATTTTTTACAGTATACAGGTCAGAATAAGGTTATTTCATTTTTGCATAAATACCTGTATATGTTATGCTGAATGATGATGGAATGACAATATTTTGACAATTTCTTTCACAAATGATATTTGAAACATTAAAGTAGACACTTTGCTTGCATTTAATTTGTTTTCTGTGTATATAACATCACTTTTGTTCATTTAATTTGATGCACACACCGAAGTGGGATGCCTTGTCTTTAATTTTTGGTTGAATTATTTCTTTATTGTGCCCTGTATTGGCCCTTTACAGTGTAACTTGTACAGTGGGGCAAATAAGTATTTGATGCACTGCCGATTTGTCACGTTTCGGCAGTTCAAACGGCAGTGTATCAAATACTTACTTGCCCCACTGTATCTATGTACTTTATTATGTCTATATTATTATTATTGTTGTAAGTTTATTTTATACATTTTTAATTTCAGTTTATTTTATATTTTAGGGTCTTTTTTTACAATGCAACCCATTGCAAGATATTCTGATAATTTGTCTTGCACAAAGAACTTATCTCCAAAATGAATGACTTAACACAACTTCTGCTATTTACATAGCATTGTTTCAGCCTACCAGAACATGATTACTTGCTTTTTGCAGGTGTGCTGCCAATAACAAATAAGAAATCAAATACACTTTTTTTGTTTGTTTATCTTGCACTGGCTGATGTTTGATTAACTTTGACTGACACCTATGCAATAATAAATGTGTTCCGTGAGGTTTTTCAGAATGGACTGTTTGATTGAAAATTAGCCAGAGGACTAAGGTCCTGAAAACTACATTTAAAAAGTAAACATGAAATAGCTGTGTAAGGGGACTGATAAAGTGTACTCACAGCTTAACCATGTTACGGGGCTGACGAGACGTGAGACGTGCGGATCCATATGCAAGGCTTTATTACTAAACATGGTCAGAAAACAGGCAGGGTTAGACAGGGGCAAACAGGTATGGCAAGGGCAAGACAGAGCAATCCGTGGAGCAAGCGTGGGTCAACGATGAGCGAACAGTATCCAAAGGGGCAAGGCAGAGAGAGAATCCAGAGACGAGAGCAATGATCCAAACGGGGAGCGACCAGAGTCCAAACGGCAAGGCAAAGGGGTAAATCCAGGAAACAAAGGCAGGGTCAGACACGGCAAGATAAACAAGGCAAGACAAGACTAAGACTATGATAATGGCTCTGTAGAGTTGCTATCGCTATGCAAGTGATATACGCTAACAATACTCGGCCCTGAGCAAGAGCAATCCCAGGCTTAAATAGAGTGATGGTGATTGTGAAATGGTGATCAGGTGTGTGTGATGAGTGAATGGTGACAGCTGATCTGTGCAATGCATAGTGGGAAATGGAGTCCAATGTGTTGTGTAGTGTGAAAAGTCCATGTGGTGAACGGGTGACCTCTGGTGGTGAATGAGTGGAAGTGCATGGCCAGGATTCGCGACATAGCCCCCCCCCAAGGAGCGGCTTCCAGACGCTCCTAAACAATCCAGGAGGGCGGTGGCGCGGAGGCGGAGCAGGGGGAGGGACGGAGGGCCAGGTCCCTGAGGAAGAACCGGCAGAGCAGGAAACCCAGGCGGAACCGGAGACCAGGACAGAGCAAGAGCCCACCAGGGCGGAGCAGACGGACCAGGAGCCCACCAGGGCGGAGTAGATGACCACCAGACCGGAGTAGAAGACCACCACAGCGGAGCAGACGACCACCAGACCCGAGCAGAAGACCCCCACGGCGGAGCAGACGACCACCAGACCCGAGCAGAAGACCACCACGGCGGGGCAGACGACCACCAGACCCGAGCAAGAGCCCACCAGGGCGGAGTAGACGGACCAGGAGCCCACCAGACCGGAGTAGAAGACCACCACGGTGGAGCAGACGACCACCAGACCCGAGCAGAAGACCACCATGGCGGGGCAGAGGACCACCAGACCTGAGCAGAAAACCCTCGCCAGGAAGCAGACTGGGCAGGAAACCATGGCAGAGTCTGAGATCTGGGGGAAACAGAGACAGACAACACAGGGAGAGCAGAGACAGACAATACAGGGAGAGCATTCATGATCTCAGGGGGCGCGGCAGGGCAGGACGAGGATTCATAGACGGCGTTTTTAGCCGTGACAGGACAGGGTGAGAGCTCACAGACGGCCTCTTTAGCCGTGACAGGACAGGGCGTGAGCTCACAGACGGCCTCTTTGGCCGTGACAGGACAGACAGTGAGTTCAGGGGCGGCCTTCATGACCGTGACAGGGCAGACAGTGAGTTCAGAAACTGTCTCCATGGCCGTGACAGGGCAGACAGTGAGTTCAGGAACGGCCTCCATGGCCGTGACAGGGCAGACCATGAGGTCAGGAACGGCCTCCGTGGCCGTGACAGGGTAGACAGTGACGTCAGGAACGGCCTCCGTGGCCGTGACAGGGTAGACAGTGACGTCAGGAACGGCCTCCGTGGCCATGACAGGGCAGACAGTGAGTTCAGGAACGGCCTCCATGGCCGTGACGGGGCAGACAGTGAGTTCAGGAACGGCCTCCGTGGCCGTGACAGGGCAGACCATGAGGTCAGGAACGGCCTCCGTGGCCGTGACAAGGCAGACAGGGAGTACAGGAACGGCCTCCGTGGCCGTGACAGGGCAAACAGCGAGTTCAGGGACGGCCTCCGTGGCCGTGACAGGGCAAACAGTGAGTTCATGAGTGGGCGCCACCACCTCGGGAGGTTCTGCAGCGGAAGCTGCCACCTCTGGTGGTTCTGCAGTGGACGCCGCCTCCTCTGGAAGTTCTGGGGCAGACTCGTGGACTGAAGAGGCCTCAGGAGCAGACTCGTGGACAGGAGAGGCCTCAGGAGCACAGTGTGCAGCCCACACACTCAAAATGGCAACCGCCATAACGGGAAGTACTGAGGTCAGGGGAACAGTCTCTGTAACAGACAGGGTTGAGGCCCTGGGAATGCCAGCTACTCGCACTGACATCAGTGGTGGGTCCATCACACTGGATATCAGAACTCGAAGGACCGACCTTGAATCCTTGGGTGTGACAGACTCTGGCTGGAGCACTGTGACGTGGTGTGACTCTGGCTTGACAGCGGAGACGTGGTGTGACTCTGGCTTGACAGCGGCGACGTGAGCAGACTCTGGCTTGACAGCGGCGACGTGAGCAGACTCTGGCTTGACAGCGGCGACGTGAGCAGACTCTGGCTTGACAGCGGCGACGTGAGCAGACTCTGGCTTGACAGCGGCGACGTGAGCAGACTCTGGCTTGACAGCGGCGACGTGAGCAGACTCTGGCTTGACAGCGACGACGTGAGCAGACTCTGGCTTGACAGCGACGACGTGAGCAGACTCTGGCTTGACAGCGACGACGTGAGCAGACTCTGGCTTGACAGCGACGACGTGAGCAGACTCTGGCTTGACAGCGACGACGTGAGCAGACTCTGGCTTGACAGCGACGACGTGAGCAGACTCTGGCTTGACAGCGACGACGTGAGCAGACTCTGGCTTGACAGCGACGACGTGAGCAGACTCTGGCTTGACAGCGACGACGTGAGCAGACTCTGGCTTGACAGCGACGACGTGAGCAGACTCTGGCTTGACAGGCATGACGTGAAGGGGTGCTGTTGCTGCCGCCATTTTGTGAGTGAGTGCGGTGCCGCGTTCCTCCGCAACACCCACAGTGAACGGAGAGCCCACACACAGCAAAGCATAGTCCATAAATTTACTGAGAGATGAACGGGGACCCTCGCGGATTAACTGAGTCTTGAGCGGCTGATTAATGCCCTCACAGAAAAAATCTATAAGTGCATAGTCCGGCAGATCAGAAAAATAGGCAAGGTCCAAATACTCCTGAATATAATCCTCGAGCAGTCGCGAGCCCTGCTCGAGGGTTAATAACAGCCGTGCAATGTCCATACCTGGTTAATGTTCTCTGGAAAAGCCGCTGGATCCTTGTGTGGCCGAGTATTCTGTTACGGGGCTGACGAGACGTGAGACGTGCGGATCCATATGCAAGGCTTTATTACTAAACATGGTCAGAAAACAGGCAGGGTTAGACAGGGGCAAACAGGTATGGCAAGGGCAAGACAGAGCAATCCGTGGAGCAAGCGTGGGTCAACGATGAGCGAACAGTATCCAAAGGGGCAAGGCAGAGAGAGAATCCAGAGACGAGAGCAATAATCCAAACGGGGAGCGACCAGAGTCCAAACGGCAAGGCAAAGGGGTAAATCCAGGAAACAAAGGCAGGGTCAGACACGGCAAGATAAACAAGGCAAGACAAGACTAAGACTATGATAATGGCTCTGTAGAGTTGCTATCGCTATGCAAGTGATATACGCTAACAATACTCGGCCCTGAGCAAGAGCAATCCCAGGCTTAAATAGAGTGATGGTGATTGTGAAATGGTGATCAGGTGTGTGTGATGAGTGAATGGTGACAGCTGATCTGTGCAATGCATAGTGGGAAATGGAGTCCAATGTGTTGTGTAGTGTGAAAAGTCCATGTGGTGAACGGGTGACCTCTGGTGGTGAATGAGTGGAAGTGCATGGCCAGGATTCGCGACAAACCAAGCCATAAGTCTGCTATTACTTATTATGTAAGTGGATAATATTAAAGTAGTGGTTAATGTTAATTTGTTCAGCATTAGTCATTGATTAGTTTCACACTAATCATGAAACTATTACTTACTATATCCTTAACCAGAGTTTCTTATTAGGAAATAATAGCATGATAATATTGACTTACTCATTTGTACCTGTGTAGTTATTTATTAATGACAGAACAGTATTATTTTTACACAGAACAAAATAACATAAACATGAAGACGATGAGGATGAATAAGTAATGATGTAATTTTCAATGGTGAACTACTTGTCTACCCTTCTTTTGACTGCTGTATATATCATTAGCATTCCCATAACATGGCTTTAGGTTTAATACTGTTGGAACTAATACTGTTGGATGAATTTTAATATAGAAAGCTCTAGTGTTATTTGTCTTGTCATTTTCGATGCCGGTTTTGTTGAAAGAAGGCCAGCTTTTAAGTCGTAAGTACATTGTTAATGAGATTTATGGAAGTGCAGCATCACAAAACATTTAATCAATATGTCCATCACAAGCAGCTATAGGTTTAAATTCTCCCTATGTGTGTGTGTGTGAGTGGTGTTGATCCACTGTTTACTGGATACTGGCAGCACTCAAAGTAATGAATAGATTGTGCTTAACCCCGAGATTCAGGTAAGCTGTTCCCAGTTTGCTTAATAAATATTAATGGCAGCGGAAGATGTTGCTAAAGAGGTTTATGCATATTTTAAAGATGTCCTTCCCATTTGTGCTGGCTAATGACACATTCGTTATTCCAAAATGTTCATCTATGCCTGTGTTCTTCATCGTGGCACCAGGTCCTTGATTTCCCGCTCATGCAATACAACCCCTGGTGTGTCATTAAGAAACTGAACAGCCTTTAAGGTATTCGACAGCCCTTCCATTCCTAAAAAAATAAACTCTTAAATCTGACATTGCTAATTCAGTTTCATTTGTCATGTTCCTGAATGCTCGGCTCCTTTTAGCATTCCCCTCGTTTTCCTTACTTTGCTTTACTAGAGTTTGCATCGAGAACCTGCAGCCATTTTGATATTCACATTAGAGGAAAAACATATTCCTATTATCTGTGTTTGTGTATTTGTATTTTAATCCTGGGGCAGGGGCGTTTCCTCTGAGGAGGCAATTAAGGCAATCAAAAAAACTTTATGAAAAACATTAGAGAATCAATCAAAACATTACAAAATATGACATTAAAAAGTGTATTAATCACTAATTTTTCTGTGTGTTTGTGAAAACCGGGGGGTAGAATTACAGCGGGACGCAGTGTGCCTCCCCTGAGCCCATTGAGCTTTAACAGATCCCCTAAAGCATACAGTGGATTTGGTGAGGTTTAATTAAGAATGAATGAGGGAAAATCAGGTAAGAGGAGGCGATGCCTCTGTTGCACTTGTAATGCATAGCAGGGATGAGGAAGGCAAGGATATGTGTAGCAGTTGATTTGAAATACAAGGGAAGATAATCCAAACAGATATGGAAGGTGATAAGAATCAAAACATGCAATATAAATCCCAATATCCCTCAGATATCACCTCCTTGTCAAGTCAAAATAAAACTTGAAATGGCCTGAAAAAATGATTTATGGGTTTTTTAGTAAGCAATAAGCTTGATGAAATTAACTGTACATCTCTGTGTCTAGCGTTTACTGAGTTTTGATGACTGATGATCCAAAAATAAGTTGACAATTAAAAAGAACAGCTGAGCATCAGTTCATAAAATATATTGTTAACATTTTTACTGCCTTGAGTTATTATTTTGGAATAAATGTAAAAAAGAAATGTTATAGATTATTAATGAATCACATTAATTATTGTTAATATAAAAATGCAAAATAGAATTTTAATTTCTTTGTTTGTTTTGGACAGTGTAATTGTTTATTCAACCGGGAAAATGTGACAACATTAAGTGTAACTGGGACATGAATTTGCATTTTATTTATACAAAATAAATAAACAAATCTGTTTGGACTTTTCCTCCTCGTTTCAGAACACCCTGTCACTGCCCTGGAGATGCGCCCAGAGCCACATGGGTTAAACTCATGCGAGTCGACATGTTTAGATAAAATATGGTAATGAAATTGGTTGCAACAGATTGTAATGCACGCTTCAACACTTCAAGAAAAAGTCTGCCATAAACAAAACTCATAAGCAGACTACAACATTCTACTCATTCGACATGTGTGTAGCAATAAATTGTAAAAACCTTCTGTTAAAAAATCATAAGATTGGCAGTCGTGGTCAGCAAAACATTACCAGATAGAATATAGTGACAATGTTATAGGGATTACAGCAAATGTAGCTGTCCATTAATTCTAAGCAATGCTATTTTCTGGACATGAAAAATAACCTTCCTGCAGTAAAATGTACTACTCAGATCATGTAGTAAGATTGGATCATTTAAAGGGATAGTTCACCCAAAAATGAAATGTTGCTGTTAATTTACTCATTGTCAGGCCATCCCAGATGTGGGTGATGTTTTTTCTTTTCTGCAGGTAACACAAAATTAATAGGGTAAACATAACTATTTATCTCACCAAAATCTACATTGAGTAATTTTTAGTGCACAAGATATTGGTTTCAGTACAAAAAGTCATGAAGCCACTCTCTGTCCGGTAGAAGAATCTTGTGCTGAAAAGTGGTGTGTAAAATGTGCTGCTGACTTTCTTATCTGGAACAGAGCTAGCATTTGAAGTATCAAACCTGAATTATGCTGACAAACCTGTGTAGTCTTTGTGATCTGCACTCTAAAAAAATAATGTGTTGGCTCAGCAAAAAAACACAACTGTTTGCATCAATCATTTTGGTTTAATCATTTTGACAATGAAATTATGTTCAACTTACAAACTGCACTGAGCTAGAGGAACCTAATAATTTGTAGCAAAAACAAATTGATTTAGTTGAAAAAAATAAGAAATCAAATAAAATAAGTTGCTCCATCACTCATAGAGTCAATGTGTGTACCTCCATGTAGTCTAATCTTCAGCACAGCAGTAACCACAAACACATTTACATAACATATACTCTTTTAAATGTTACAATTAAACACTAGCAGGTCTAAAAGCAAATAAAACAACACAATTTATTATTTTTTTTCTCTTTATCAAATCCTATGCAAAGATTGCCAGGAATCTACTGCCCAATTTCCAAATTAATGAGACAATTTTATTAAGTTACATCCCACACATTAAATAATGTAATGATCCACATTATTGTGCCAACAAAACTAATCAAAATAATGATAGGAGCTTAAGAAGTTTGATTAATCATTTTTAATTGGAAACCATGCTTTTTACTGACCTCAATAAATCATATTCTCAAAACATATCCAAACCTTCACTGTGGTATTTAAAAAAGAGAAAGAGAGATAAAGGAGTCAACATTTACCCACAGGAGAAAATAAATGGCATAAAAAAACAAATATGGGTGAGTACAGAGAGTCTTGTAATAAGTTTAGCAACAATTAACCTGACTGAACTCACTACACATTACTCTATAACAATCCTCAGTATAATATAGCAAGAATATGCATTGATTTTACCATGGTTAGCACAACATCTAAAAATAAATCAGGGGACCTGTTACAACTTAAATAAATCCTGTTTATGACAATAAATTCCTGTCACTAATTTAAACTCTTTTCAGTGCATAAATGAAAGAAAGGATGGACTCGAGTTTTTAACCAAGTGCAAAGAGACAATAGTGAGGAGACGTGAAAGCATCTATTGTGAAGAGACTTCTAAAGAGTCAGCGAACAGTCACTGTGGAGGAGTGAGCGTTTGATTCTCCCAACATATTTGCCAACACCGACGTGAAAAAAGGGTCTCAGCGCAATTAACTGATCATAAAGTTGAATGTGAGTTATATAAAGCCTCATATAGCACTGACTTTAAAAGTATCACTCCTTTTTGTTGTCTTTAAAGTAGTTTGAAGTGGATCTGGTTATCACTTCTACTCAGTTTGACAGCACTTGGAGAAATCTCTCTTCAACTTCGGTGACATATTGACAAAAAATCAAATTCCCTAAATTAAGCCTTGTTGCCTGATTTATTGTCTTGTGGGTATAATGAGGGTAAAAAAGCAGATACTAGTAAATACTTTAGCTGAAAGGAAACTGCCTCCCAAATAGAGAGTCAAACCCTTTATTGTAAAACCCTCTTGATTTTATAAGTGTTCCTGGAATTTATTTTAGTAGCTTATTTTAGTATTTTTCAGGGTCAAAGGCAGCTTAATTACATGATTGTTACAAGATAACTTTGTGGATAAATGTTCACTTTAAAACAAATAAATAATTTACATTTAAATATCTTTTTCCTGTTGTTGATAATGAGAATTTTAACATGCTTCAGTACGAAGATAAAAAGGGGCATTTTGGAGCATGCCAGAAAAGAAAAAAAAAAAGTCAACGAAGTCAAATTTAATAATAATTAACACTCCCAAAGTGCTGTTTATACATCGAGACTTCCAAAACTAAGTTTTGTATTGTCAATGCAGTGATGAAAACACTGCAAATTTGTGGAGCTGTTGTGAATGAGAATAGGCAGGCATTATTCTCCTGTCAGTCTCCAGTCTCTTCATATCTAAAACAAGATTTTACACCTCAGCACGCTGTTTATACGGCAAAGGCACATTTTGTGTTCTCGTGAAATGCAAAACTCGGTGGTTGAAAACAGGTTAAGGGTTAGATTATTCAGTATGATAAATAAATTACAGGATAGTGTTTCACATGCTGTCAACTGTATTCTGTGAACCAGTACATTTCATTAATTTACGATGCTGTGTCGGGCTGTGGGTCTATGAAACATGGGTTTAATGCATGGGGTGCAAAAAATGGGAGTATAATACAGTATGCAGTGCATAAGGGCATCGTGTGTGTGTGTGTGTGTTGGGATTGGGTTTGGGGGGGGGTTGGGGGGGGTGTTTGGGGCGCATTAGGCCAAAATCATTCTTTGAAAATCATCTTTAATAAAATGTTAAATAATCAAAAGCTTATTCATTAGAGGAGTGCAGCATTTTAAATGAGTTCAAAAAGTTAAATATGTAATTACAAAATTACATATCAACCGCACACATTAGCTCATCTAAAGTCAGTCACAGACACAGTCAAAAGACCTAAACTGATAGAGGAAGGAAGCGCAGAAAAAAAGAGTTGAAAATGAAAAACAACGCATTAAAAAGTACTTGCTTGTGATGGAGAGTGTTGCTTAGAACCAATCATTTGGAACAGAATATTTTTCTGCTTCTGTTTCTATTGAAATTAATTCTGCAGATAAACATTTAATTAATTTATAATTTAGCATATAAAATGGTTGTATTGCTTTGTACGTGGATATTCACAAAAAAATAAATGTCTCAAAGACTTGATCTAGCATATATATAAGTTTTTAATAGTTTATTCATTTAAAGCACTTGTAAAATATATATTATTGGGAGTTTTTAACCACTGTTTCATGGTATGTAAGTAGTTTCATACTTAAAGTTAACATTGTAATGATAAATTCACCATGAAAATAGACAGAACAATGAAGAGATGATGAAAACAAGTGAACAGGTAGGAATGGTTCACACAGGATATTATGACTAAAATTATCAGGAAAGATTGCAGGTTAAAATATTGCAGATTTAACATATATATAATATTTTGTGAAATATCTTATCAGTTTACTGTAGCACAGAGATAAGAAAGCAAATGTCTCCAGAGCGGGTGAAGAAATGAGCAGCCACAGAAGATATTATGACTTAAAAGTAGTTGTTTTAGATGCAGTTTTTTCACCAGAAACAGTCATGATTTTGTAAAAAATTATCATTTTCCATTTTGTATCTAGATCTTTGATCGAAATGCTCAATTTCTGTCTGTGTCTGTCAGTACAGGATGAATTGGCCTTAAGATTTGAGTATCTGCTCTTCTCTCCTCAGTTGTTTATGACTGAGAGAGCCAGAGAATGGGGCTAAGCATCTGATGATGTAAAAGCAAGCATCTGTCTTTCTAAAGTGACAGTCATATGCAAAAGTATTTTAGGCCCTTGTGACATCACAGACTCACACAATCCAAACAAGCTGTTGAACCTGGTTTAAGCAAAGCTATTTTTGCAGTGAGGAACGAGGAGTTTAAGCTCTGTAACTTACAGGACATTTTTATAGTACAACGATCTCTTTATTGTCAAAAGCATATAATAGCTTGATTGATGCTAGTTCATTTTAACAGGAATATTAGCTTATTTTACTTCATACATTGGTTTATGTTTCCAGACTAACTTAAATCCTGTACAATTTTTGAACACTTAGTTTGCATGATATGCCCTTTATTTTGGATGAATATAGTTCAATGAATAAAGTAAAGTAAGTAAGTCGTGACGTATTGTCAAGTATGGTGACCCATACTCGAAATTGGTGCTCTGCGTTTAACCCATCCAAGTGCACACACACAGCAGTGAGTAGTGAACAAATGCACACACACACACGCGCACACACACACACCGTGAACACACACCCGGAGCAGTGGGCAGCCATGCTGCGGCGCCCGGGGAGCAATTTGAGGTTCGGTGCCTTGCTCAAGGGCACCTCAGTCGTGGTATTGAGGGTGGAGAGAGCGCTGGACATTCACTCCCCCCACCTACAATTCCTGCCGGCCGGGGGCTCGAACTCGCAACCTTTCGATTACGAGTCCGACTCTCTAACCATTGGGCCACGACTTCCCCCAATACAGCATATTTTATAGATTTAATTCTTGCTTATCTATATTTAAACTAATTTAACAAACTTTTTTTTTTTTTTTGGTCAAAAGATGTTACTCTTATTTGTCTAAAGATCAAGGAAAATTGAGGCAGCAGCTCTGATCTTGCATACCCCTCAGCAAATGTGTAGTTGCTCCCCTAGGTCTGAGGAATTATTCCCAAAATCCTGATAATAACTTTTGACAATAGCAATGCTGTGTATTGACTGCTCATCTGGGGACTTGAGAGCAGCGTTTCTTTCTTGAATTTCTTTGTTTGTCTAGGGTCAAAGCTGCTTGTTAGGAACTGCTTTTCCTCACGGAAGCTTTGTCTTTAAAGAGCTAATAAAATAACTAAACTCAATATTTCTTGCCAAATGATTTACTTATGTGGCAAGTGGCCATGTAATAAACCGTGTAATATGGTGGTTATTGCAAAATAAACCCCTTTAGGGTCATAGAAAACTGCTCTGCTATGGGGTCCTGATCACCCTGTCAGGGTTTATTTATTACACCCATAATAATAATAAGTTGAGCCAGACACTTGACCCATAAACACCACTCAGGGACTAAATAAGAGAGCTGCAAAAAACAGTATGTGACTGGCTCAAGGCAACAAGAACCAGAGCCAGTCCGTCCTGTCAATGATATATGCGTTAGCAGCCTGCAGACCTCATCATTTAACACTCAAATCATAATGATGGCAAAAACATAATAAATAAAAAATTAGCTCCCAATAATCGCCAAGTTACAAATAACTACTAAACATTCATGAAATCAGCGTAACAGGTTGATTAATGCTAATTCATTTTTACAGGAAAACTAGCATACATAGGTTAATATTTCCCGATTAACTTAAATCCTGTAAAACAGTGGTTCCCAAACTTTTTCTGCTGGGCCCCCCTTTTGTAGAGAAAAATATTTCAAGACCCCCCAACATCCTCCAGACCCCCCCCCCCCCCCTTTTTTTTTGGAAAGTCTCTCATGCTCACCAAGGCTACATTTATTTATAAAAAAAAAAAGTAAACATTGCAATATTGTGATATATTGTCAATTTAAAATATCTATTTGAATGTTTTAACATATAGGCTACTTTATTCCTGTGATCAAAGCTGTATTTTCAGCATCAATACGCCAGTCTTCAGTGTCACATGCTCCTTTAGAAATCATTCTAATATGTGTCCCTGGAGCACAAAACCAGTCTTAAGTCGCTGGTGTATATTTGTAGCAATAACCAAAAATACATTGTGTGGGACAAAATTATCGATTTTTCTTTTATGCCAAAAATCATTAGGATATTAAGTAAAGACCATGTTCCATGAAGATATTTTGTAAATTTCTTACCGTAAATATCTCAAAACTTCAAAACAACAACAACAAATCCCGAAAAACACATAAAAAAAAAGTTAAGTGATTTGCATTTTAATCAGTGAAATAAGTATTTGACCCCGTCGCAAAACATGACTTAGTACTTGGTGGCAAAACCCTTGTTGGCCATCAAAGAGGTCAGACGTTTCTTGTAGTTGGCCACCAGGTTTGCACACATCTCAGGAGGGATTTTGTCCCACTCCTCTTTGCAGATCCTCTCCAAGTATTTAAGGTTTCGAGGCTGACGTTTGGCAACACAAACCTTCTGCTCCCACCACAGATTTTCTATGGGATTAAGGTCTGGAGACTGGCTAGGCCACTCCTTAAGGTTAATGTGCTTCTTCTTGAGCCACTCCTTTGTTGCCTTGGCTGTGTGTTTTGGGTCATTGTCATGCTGGAATACCCATCCACGACCCATTTTCAATGCCCTGCCTGGCTTGATGCAAAGAGCTGGATTTTGGTCTCATCTGACAACAACACTTTCTCCTCTAAATCATTGGCAAACTTCAGACGGACCTGTACCTTGTGTGCTCTTTCAGTCCTTCACGGCGTAATTGTTTTCTTGGTGACTATGGTCCCAGCTGCCTTGAGATCATTGACAAGATCCTCCTGTGTAGTTCTGGGCTGATTCCTCACAGTTCTCATGATCATTGAAACTCCACGAGGTGAGATCTTGCATGGAGCCCCAGACCGAGGGAGATTGACGGTTATTTTGTGTGGATATAACTGTGTGGATGAGTGGAAAATGGCTTTCATGACTCCTACTGGCCACTATGAGTACTTAGTCATGCCCTATGGTCTTGTCAACGCCCCCTCCGTATTCCAAGACTTTATGCATGAGGTGCTCCGGGAGTTTCTCCACAAGTTTGTGCTGGTCTACATTGATGATATTCTCATCTACTCCCGGAGCATGGCCGAACATCGTCGCCGCGTTGAGGGGGTCCTGACACGCCTGAGAGACTTCCACCTGTTCCTCAAGGCAGAGAAGTGTACGTTCCATCAGTCCTCAGTGCAGTTTTTAGGATACAACATCGATAGCGGTGGCATCCGGATGGATGAGGGGAAGGTGGAGGCCATTCGAGGATTGCCCACTCCTGGTACCATTAAGGAACTGCAACGGTTCCTGGGGTTTGCCAACTTTTACCACCCGCTTCATTCACGAGTACAGCACCAACACAGGCCCTTTGACCAACTTGCTTCGCAACAAACCCAAATCACTTGTCTGGAACCCCACTGTCACCGAAGCCTTCAAGCATCTCAAGGAAGCGTTTATGAACGCTCCAGTACTCGTGCACCCTGACCCCAGTGAACCGTTCATCGTGGAAGTTGACGCATCCACCTCAGGAGTTGGTGCCATCCTGTCTCAGCAGCAGGGGACACCATTTAAACTCCATCCATGTGTCTTCTTTTCCCGCAAACTCAGCCTGGCGGAGAGAAACTACGATATAGGTAATCGAGAACTCCTCGCCATCAAGCTGGCCCTTGAAGAGTGGAGGCATTGGTTGGAGGGTGCGCTACATCTGTTTACCGTCCTTACTGATCATAAGAATCTCCAGTATCTGAAGGAAGCCAAGAGACGTAACCCTCGTTAAGCCCGATGGGCTCTCTTTTTCACGCACTTCAATTTCACAATTTCCTATCGACTTGGTCCCAAGAATGTTAAAGCTGACGCACTGTCTCGACTCCATGACTCTAAACAGGAAATTGAAGAAGGACCAGAACCCATCTTACCCCGAAAAGATCATAGTAAGCCCCATTCAGTGGAATTCCAGCCCGTTCACCTCCTCCAATGCTTCCACGGCCACTCCGCCAGGTTGTCCACATGGTTTGCAGTATATCCCCAAGGTTCAAGGCACTCCTCTCATCCTGTCTGTACATACATCTCTGGGCACTGGCCACCCAGGGGCCAACAACACCCTCTCGCTGCTGAAAGATCTTCTGGTGGCCCAATATGGCTCGGGATGTAAGAAGGTTCGTCCAGGGCTGTGCAGAGTGTGCAGTGTCCAAAAGTCCACGCCACCTGCCAGCGGTTAAGCTGCTTCCTCTGCCCGTTCCAAATCGGCCCTGGTCACACCTAGGAGTAGACTTCATCACCGATCTGCCTGCCTCCGACGGTAACACATGTATCCTGGTGATCATTGATCGATTTTCTAAATCATGTCGTCGTCAAGTTCATTGGCTGGGCAGAGTACACCCAAAACTCCTTGCGCCAATCTGCCACCAGTTTGACTCCGTTCCAGTGTGTACTCGGTTACCAGCCACCCATGTTCCCCTGGTCCGGGGAACTGTCGGATGTTCCATCAGTGGACTACTGGTTCCGAGAGAGAGAGAGGGTCTGGGACGCCGCTCACCATCATCTGCAACGAGCAGTGCGTAGGCGCAGAATGACAGCTGACCTTCGACATTCTGAAGCTCCCCAGTACCAACCTGGACAGAAGGTCTGGCTGTCCACCAGAGACGTCAGGATGCGCCTACCCTGCAGAAAATTAAGTCCCAGATTTGTTGGTCCCTTCACCATCACCAAACAAATCAACCCAGTCACCTACCAGCTCCAGCTTCCACCCCAGTACAGAATTCATACCACGTTCCACGTATCCCTCCTTAAACCTTACCACTCTCCTGTTTCTCCCTCCACAGAGCCTGGCCCGATGGAGGAGCCTCCTCTCCCATTAATCCTGGAGGATGGCACCATCTATCAGGTCAAGGAGATCTTGGACTCCCGACGCCATGGTGGTCGTCTGGAGTACCTCGTGTACTAGGAGGGATACGGCCCTGAGGAGAGATCTTGGGTCCCCAGAGACGATGTACTAGATCCAGCCTTACTCAAGGAGTTCCATGCCAGTCATCCTGATCGTCCTGCACCCAGAGGAAGAGGTAGACCACCATGACATCGGAGTCCTCGGCCCTCAGGAGCGGGCCGTGGAGAGGGGGGTAATGTCACAGATCGGCCAGGCTCAATCACCAGTCAATCACAGCGCACTCCTTCACCTGAATTCTAATCACCTGGACCTGCACGTCATCAATGGCAATCATCCCGCACTCCTCAAATACTCACACCTCACAACACTCCAGTGTCCGGTCTCGTTCCTACGAAGAGGACTACTATACCTATCATATCTCTATGCTTGATACTTACCGTCTTGTTTACTTACCTGCTGTGTTTCATCCCAAGTGTGTCTTCCAAGTCTGTCAGCTACCGAGTCTCATCCTGATCCACTGTGTTGGTGAGGTATGCAGTTACTCCTGTTCCGTGTCTCCTGTTTGGAAAAAGATATTCAAGTTACCATCCCTCCTGAACACCGAAGAATCCTAGTATCATCACTTACCTGATTCATTCCACCACCTCTAGTCTGTCAATAAAACCCGTTCACATTACGTCACTCAGTCTGTGTCCTACTTCTGTAACAGTATATTTATAGATACATAATAAATATACAAAGTACTCACACATATATATGTAAAAAAAAAAATATTTTGATTAATCGCGATGAATTGTTTGGTAGCACTAGTATTTTTACATAGACAGTTGCTGTCATATCCCGCAACCTCATAATCCACAGAAAGAAAACAAAATACACACAGAATGATGAATGTAACGATGTAGTGGAGCAGGGGTGCCCACACTTTTTTGTGTGGGGATCTACTTTTCAAATGAGAAACTCACCGAGATCTACCAAGTGAAAAATAAATAAATAATAAAATACATATAAAATAAATAGGCCTAAATAAAACAGCTTATTGGGATGCATCTTTATATTGCATTAATTACATTTTTAATAAAAAATAAAATAAATAAATAAAAAATAATGTTCAATTCTTAGTACCCCCATAGAACTGTGCCTGCATTTACCTAAAGCAGTGGTTCAAATTTATTTGATAAAAACAGCTGACTGTTTGTGAATTCTGAAGTCTCTATTAAAATTGCCATAATAATGAGATGCAGTATATTAACAGGATTTTGAAAAAATCGAATTTATTAAGTTCACAAGTGCAGCTTGGAAAAGAGATAAGAATTTTCCATGAAGTGTGAAAAAATGGTAGTGCAAAGCAAGACAATTTAAGCATGCTGGATTTTCTGAGATATTCAAATTAATACCTAGGAATAAGAAATGAAGTAAATCCTTCTGTGCATTTGCATATTACATGTTCAAATAGCCAAATGGAAAACAACATATCAAATAGGTGAACTCTTAAGTGGAAAGTTTACTCTAGACCCAGCCAACAGCCCTTGAAATAGAATAAAACTTTAAATGAGTCACTTCCATCAAGCTGTTTTATATTATACATGTGCATTCAGCAAGTTCTTGAGCTAGGACATTTTGTTCAAATATGTTTTTGACTACCCATTTATTTTAACTTGTGAATTTGAACTTATTATGAGCACTGGACAATGAAACATTTCAGGAGATACACAGAAA
This sequence comes from Barbus barbus, assembly GCF_936440315.1. NCBI lineage: Eukaryota > Metazoa > Chordata > Actinopteri > Cypriniformes > Cyprinidae > Barbus > Barbus barbus. The sequence goes on from NC_136754.1 coordinate 28,608,902, forward strand.
CTAAAAGACACCTTTTTGGGCTTTAAGAACTACACTGACTTATGACCTTCTGCTTTCATTCTCCTCTCTGCAGGAATTGCATACAGAGAGTGTTTGGACAATGGCACGTGGGCACTGAAAAGTAACTACTCCAACTGTGAGCCCATTTTAGAGGAAAAGGTGGGTAAATGTGCAATAAAACCTGAACTGTACATTAACTAACTTTCTTTCTTTCTTTCTTTCTTTCTTTCTTTCTTTCTTTCTTTCTTTCTTTCTTTCTTTCTTTCTTTCTTTTATTATGCCTTTGCATAAAGTTTTAAATACAGCTGTAAAGTGAGTTACAGTAAATTTGACAACCTTCATTTGATCTGTTTTCCAACAGGGAACGCTGTAATAACATTTCTCCCATTTTCCTCTGCACCAGCTGCAATGTTTACTCAACTGGTGTTTCATGTTTGAATATGGTCGTGAATGTGAACATATGGAACTTGAATATGGTCTTTTATAAGTCAATTAGATTTAAAATAAATAAAGTAAAAACAAAATATAAAAAATATAGAAAACAAATATAAAAAAAAAAATCTCTTTGCCAGATTTGTGCATTATATATATTATGTACTTACTGAAAGCAACTGAAAATGTTTGATCAGATGTTGCTATGTCAATGCTTTTACTTTATGTTGTTTACAGAATCCATAATGCCTCTATTCTGAATGACGTGCATAGCATGTAATCCATTTGGCTCAATTATTTTTCTATCATCGCATGTTATGGAGTAGCCTATTTGACATAAAAAATGGGAAGCATATACATAGTATTGGATGCTGTGTAACTGATATATAGTCTTCATCTTACTTCATCTCACTTCTCACTTAACATGACTTCTGCATGCAAGCATTATGCAAAAGGACAATTGGATGCCTTTAGTGCTGTGTCAGAGTTTTGTGACCTCATTCAAGGACTCAGGAGAAATATAGAAATTAATCTGTTTCTCTTTTAGTCTTTTGGAAGCTTCCATAAAATATTGGTCACTGAGTAACAACTATTGATTTGTGCCATAATTGCAATCATTTATTATACATTCATATGTTAGGACACTGAGTTCCTTCTTTAATCTTTTTAATTTTTAAATTTATTTTTTTTAACAGAGGAAGTACCCCATGCACTACAAGATAGCCCTCATCATTAACTACTTTGGTCACTGTATATCTGTTGGAGCTCTCGTTATCGCCTTCATTCTCTTTCTGTGCTTGAGGTAAGTGTGTTGGTTTATTTTCAGCACCATACATTTTCAGAAATAAAGGTACAAAAGCTGTCACTGTGGCGGTGCCTTTTCAAAAGGTACATTTCATACATAAAGTGTCCATTTTGGTACCTCAAAGGTACATATTAGTACTTAAAGTGTACATATTTGAACCTAATAGGTACAAAAGTGTACCTTTTAAAAAGGTACCGGTCCAGTGACAGCTTTTGTACCTTTATTTCTGAGAGTGTAGTGTGTGAGTAATACCTTGTGCTGAGGCCTAAGAAATGCTAATTCAATGAAGGAAAAATGGATATATTATGAAAATGATTCTAATGAGGATAATTTATTTGCTAAAGTCACACCACAGTCACAGTGTCTCCACTTCTCAGGTGAAGTTGATGCATGAAAATAAATTAAACACATAATCTTTAAATATACAGCTAGGCTTCATAGAAAGTGTTACTGAATATTTCCTTAACTCTGGCTCTGGCTCCTCTTTGCACAGTTTCATATTCATGCATATATAAGTCCTTAATCAGCTCATGCAATGCTAAAACTGTGTCACAGTGTAATTGCTGAAATGCTTGTTTCATTGATTTATCTTTTTAAATTCAAGGAGCATCCGATGCCTTCGCAACATAATCCACTGGAACTTAATTACAACTTTCATTCTGAGGAATGTAATGTGGTTTTTGCTTCAACTGATTGACGAAAACATTTATGAGACGAATGAGGTATGAAACACTTATAAACTTACTTATCAGCTTATTAGTATGTAAACCCATCAGTAGGTTTCTAACATTTACATTTATTACGTTGCCAGTTGATTCCTCACCGATATTGTATTACTGTATTACTGAAGGTATTGCATGGGGTATTTGTTTCTCTGTGAAAACACTTTAGTGTTATTTTAGGCTGCTGGTATCTAGTTCCTCATTAGAGTCTTCCATTTCAAACTTGACAAAGTAATTGACAGTGAAGAGAAGAGATCAAAAGTCAAATGCACAGTACTTCATTTTGCAATGTTTCTAACATACAATGCTAATTTAGATTCTGTCGAAAGCTTTACTGAAGAACAAAGGAACTATGTGTTCATTGAGAGTGACGTGAAACGAGTGTTTTGCAAAGCAAAAGACAGATTAATAGCCTTGATGAATGCCAGTTCAAAATATACACTAGGTACTAACATATACCATTTAGGGGTAAATAAGGTACAAAGATGCACCTCTTAGTTCCCTTCCAGGAACGTCGAGCTGCGTCCGAAGACGCTATGGGAACGTTCCCATAGCGTCTTCGGACGCAGCTCTCGTTCCCTTCAGGGAACCTGGGTTACATACGTAACCTAGGTCGTTCCCTTCCAGGAACGTCGAGCTGCGTCCGAAGACGCTATGGGAACGTTCCCATAGCGTCTTCGGGCGCAGCTCTCGTTCCCTTCAGGGAACCTGGGTTACATACGTAACCTGGGTTGTTTTTCAAGTTACAGCAACTTATAAAACACATTTTAAAATGTTTGAAAAACCTGAGACGTGAGGTTGTTTTATGATCTATAAAAGGTTTTATTTTAGCATAAAGTCTGTAAAAGGTTAGCAGTGTTGTAAAAGATCCTTATATTCACCTCAATTAACACCCTATCCCTTTCTCTCTGTACAGCCCTGGTGCCGACTTATAACAACAATCTATAATTACTTTGTGGTGACCAATTTTTTCTGGATGTTTGTGGAGGGCTGCTATCTTCACACGGCTATTGTGATGACATATTCCACAGACAAGCTTCGAAAATGGGTCTTCCTCTTCATTGGATGGTGTGAGTTGATTTATTTACACAAGTCTGCTTATTTTGAAAGGCCTAATCATCTGCAATTTGCATTGAATAAGAAAGCTGAAATGTAGTCTGCTATTCTTTTTGGTTTATTTGGAACATCATCTTTCATGTGATTCTTAAGAATATCACAAAATATTTGGACATTGCAAAGGTACTTATGCCACGTAGAGGACACACTTTTGACTAGATGCCACAGAGAGCTTTCAAGGTGAGGATGAGCACACAAAAGCATTAGTTGGCATGCTTAGAGTTTAAGCTAACATACTGTAGTTTATCAGCTAACACTGTCTACTGATATCCTGTGAAAAGCCCACATTTTTTTTTTCTGTGCCCTCAGAGTGAGCACTTACATAAGTGTCAAATTGAGCAAAAATAATTAATTCTGTCTAAAATGAATAGTCATTTATAGTAATGAGAACATAAAACATGGTCTCCTCAGTTTTGATTGGATTTTTTCTATAAAGTAAACCAAATAGGTTATTATTTAAACGGTTTCATCCCGATCAGAGAACAGCTTAGAAAAGGTTTGCAAAAGTCATTTCTGTGATAAATTAACACTGAGGGACATATTTGCCATCATTGCACTCTACATGGTACAAGGACTCCCATGAAAATATCTGAACAAAAAAAGGTTTTAAAATTTAAATTTTTGGTCACAAGGAGGCACCGGATCCAAACTTTGCATATCCTTCAGGGCACTGTGGCAATGACACATGCCACGTTTTGTAAGGATATACTAATGTTCATAAAATATTGCATTTTATGACTAAATTCAAATTGGCCGATGCCCAAAATAGATGACATGGCAAAACTTTGACTCTATATGGTGCTCTGAATTTAGTGACAAGTTTTGTCGTTATTAGGCAAACTGTTCAGAAGTTGTAACCAAAAATAGTATTTTTTTCATGTCCATTGACCAGTAGGTGGTGTTGCTCTGAAACTGTGCAGCTACCTCCAGGCCATGCTTGTGATGACATTTACCAAGTTTCGTCTCAGTGTGCTAAAGCTTTGCGAAGATTTAGCCTCTTGTTCATTTTGGTGTCAAATTTGCTGAACTATTTCTCAAGAACAGTTTTGAATATTGAATGTATAATGTAAATAAACCCAATGTACTTAAAATACATTTACGTAATGTTTATTAATAAACCCAACATATTTCATAATATTCATTAACCCCCTCCACCCAATCACAATGTGCTACAACAAAATCTAACTACAAAACACATAAAAGAACAGCCAGACCATTCTGTTACATTTTACGATTTATTAATGCTTCAAAGCATTTGGCTATATACAAAAATAAAGTGTCTTCATATTTACATGCACATTAAGGTTAAACAGTATTTTCAAAATAGTTTGCCACAATTTACCAAATTTCACAAATATATGCAAACATTTTTAACAGAGTACAGAAATAAGCTCAGTTTCCTCGAGAACTGTGCAAACGTGAGGTAGAGAGAGATACATGAGGTATTTCAATGATAATAGTACTAATGTTGCACTAACATTTTAAAAAATGCAATAATCTAGAACAATAGGATAGTGATCAGAAAAAATGTCAGAAGGCTCAGAGGTAAAAGGAACGTTCTACATATACATTTTTATCTTTTAACATTTAAATTGGCAACATGTCATCTCAATTGTCATTGTTTGGAGTGCTTTGGTGACAGCTTGATTGTATCCAGTTCAATCAGGATTTTCTGAAAGACTTCAAACGTGCACTTGAGGTCCTTTTGTGTAGTATAAGTTAAGCACATAAATCAGTCTAAAAAGCATCAAACACCTAATTGTGACTCTACAAAACTTCCACCAGCATCCGTAGGTTCATCTCCAGGACCTGCAGCCTCTGCACAAAAGACATACATTCCCTCTGTTGTCTCAATCCCAACTCATCCTCTGCACTTTCACAGTCCTGAAGGATAAACAAAGAGAATGTGTAGTGTCCCAATGCCAGTCACAGTGTGATATTCAAAAATTTTTAGGGCACATTATTTGCAAACTCTGCCTGGTCCAAAAAAACAAACAAAAAATAAATAAATCACCATTTGGATTTAAATAAGAAAATACTTAAGAGTGTTATGTTTAGAGAGTGTTGAATGTTTGGCAATAATTATTTTATGTAGCTTTTCATTCCTCATACAACCATGTTGGAAGATGTACCTATGCACATACAGAACGTAATGTTTATGCTCAGTAGACAGCGCGCACATGCTGAGCGTAAACAACGCTGATTACGTTGGAAGACAGTAACTCGGGGAGAAGAATTTCTGAATAAATTATATTATTGTTTCTTTGTGCACAAAAAGTATTCTTGTAGCTTCGTAAAATTACGGTTGAACCACTGATGTCACATGGACTATTTTACCGATCTCCTTGCTATCTTTCTGTGTCTTGATCATGGTAATTACATTGCTGTCTATGGAGGGTCAGAGAGCTCTCAGATTACATAAAAAATATCGTAATTTGAGTTCCGAAGATGAACAAAGGTCTTACGTTTTTGGAACGACATGAGAGTGAGTAATTAATGACAGAAATTTTGGGTGAACTATACCTTTAACTAATTGGATCTGACTTGTTCTAGAGCCAGTTGTATTTAAACCATATTTATAATTTTTAACTGATTAAATCTAATAGTTTTGACAGTTAACATATTTATAATTTTTATTTGGCAACTGGAAAAATGCAACTATGCAGCAGTGATGATTTGGGTCTGTTACAGCACTTATATGTCTCATTTCCTATAAAATACGGTAAGTATGACAGCGTGGTAAATAAAAAATAAAGAATATATATACATATATAATGTGTGTGTGTATGTGTGTGTGTGTGTGTGTGTGTGTGAGAGAGAGAGAGAGAGAGAGAGAGTACGGTAAAACAGGAAAAATTACGCCTGTAATTTCAAAGTGAAGGCTTATAATATACCCTACTCTTAAAAGCGCTCTTTTATTTCCTTCTTGACAACCAACCAATCACAGTCTTTAAAAGAATGTGTCATAGCTAGCAACAGGGTCAGCCCCGCCTCCTCACTAAGGTAAAAGTTTTTGTCTTTTCCTCGCTCAGAGTTGCTCTCAGATTGGTCCTGAATCACTTTTAAGATAAGACTCCTAGTTAGAAATTTTTAAGCTAAATTAGGAGCTCTCTAAAAGGATTCTTAGAATCTTTAGGAATACGGGCCCAGTTTAGTTTCAGAAGATATTCATCAACTCAGGTCTTATGGATCACTATTGTGTTTGCGTTCTGTGGTTTTTGAAGCATCAACTTTTGGGTTTCTATCTAGTAACTTTGCTGCTAACATAGCGTATGGTTAGCAATGATAGCCAGCCTCTGAAGGTGATTGAGAACAAGGTCTCAATGCTGAGACACCAAAGCCTCTGATTTTGTCAGAATTATCCAATCAATAAGGTAATTCAAGGCATGACCTGGAGTCACAGTCGAGTCAGAAGCAGCTAAGGCCAGGCTAAAAGGAAATTCCTAAAATTGCTAAGCTTTTCCACCAGGAGAACCCTGAGGAAGTTCTTGTGTTTCTGAATGATTAAAATATGAAAATCTTATGCATCTTTCAAAACATAACAAACCAGTCTCCTTGTTGAATATGAGTCATAATGTGTTTCTGCATCAACATTCTGAAACTGCTCTTTGTTAGAGTAAAGTTCAGCAAACACTGCAGTCATGTGGCTGATCTCACAAACTTGAGTGTCTGGTGGCACAGAGTGCCAAATTAGTCACAGTCTAAGCTCTTTGACTGCCTCTGAAGTCCAGCCGGCACATATATTCCTCAACCATATATTTGAGGGGATTAACCGGGTATTGTTGCACAAGGCACATTGAATTTACCATTCAGGGCTGAGGTTGTCCTGCAAGGCTGCAATTTAAGAAAAGAGCTGAATATGGAAAACGATAGGCTGTAAGCATCATTTCAACCGCTCAGTGTTTCATTTCAACTCAATTTCAGTATACCCCTAATTAAAGGGATAGTTCACCCCAAAATAAAAATTATGTCAATGTATTCACCCTCATATTGTTATAAACCTGTATGAGTTACTTTCTTCTGTTGAACACAAAATAAAATATTTGAAAGAATGTTTGTAACCAAACGGTTGATGGTAGCCATTGACATCTATAGTATTTTCCCTCTATGCAAGTTACTGTTTTGATACCAACATTCTTCAAAATATCAGCTTAATTTCAGACAGTTTAATTGTGATGACATTTGCTGAACTCAGGTATTGATTGCATTGAGCTGAAATGTCAAATTAGTGCTGTCACACAGGTCATGCTAATTATAAAATGCTTCCATTTTTCATATGTTCTATAATTTTATTATATTCAAAATGACATTTTAAATATCTGAGCTCTTCATATTTAGAAACGCAACCGAACCCAACACAACTGGTGTCAACATTCTGAAAATGATTGAATTTCATTGTCTTAAATAACAGATTGTCACATTATTAAGCACTTGAAAGAATCAGCACTAATGCAATTAAATGTTATAAAGTATTTTAAGTGTAGTACAGATTATTGTGAAGAGCTCCACATAATATTTGCAGGCATGTGTTACTGAAGATGCTAAATGCCATTCCAAGGACTTGTGCAAACTGTTTGATATTTGACATTCACAGTCTTCTCTGTCTGTGTAACTAGAGGATTCTGTGGGTTTTAGAGCTGTCTGTAAGCAGCAGTCCAGCAATGCAGTTAAGCACATCCAGACCATGTACACCCTTTAAAGTTTCAGGAGTGACAAATATATTTAAATATTGGAATGAATGCAATACATTACAGTTTTGTGTGTGTATGGAACAGAACTCACTTTTGAAACTGCAATGATTGACACCATTGAAACCATATGAGTGTTTTGTCATCTCAAGCATTTGGTTTCCACTATTTTTGACCAAATATTACAGCGACCAAGATAATTATTAGAAAATATTAGGGCACACTCTTGGTTGCCATGTCCACGTATAATAAGTGGCATTTATTAGGCATCTTTGGGCTTGCTGTTTGGGCTCGGTTCATATATATTATCTATTTATGGAGATATTAAAGTAGCCAGGTGTATTTCACAATATGTGACACGTCTGGTTTTACGTTTGCATTTTACATTTATTGATTTGGCAGATGCTTTTATCCAAAGCGATGTACAATTGAGGAATACAACAAGCGATTTACCATAAGATGGCAATAAACACTGGCAATAAAAGTGCCTGTTATATAAGGTTTCAGTCATCGTTCAAAGTAGTAAAAGCTAGGACAGGAAGGGATAAGGATAGAATTTTAGGTAACACTTTCTATGAAGCCCGTATTTATAATACTTTATAAGGGTATTCTTAAGGCATTATAATGAATGCATAATGCATTATAAAAAAACTTATAATGTGTTATAAAATCTCATGAATAATCATAACAATGATTATAATACATTATAGTACTTACGTATTTGTGGTTATAACTTTTAAGAGTATGATTATTTATAACACACAATGACCACCATATTAAATCTACTTCATTTATAATGAGCTATATCATAGCTTGACATTGTTTATTTAAGATCTGCACAGTACCTTACTACATCTCTTGAGTGCTGTCAGACCTCTGTCGTGTGTGTCTTGTGTTCCCGCCTCATGTTTCCATATTTGGTTTGTTTCCTGACCTCGTCTAGTGTGATTATTAGTTAATTCTTGTCCAGCAGTGTTTGTCTAATTATGTATGATTATCCTGTGTATTTATAGTCCTGTCCATTCAGTTTGATTTTGTCTGGTCTACTCGTTACTCCCCGGTATTCCTGTCTGTCAGCCTTGCCTTGTCTTTCCCTGCCTTGCCCTGATGTCTACATTAAAGACTGTTAATTTGAGTTTACTCCTCGTTTCCGTGTTCTTGTATCGTCCTCGTGTGTGCACCATGACAGAAGACCAGACCAAAACAGTAAGCGGCGCACTTTCACCTCGTTTTGTTTGTTTTTATTTTTTTACGTTTTTATTTGTTCCTCTCTGTTTGTTCCGCGGCAAGGAATTTGCTGCTCGTCATCCCACCATAGCACCCTGTATTTGGCGGGATCGCGTGAGTCTGCTGGCCACAAATGCCGCAAGTCCACTGCTGTCCGCGGCTCACCCAAGCCTGCCGTTCACGGGAAATCAACGTCGCCGTCCGCGGCTCACCCAAGCCTGTTTTTCGCGGGAGATCGACGCCGCCGTCTGCGGCTCTCCCAAGCCCGCCGTTCGCGGGAAATCGGCGCTGCCATCCGCGGCTCACCTAAGCCTGCCTGCAGTGTATGTGGCAAGCCCGCCGCTGACTCAAGCCCGTGGATCCAGTCCACATCACGGCCAGGAGTGCCGTTCCATGTCATGGATTTTAAGTCTTGTCGTTTCCACAGGAACAGTTTTAATCTTGTCTTGTCTTGTTCTAGAGCCATTCTCCTCCTGTCGCAGAAATGGAGGCGGTTCCTGAGATAGCCCTGATAGAGGCCTCAGATTCCGCGCGTAGCCCATGTAGGGCCCCTGTTCCTGTGGATTGTCCTGTTCCTGTGTGTTTAGCCCTGTGTGGGCTGTCCTGTCCCTGTTTGTCTAGCCCCGGAGGGCTCCTGATACCCCCTAGCTGCCCCCTGGAATTTCTTTTGGGGGGGTAGAAGGGTTTCGGCTAGAGTGCCCGGGCCGCACTCTATTTCGCACCCGATGACCCCTTTAACAAGTTCTTCCATTTGGTTCTGTATACACTTGTCACATGTCTGGTTTTCTGTTTTCCCCTGTGACCTAGTTTTCTCCATTCTGTTTAATTAGTCATTCAGTTCACCTGTGTTTGTAATCATCTCATTAATCTCCTGTGTTTGGTCCATCCTTTATAATTCCTCAGTTCTCCCTTTGTATTCGTCCGTTCTCGTCAATGTAAGCTTGTTTTATTGTCTGCCTCTTGGATATTCTCATTAAAATACCTTTTGTTTCACTTACCTTCATCTTCCTGAGCCTGTGCCTCATCAGCCCGTGACAGAAGAACGGACCCATACAGTTTTTTTTGCGACATTTTTTGGTTCCAGTATTTTTTTTTTCTCACTCCCCATCACCATGGATAATCCCAACGTTGCCCTGCTATGCCTGGAGCAGAGGGACCGCTCCCTAGAGATTTACACCAGGGAATTTGTTGAATTGGCGTGCCTAACGCACTATCCTGACCACTCGCTTTGTGTGTTTTACATCGCTAGCCTTAGCGAGCGGTCTAAGGCACGCCTCCCCGGGAGCGGTCCTCGGAACAACTTTGCCGCATGTGTGGAGTGGGTGCTGGAGAAGAATGGACTATACTTCTCCGTCTGCCCCGCTGATGAGGACATCTCCAGCCCCACTCCCAAACCAGTGACCAGCCAGCCATCATCCTACTGCATGGAGATTTCGCCGGAGCCCACTCCAGACGGAGAGCCAGAGCCTGCTGTGATGTATGAGCCAGATCCGAGACCCGCGACTGAGCCTATCGTCACCCCGGAGCCTAAGCCTCAGGAGTGGTCTGACCAAGTGCGTGAGCCGGCAACATCGTCTGTCCCCGAGGGAGTCTTAGTGGAGATCGAGGGCTTGGAGGGAAGCCCCACCTACGCTGAGGGTGAGCTGCAACTGGCCACTGGCAATTATACTGAGGAACTTAAGGACATCTTCGAATGGGATCTGATTTACTGGTTTGGAGAGGTATTACCCAACCCTGAATCTCCTGTGTCTCCGCTGGTTCCGTCCATCCATGAATCTCCTGTGTCTCAGCTGGTTCCATCCAGCTCAAGTCCTTCCGTGTTCCCTCCCAGCCTCCCTCTCCCGCCTCCTCTCCAGCCAGTCAGTTCCTCAGCCCAAGTCCCGCTGGTGCCTGTCAGCCCCTCAGATCACCCTCAGTCTGATCCATCGCCGCGGGACTTCCAGCCTCCAGCTCTGCCAAGGTGTGAGGATCCCCTGTCTCCACCTCCAGCTTCCGAACCCTGGACTCCATCTCGGCCCTCCGAACCATCGGCTCCACCTTGGCTCATAGCTCCCTCGTCTCCACCATGGCCCATCCTCCCACCAGCTCCGCCGGGCTGCCTCGTCCCTCCAGCTCCGCCTTGGTCAGTCGTCGACCATCCGCCGCCTTGGGGCTCCATTCCTACGGCTACGCCTTGTCACTCCTCCCCTCCGGCTCTGTCAGGCTCCTCCTTCCCTTCAGCGTCACCTTCGTCCTCCGTCACTCCGGCTCCGCCGCCACACTCCGCCTCAGTCGCCTGTGCCACGGACTCCGCCTTGGCCCTCCGGGTCCTCGATGTCACCCTGGCTCTCCATCTGTTCGGCTCCATCCTGGGCTCCCCTTCCATCGGCTCCATCTCTGTCAGTCGTCCCCAGGGTGTCGTCTAGGCCTTCTCCAGCCTGGCTCCTCCCTCCCTCGACTCCGCCCTGGGGCCTCTTCTTGGCTGGTCTCTGGATTTTCATCGGACTCCTCCTGCTCCTGGCTTCCCCTTGGCTCCTCCCACCCTCCACTCCCCCATTAACTTTTTTTTTTTTTGGACTCTTTTCTTTTCTGCCACCCTCTTTCTCCACATCCTCCTCCAGAGCCCCCACCCTCCCTCCTCAGTTGTTATATTACGGCGTGGGGTCACGCCTTGCCGGGAGGGGGCGAACTGTCACATGTCTGGTTTTCTGTTTTCCCCTGTGACCTAGTTTTCTCCATTCTGTTTAATTAGTCATTCAGTTCACCTGTGTTTGTAATCATCTCATTAATCTCCTGTGTTTGGTCCATCCTTTATAAGTCCTCAGTTCTCCCTTAGTATTCGTCCGTTCTCGTCAATGGAAGTTTGTTTTATTGTCTGCCTCTTGGATATTCTCATTAAAATACATTTTGTTTCACTTATCTTCATCTTCCTGAGCCTGTGCCTCATCAGCCCGTGACAACACTACATATAATTTTTCAGGATTCAAATCATTTGTAGAATGCAGCTGTCACTCCTGTAAATTACTGAATTGTGTGTGTGTGTGTGTCCAGATCAGGATTAAGCACTAAAATGACAACCAGATTTATCTGCAGTGTGTATGTGTGCAAGAAAATCATCCTTCAGTCAAGTGACCAGCACTTCTGTCACTTTTTGCAAGATGCATGGATTAGTGGTATTTTCTCTGAGGAGGCAAAAAAAAGTGAAACAAAACAAGATAAAAAATTGAATGATGTTGCAGTACAGCTCCTGTAGCATTGCTTGGGTGTGAGAAAATAACTGCTACATACAGGCAAAAGGTCATGAGAGGAGGCAATGTTTCTATCCTGCTATCGGCTCATTACCCCTGCTGTGTCATAATGCCTGCCTATCATGTTTGTAAATTGGCATGAATCAGTCAAACAAATTAGTGAAAATGGAGGGACTAATTACAAAGCAAACAACTCGGATTATCATTTTCAGTCACATTCAAATTCAATTAAATTCGCTTTTGACATGAGATTCGCTTTGAGTGAGCTGTTTTTTAGAACACTCTTAAAGTTGTAATCATCATGTCCCCTGCTGTGTTTCTTGACTAATGGTCAGAATAGAAGGTGACTGTTAATAATAATAGACTGTTTAATATTGCCGAACAACAGTTTGTAGTAAGAAAAGATGTTTGTTGCTATTTTATTAATTTAATTTGAAAATGTTTTAAAATGCAAAGGCATGCAAAAGTGATACAAGTGAATGCGATTAAAAAGCTGCCAGTATGGTTGAGAGCTTACTGGCATCAGCTGCATATTGCAAAATGAATAGGGTTGATGACGTAGACTCAAATAATTCATGACAATCTCTCTGGCTCAATATCTGGTGTGTTCTATTAGCAGCCTGCTGGTCATTGTTAAACAAATTTTGCACTGTAGGTTAAAAATTTGCATTTTCTTGGGCTCCTTCAACAGACGTGTTTAATGGCTCCTCCATGTGAAGTCTTAATAGATTCAGGATTTTTTGCTCCCTGCACATTTAGGTGGAGAAATCACTGGACTTGAAACACTATGCACAAAACAACCCTTTGTTTAATCTGGCTTTGTTGAAATAAGACTGACCTACAGTGTGTGTGATCAAACACTTCAGAGAATGCTTTCGTTCAATATGGTTTCATCTTCACAACATTCATTAAAATACAAAAGAGAATTGTGCCCTCGCATAGCATTGTTTATTTGCATGCAAGTTCATACTATATATTGGGCGTTGGCCTAAATATGCTCCAAAATTGTCATGTAATCAGCAGGGTGCAATTCCCAGTTTACGCATATATAAAAAGTGCCAGTGTTTAACACTCTTCTTCTGTCGTTTGATCATCTTTTTATGAATGTCATGATCAAAAGAAATGCACATACACAGTTTTCAAATGCATTTCTGTTCATCCATCTTTCTGTGGGCAGTAATAGCTCAGTGTTAATTGTGGCAGGCAAATAGTGCTGACATTTGTGAATGAGGTTCATGTTTGAAAAATCACACAAACTTCCCACAGCACAGGTTCAGTGCATTTTGTGCCTGATTAAGTTGTGGGTGGTTGGGGTATAAAAAGCTTTTTGCACTGAAATATTTTACACAAAAATGGCACATTTTAGTACATTTTAATAGATAATCACCTGTTGGGAAATCAATGTTTCATTTTCATGTTTTTTTTTCAGTTGCTGTCTGTGAAGTGTGATTTGCCAATGTATGCAATCTTCTCTTTCAGGTATACCGTGTCCGATAATTATAGCGTGGGCCATTGGAAAACTTTATAATGAAAACGAACAGTAAGTTGCTAATTTGCCGAAAGAAATGCTTATGATTGGAGTGAAAAAATGTTGAACAGGGTAATTGTAGAGTATATCTGGCAAAAGATTTCAATTAATCAGCCTGTGATTAGAAAAATTGGAAATTAGAGGAATTTCAGTTACACTTTATTTTGGTAGTCCACTTAAGACATTCTACTAACTATAAGTAACTTTGTAACTACATGTCAGCTACATGTCAACTAATTCTCGTTGATTTGCAACTACATGTCTACTAACTCTCAGTAGGGTAGGTTTAGGGTTAGAATATCTTGACATACTTGCAAAGTTTCTCAAACTCAGTATGTTGTTGTGGACCCATCAAAATAAAGTGTTAGAAGTTAAGCAGACAGTCTACTAATACTCTATTGACTGCTACTTGACATATAGTTGCAAAGTTACTTACTGTTAGTAAAATGTCTAAAGTGGACTATCAAAATAAAGTGTTACCGGAATTTCCTCCAGATTAAATGTTTATAAAACTGAAAGAATAGTTGTAATAAGAAACAAAAATGTAATAAATAAGTGTGCCCATTTTGTTGTATCTAATGTTAAAACAAAAATTGGTAACACTTTATTTTATAGTGTCCTTGTTATTTTATTACATGTACTTACTATTACAATAATAATAAATTATGCATAATTACATGCAAGTAACCCTAAAACAAACCCTAATCCTAACCCTGACCATATAGCAAGTACATGTAGTTAATTAATATGACTCAGTACTTGCATATAATTACACTGTAATAAGGACAATTTAAAATAAAGTGTAGCCCAAAAATCTGGAAAAACAACGCTGCCTCAACACTTTGGCGTTTTGAATTGTTGTAAGTGAATTGCTATGCAGTTATGAGATGACTCTCATCTCTCAACTCTGATCCCCTCTTCAGTGTAAGTCTATGAGTTTTTTTCTACTGTTTTATCATATGCAAAGTGAAAGTACGTCTGATTACTTAGAAGTCATAGGACCCTTAAAAAAGGACACTTCAAATTAATTTTATTAAGTAAACTTAAGTAAATTTCAAGTATATATTTTTTTATTATCCAAATAACTTAATGTAGTAAGTATAGGAATAGTACTAGAACTGAATGAGACTAATTGTCCCACTTTTTAGTACTTTAAGTGTAACGGTAATATTTTGAGTAAACAAATAGGTTCTCTATTATTCTGCAAAAGCACAGAGTTACATTCTGTAAGGTACATTACTGAGTTTACACCATAACATTGACAATGACACTGAATAAAAATATTGTCATTAGTATTATTGGCTCAAGGGTAATTTTATTGAACACGCATGCAATTTTTTTTAAAAGTCCACAAGTAATATATAAAAAGTAAACTATAAGTAGTCCACACACTCAACAAAATATTTTTTGTTTCAGATGCTGGTTTGGGAAGGAACCTGGAAAGTACATAGACTACATTTATCAAGGGCCTGTGATTTTAGTTCTTCTTGTAAGTATTATTGTATTATTGCTTACCTCTGATTTGTGGTTGTCAATTCCTCCAGCAAATAGAGAAACAGTGTGAAGAATTTGAAAGAAAGTGAACATAAATGAACTCTTAAACCATTTCAAAGACTGAGACGGCCAACATGTAAATGTAATACCCAATGCGATTTTGAAGAATTATTAACATCAGCAAATAATTAAGCCAGTCCTTTCCAGGATATCAGCTTTTAATATGATGGCAATGTTTGCTGTTTTCAGATAGAGCACTTGAGCTTTAAGAGAATTATTGACCTGTTGCTAGCTAAGAAGTTGAATCTGTTGAATTTATTTATATCTTCTTCATGTAAAAGCATTATAATAACAGTATTTAATGTAAGCCATTCTGCAGGGGCAAAACCTACCATGATTATGTGCAGAAGCATCAATTACATAAATTATACCAAGTTTGATGCTTCTGAGGATGTAGAAGCATCAAACTATTTCAAGAAAATGCGCAATCACTGACCTACATCTCTTTTCTTTCTCTCCGATATAGATAAATTTTGTGTTCCTTTTCAACATTGTGCGCATTTTAATGACAAAGCTGAGGGCCTCTACCACATCTGAAACAATACAATACAGGTAAAGATCTTTAACTAACTATTGCTCACTATAACTATTATGAGCAAGAGCAGATGTGTTGGCTCAGGCTGAATGAAATCCTGTTTCATGTTCAGAAGAGGAATAGTTCTCCCAAAAATAAATGCTCTTGGAAAGGGAAGTGGTGTGTGGCCAAGTATGGTGACCCATACTCTGAATTTGTGCTCGGCATTTAACCCATCCAAGTGTATACAAAATACACCCAGAGCAGTGGGCAGCCATTGCTGCGGCACCCAGGGAGCAGTTGGGGGTTCGGTGCCTTGCTCAAGGGTCTCACCTCAGTCGTGGTATTGAGGGTGGAGAGAGTGTTGGTTATTCACTCCCCCACCTACAATCCCTGCTGTACTTGAGACTCGAACCCACAACCTTCGGGTTATAAGTCCAACTCTCTATCCATTAGGCCCTGTCCTGATTGTGACCATGATATTATACAATATGAAAAGTGAGAAAAAAATATCACTGAATTCAGGTACATTTTACTGGCATCTGTAGAGACATTTTTGCGGTTTTCTGGGCATTTAGCACTAGACAGCATTGAGTAAGTCAATCAGAGTTTTTCTTGTCATTGCAGAAGATAATTTGAGCACCACCTGTACTCTAATTTTAGCATGTATATAAATCCCAGTGTCATCTGCATAAATTTGAATATTTACATCAGCACAAGCATCTAGAAGATCGTTCAGGTACAAGCTAAAGAGGCTCAACGATAGATCCCTGAGGAACCCCACTGTTAAGGATGATAAAGGTTTCAATGCGTTGTTTCCTCATAATCAGATACAACTCTACAGGCTTTCCTGTAGCAAAAATAGTAGAGCATGGCACTAGCAACGCCAAGGTCATGGGTTCGATTCCCAGGGAAAGCAAGAGCTGATAAAATGTAAAAAACTGTAACTTGAATGCAATGTAAGTCGCTTTGGATAAAAGCGTCTGATAAATGCATAAATGTAAATGTAACTCAAAACAATTTAATCGCATTAACTTTGAAATTAAAATATGGTAATTTAGATAAGAGTTTGTTGTAGTTTAGTGTACCAAATGCCTTACATAGATCAAGGAAAACAGCTCCTACCTACCTGATAGTCTTTAACCTTGTACTGTGATCTAGATTTCTCCTCATGCCACTATAGACACTAAACCCATAATCTGTTCTAAACCCAATCAAAAAGCTAATCTTTATCTTTATACAAGTCTGTGTTGTCATGTCACCTGAGGTTACTGGATTTTGAGGATTGAGGATTTAAAGTTTCAGGACTTTTAAGTTTTTTTCCACTATTTAAGTCTACCATTTTAGATTTTTTGAAACTTTTGACCTGAAAGCATGACTTTCTAATGTGTGAATGTATCTCAGGGCAATACTTTCTTCAGTCAGAGCAGGGAATGAAATGAGACCTTTCATCTGAGTTTGCTGAGAATGCATTTGCAAACTTTGTGATAAGTATTAATGGAGTGAGTCTGTCTTGAGGACAAGCTTATTTATAATTAATCCTCTTTTCTCCAGAAGGTTAAGATTTCATTGTTGCTTGGATTTCAGAGCTCATCAGAACCCATACTTGCTAACTTTAATGATTTTTTTTTTTTGAAGAAAACAATTGTGCTTAACCTGTGGCAAACTTGCCATACAATGCTAGCAAAGTGGATGACAGCACTTTTTTTTACATTTACATTTAGTCATTTGCAGACGCTTTTATCCAAAGCGACTTACAATTGGGGAATACAAAGCGATTCATCTTGAAGAGGCAATCAGAGAGACGAAGTGCTCGTAACACCAAGTCTCAGGCATTGTTCAAATAAGTACAAGCTCACAAGGGAATAAAAGAAAAGGTAAATAAAAGAAAGATATAGTGTTTTTTTTTTTTTTTTAAGTTTAGGATGAAGTCAAGTAGTGTCGAAAGAGATGAGTTTTCAGTTGTTGCTTGAAGATTGACAGGGATCCCGCACTCCGGATAGGGCTGTGAAGATCACTTCATCAGCCAGGAATGGTGAACGAGAATATTCTGGAGAGTGATTTTGAGCCTCTCTGTGATGGTACCACGAGGCGTCGCTCACTAGCGGATCTCAGACTTCTGGAGGGGATGTAGGTTCATAGTAGTGAGTGGAAGTAGGAGGGTGCTGAGCCTGTGGTTGTTCTGTACGCAAGCATCAGTGTCTTGAACTTGATGCGAGCTGCATCTGGTAGCCAGTGCAAGGAGATGAAGAGAGGTGTAACATGGGCTCGTTGAAGACCAGTCGTGCCGCTGCATTCTGAATAATTTGTAGAGGTTTGATTGTGTTTGATGGAAGTCCAGCCAGAAGAGCATTGCAGTAGTCCAGCCTAGAAATGACAAGGGCCTGAACAAGAAGTTGTGCAGCATGTTGTGTCAGAAAGGGCCTCATCTTTCTGATGTTTCTGATCTTTCAGATTTTTTTTATGCGTGTGTGGGTTGCTTTTGCTTTCAGAAGAATACTTCATATCATTGTAGTTACTGCTATTATTGTTTGACGTTTTTAACCCAGCATACATGGTCCTTCATATTCCTTGCACAAACCATAATACATTGACATTAAGGAAAAGATGCACTAGTGGTGTCATTTTAATAAAAATCAGGTATTGCAAAATACAAGTCAAGTTACATCCAACAGAAATTATAACATGTATAATCAGGTGTGTAGCAACCATTATAATTTTAAATAGTAAATATTGAATAGTTTGTGAAGGACCCAATATTATAAAGTGAATGCAAACAGCAGTTTGCACAGATAATGCAAATATATAATATAGCCTACATGATTAAAATGGAAAACTTTAAACATACAGATTTAATTTTTGTGTGGTGAGGTTTATAACAGACGATTCAAGGGAAACATGATGTAGCCTATCACAAAAAGGTGTTTTCAGCATACAGAGGCGTCTCGTATGTACTTATGTAAATATGGCAGGGTTTGAAGTAGGCAGCTCTGAAGCGGCATGATGACACACAAAGAGATGTGTGAGCAAAAACTGTGGTAGTGCGAGACTGAAGTAGAAGTGCAGAAGTGCAATATTGTAACACAAGCATAGTGATTTATTATACTAATGAAATATTAGTCTGCTTTTTCCTAGCTTTAAATAACTAAGTATACAGTGTATCTAAAATATTAGAGCTGTTTTTTTTACTTCTTACGGTCACTCTGGAAATCATAGTTTGAGATCTCTTTCTCGTTTTCTCTTCTGCTGGCTTATTGTCCATTACAGCCCTATTTTGCTGTCACATTTGATAAGAGTCCAAATGATACGTTATAGACAAACTACTGTATTTAAGGGTAACAGGAAATTAATTGTTTGGAATGGAATGGAAATGATTCCATTTGAAGAGCTTATTGGAGCATGACATCTCTGGCACACGAAAATAATCAGAATTCAGCTGCTCTGCTGTTCACACTTGATAAAAACATGGAGTCCTGCTCTCCCTGTTATGTACCTTTGATTTACCTAACCTTCAGATGTTGAAATGTTACACTGTACACTCTTAAAAATAAAGGTTCTTTATTGGCATTGATGGTTCCATGAAGAGCCTTTAACATCCATGGAATCTTTCCACTGCACAAAAAGTTTCTTGTAGTGGAGAAAGGTTTAGATTATAAAAGCCTTCCTTGCTCAAAAAGAAAAAATAAAATGGAAAAAAATGGTTCTTTTAAGAACTGACCACTGAAAGATTCTTTGGGGAACCAAAAATGGTTCTTCTGTTGCATCACTACAAAAACCCTTTTTGGAACCTGTGTTATATATTTTATATGGTCTGCAACCATGTTACATTTGGGGCATATGAATGTAGTTTAAATATAGCAAAGCCCTGATTGGTGTGAATTTGTTATCACTGAAATGGCTAATAGTTATCATACATTTTCTCAGTATTTGAAGCTAGGGAATGTGTTGAATCAGTTATGTGCCATAAATCTAATTACATTTTTTGCTCCTCTCCTTCACTGTTCCATTGTCTCTCTTTCTGTGACTGCAGGAAAGCGGTGAAGGCCACTCTAGTGCTTCTGCCTTTACTTGGCATCACATACATGCTGTTCTTTGTGAACCCAGGCGAGGATGACATATCTCAAATTGTGTTTATATATTTCAACTCATTTCTACAGTCCTTTCAGGTCAGTGATACATTATGTCTTTACAAATATCTTCATGCCTGTCTTGTTCTATCACATTTCTAGAGCTGCAGTTCAGAGAAAATGTTGGTGAAAAAAGAGTTAATGTGATTAGCTGCTTTAAATTTAAGTACCTTATAGCTGACCAAAACTAAAGCTATTTTTTCAAAACTCTTCAGTCTGTGTTATCAACATGAATCATTGTCAAACAGTTAATTGCATGCCCAAAACTCACTGGTAACTATTATCAAGAAAGAATTATAGAATAACAATAACACTAATTTTCACTTTATTAACTGTAGTAAAGTATTACAAAGTGAACAGGTGGAGAGGCGTGCGGATCCATTTGCAAAGCTTTATTCAAAGACGTGGTCAATACAGGCTAGCGTCAGACAGTGGCACATATTCAGACAGTGGTATTTCGAGGGAAGACACAAGAGTAGTCCAGTAAACAGGTGTGGGTCAATCGACGGCGAACGTAATCCAATGGCCAAGGCAAACAGCGATAATCCAGGTACACAGCAATAGTCCATGCAGGGGCGAACAGAGTCTGGACGGCAAGACGAAAGGGTCATCCAAAATACACAGGCAGGAATCTGAACACGGGAAAGCAGGCAAGGCAAGACTATATGTGGTTACAATAACCACATATGTGGTTACAATACTTGGCC
This sequence comes from Barbus barbus, assembly GCF_936440315.1. NCBI lineage: Eukaryota > Metazoa > Chordata > Actinopteri > Cypriniformes > Cyprinidae > Barbus > Barbus barbus. The sequence goes on from NC_136754.1 coordinate 28,629,549, forward strand.
CTGAATGGTGGTTAGGGCCTCGTAGTTAAAGTGTGTGTGATTGCCTGCAGGTGAGACTGCAATCAGTGCAATGGAGCATGGGAAATGTAGTCCAGGGTGATGTGTAACAGTTTGTGTAGTGTGAGAGTCAATGTAATTGGAAGTCAACCTCTGGTGGCGAGCAGATGGAAGACCACGGACAGGATTCATGACATAAAGCATATTGTGAAACAGGAATATATTAGAAATGTTGCCAGCTTTTTCTTCTGTATTTTTGCTTATAGCAATTGTCTTCTGACCCCCCCCCCCCCCCCTGAAATTCAGGGCTGCAGTGATGATAATGATGATAATAATAATAATAATAATAACAACAATAACAAAAATATATAGCGTAATCACTAAAAAGTGCAGTACTGTGGGGGTTCTTGTCCTCACTTTTTCTGCCACTCTTATTCCCAACCATCCTGTCTTCTTTGATCCATATTTCCAAAGAAAATAATTTATGAGACATCCCTGAAAGAAACTGAAAGATAACAAGACTAAAACAGGACACGTGTGTAGGCTTTCAGTTGAAATTGTAATTAGCTACAGTATGTTTGGAATGGTTATTTCATTTTTAAATGCTCTGTTAAGAAACAGTATATAGGCTAACCTAATTACTGAATGCACATACAGTGGGGAAAAAATATTTGATCCCCTGCTGATTTTATACGTTTGCCCACTGACAAAGAAATGATCAGTCTATAATTATAATGGTAGGTTTATTTGAACAGTGAGAGACAGAATAACAACAAAAAATCCAGAAAAACGCATTTAAAATAAGTTATAAATTGATTTGCATTTTAATAAGTGAAATAAGTATTTGATACCCTATCAATCAGCAAGATTTCTGGCTCCCAGGTGTCTTTTTTACAGGTAAGGAGCTGAGATTAGGAGTACTCTCTTAAAGGGAGTCTCAGCGTGTTACCTGTATATTCAGTCTCTCCGCCATGGCCAAGACCAAAGAGCTGTCCAAGGATGTCAGGGACAAGATTGTAGACCTACACAAGGCTGGAATGGGCTACAAGACCATCGCCAAGCAGCTTGGTGAGAAGGTGACAACAGTTGGTGCGATTTATTCGCATATGAAAGAAACACAAAATAACTGTCAATCTCCCTCGGACTGGAGCTCCGTGCCAGATCTCACCTCGTGGAGTTTCAATGATCATGAGAATGGTGAGGAATCAGCCCAGAACTACACAGGAAGATCTTGTCATTGATCTCAAGGCAGCTGGGACCATAGTCACCAAGAAAACAATTGGTAACGCACTATGCCGTGAAGAACTGAAATCCTGCAGCGCCCACAAGGTCCCCCTGCTCAAGAAAGCACATTTACAGGCCCATCTGAAGTTTGCCAATGAACATCTGAATGTTTTGGAGGAAAACTGGGTGAAAGTGTTTGGTCAGATGAGACCAAAATCCAGCTTTTTGGCATCAACTCAACTCGCCATGTTTGGAATATGAGGAATGCAGCCTGTGACCCCAAGAACACCATCCCCACCGTCAAACACGGAGGTGGAAACATTATGCTCTGAGGGTGTTTTTCTGCAAAGGGGACAGAGCAACTGCACCGCATCAAAGGGACGAGGGAAATGGCCATGTACCATTAGGGCCAGGGCATTGAAAATGGGTCGTGGATGGGTATTCCAGCATGACAATGTCCCAAAACACACGGCCAAGGCAACAAAGGAGTGGCTCAAGAAGAAGCACATTAAGGTCCTGGAGTGGCCTAGCCAGTCTCCAAACCTTAATCCCATAGAAAATCTGTGGAGGGAGATGAAGGTTCGAGTTGCCAAATGTCAGCCTCAAAACCTTAATGACTTGGAGAGGATCTGCAAAGAGTAGTGGGACAAAATCCCTCCTGAGATGTGTGCAAACCTGGTGGCCAACTAAAAGAAACATCTGACCTCTGTGATTGCCAACAAGGGTTTTGCCACCAAGTACTAAGTCAAGTTTTGGGAACCTTCAAATAAGGGGTCAAATACTTATTTCACTCATTAAAATGCAAATCAATTTATAACTTTTTTGAAATGTGTTTTTCTGGATTTTTTTGTTGTTATTCTGTCTCTCTGTTCAAATAAATCTACCATTAAAAGTATAGACTGATAATTTCTTTGTAAGTGGGCAAACGTACAAAATCAGCAGGAAATCAAATGTTTTTCCCCCACTGTAATTTAAAAAATGTGCAAATATACAAAACCATTCTAAATATACAATTGCAAATATACAATGCCGTTTATAGGAGAGGTGAAATGTATGTAATGGATTTTAAGTCTTTAAAAAAAGTAATATTATTACTGTTTATATTATTACTGTTTATTTATTTAAAAAATAGATATATTACTGTGATGGAAATACAAAATTTTAACATCCTTACTAGTCTTCGTGTCACATGATCCTTCAGATATCATTCTAATATGCTGATTTTTTTAAACAATAAAATTGGATCTTGAAATGAAGTTACTGAAATCTGAAATTTAATCCACCAAATCAATTTACCAAATTTGCAAGATTTCTGTTTTACATTAGCGGTGTTTCCATCCACCTATTTTTATGCGCATTTTAGAATATCGCATAAAAAATGCTCGATGGAAACGGCAAGATGCGCATACATTCTAAAAATGCGCATAAAAAACTTGTGCACATTTCAGTAGGATAAACTTTTTGTGCATAAACTACAATGAAAACACATTTACAGAATAAATTCCTCCATGCCCATCAAAAAAAGTCATGTGACTTTGCGCTATGAGACGGGATAACTTGACAAACCAGCGGACCGATCTCGTTCACAGCATAAAAACATTGTCGTGTGAACTGAATAACCAACCATTCTCACAGTCCTCTCGAATGATATCCAGTGTCCTTTTCTGGTCAAAGCTCTTCTTCCTCTTCTCAGCAGCAATGCTTGAGTCAATCTTGGAATGCAGAAAAATAAAACTTTTTCCCCATTCTCGTGATCTCTTTGGCCAGCTGAGTGTGGCATTCTCTGAACCGATCTGAAGCGATGATGATGAATAAAATCATAGCGTTCAAACTCAACCAGTTTAAGGTACTCATCGGCTTTGAAGTTTGGTGTTCCAATGCCAGGACGATCCCTGTCATGATCCACACGGACACAGGGAACGACGAGGTGAGGAACTTCTTCATTAACGAAAAGACTTTTATTAAACAAACTCAGGGATCGCGGGAGACACTGAAACCAACGTGAACAGAAACAGGTGCGGAGTAATTAAACAGGGCTAGGGACTAATCAACTAATGAACAGGGAACGATGACGGGAACAGGAAGGCAAAATAGAGGAAAATGGAATATGGTGTAAAATAGAGACTCGTGAACCGAGGATGAGCCTGAAACTATTTTCAAAAAAAGTTCTGCATGGTGGAAACTGACATCGTGCCATGCAATAACATAACCGATATACAGTGTATGTCTTGACAGGCCTGCTCAAGTTAATTTAGAAATGTTATAGAGTTGTATGATCTAAGAACTTGTCTACAGCCTGCCGCAGCACCTTCACATATAGCCACACACAATGAGATGTTTCCCTCACATCGTCCAGGCACTTGGATGCTTGCCCGTTGGCCAATTAGGTTATGTCCACAGTGTGGTTTTTGGTTGACAGAAACCCTCTGCAAAGAATAGTTGACATTGGTAGTGTGTAGTACGGTACTGAAAAAAGAAAACTTAAAAAAAAAACTAAATTTACACCACAGCGCTGTACCTGTACCGGATAGTTCAAGTTCAAGTTCAAGTTCAAGTTGAGCTTTATTGTCATTCCGCTACATGTGGGGACATGCAGTGGAACGAAATGTCGTGTCTCGCAGGACCACGGTGCTACATAAATACAGACATACAACAATGAAGTAAAAAAAAAAAAACACTATAAACCTATACACTACTAACAGATTTAACTATAAGTATACTATATATAAGTATTTACCCTATACAAACTAAAAGAATAAAGGATAAAAAATACAACTATACGAATGCTTCACATAAATATTACCCTATACAAACTAAAAAATAGAAGATAAAAAATACAAACTATACGAATGCTTCACAAATACTGTACATGTGCAAAGGGAGACATTTGAGTCAGCAGCTGGTTGGGGAACAGTGCAGGATGATTTGTAGTGCATGAGCATGTAAACATACATATATTGCTGAGTCTTTTGTGAGATTGTGCACACGCAGCAGTGTGTGTAAGCGTCCATAGTGCACATAGTGTAAAGTGTAAGTGTCCATAGTGCACATAGTGTAAAGTGTGAGTGTCCATAGTGTAAAGTGTCCATAGTGCACATAGAGGAGAGTGTCCATAGTGTAAAGAAAAATAAGAATAAAAAAAATAAAAAAAAAATAATTAAAGTTCCATACAGTTTTTCTTTGGTGTGGTAAGGTTTGGGGTGGGGGGTGGTCCATGTTCAGGAGGTAGGGGTTTGCATGGGGTTTCAGAGGGGGGCGGGGTGGTTTGAGTTCAGGGCTCTCACAGCCTGGGGGAAAAAGCTGTTGAGCAGTCTAGCGGAGCGGGTAATCTGATGCTCCGGTACCGTCTTCCTGATGGTAGGAGCTGGAAGAGACTGTGGGAGGGATGGGTGGAGTCCTTCACGATGCTGTTGGTTTTGCTGGAGCATCGTGTAAGGAAGATGTCCAGGATGGAGGGGAGAGGGGCACCGATGATCTTTGCAGCTGTGTTCACTGTCCGCTGGAGGGTCTTGCGGTCAGCAGCACTGCAGTTCCCGTACCAGACAGTGATGCAGCTGGTCAGCACACTCTCAATGGTGCCTCTGTAGAATGTGGTGAGGATGGGTGGAGGGAGACTTGCTCTTTTCAGCCGGCGGAGAAAGTGGAGGCGCTGTTGTGCCTTTTTGGAGAGTGACATGGTGTTGGTGGTCCAGGTGAGATCCTCTGTGATGTGCACCCCCATTTAGTGCTGCTGACTCTCTCCACAGTCGAGCTGTCGATGGTCAGTGGGGGGTGGTCAACGGAGTTTCTCCTGAAGTCCATCACAACCTCCTTTGTCTTCTCCACATTGAGGGACAGATTGTTTGTGCCACACCATTCAGCCAGCTGTGCCACTTCCTCTCTGTAGTGCGTTTCATCGTTGTTGCTGATGAGACCTACCACTGTTGTGTCATCAGCAAACTTGATGATGTGGTTGGAGCTGAACTTGGCAGTGCAGTCGTGGGTCAGCAGTGTGAAGAGCAGCGGGCTGAGCACACAGCCTTGTGGGGCACCTGTGCTCAGTGTTGTAGTGCTCGAGGTGTTGTTGCCGACACGGACTGACTGAGGTCTTCCAGTTAGAAAGTCCAGGATAGACAACTGCCGTGTGCTGTGTTCAAGGAAAGAACAGAAATCATGCCTGTTTCTTGGGGACAGTTCATTAAAGTAGAGCCCTGCATTTCTGCCCGGGCCCGACGGGCCCCGACTTTTTTACGCCTCTAGGGCCGGGCTTCGGGCCAATTTCCACGTCATAGTTCAGATGCGGGCTGGTTTTGGGTTTCTCCTTATTCTTATATTGTAGACATCCATTGATTAGTGATGAAAAAAATTGCCAGAATACCGTTTGTTTTACTGACTAAGAAACCACTTCAGATGGTTTGATGGGAATGGTTTGGCCAATTCACTGAAAAGAAAGAACAGACGCAAATAAATGATGAATTCACAAATTATAGAGACGCACATAATAACTGTAGAAATATTTCCAGGGAAAACTTATGCACTTATGGTACACACAGCATACAGCTGTACAGCTGCAGGTACCACTGTCACAAGTGTTTTGATCCGGAGAAGAATACTGCTTGATTGCAAATCAAACAAACGAGCAGTAGTTTCGCTCTGGCTCAGCGATGGGAAGCTGTTTTTGAAAATTAAATATTCACAGGATCCACTAAACACTTTCTTTCAGTATGGAACCCAATTATATCATATTTTAAAAAGCACACAACTCTCCCCACAAAGTAAAATTATAAGTGGAATCAGAAGACCTATGTAGATGGGCATGGATATTACATTGGAGAGAAAGCGCTAACAATAGTGATAATCATTTCCTCAGTGTTTATACTAGCCCCGCTGGAAAAAATAAATGAATAAAGCAGCATAGAAATCTGTGTACCAATGTAAACTGGATATTTTGAGTGTCATGAAATATGGTAAAGTTTGAGGCACACTGCTCTGAAACATTTCATTTTTATGTTATTTTTAATTGTATATATTGTTTTTATTTTCATGCTCAAATAAGCGAGTTCAAATTTTCCCAAAACATAAACAAGGTTACAAGAATGGATACTTTATAGCAGAGAATAATATTGGTTTATATTTAGATTAAATAAGATGCACTCATTAAAATAAATTAATGGGAAAAAAGTAGTAAATTTCAAAATAATGATTCTTTTTAACTGTAAATCATTGTGCTCTCTTGAACCACAAATATAAATAAAGATTAAAAGGAAGAAGTAGATGCAAGATCACAAAGCAGTCCTGATTCTGTCACCATCTATTCGTTATAAAGCATTGTTAGTGGCATATTACTAATTAATTAAATTTCTAAAGCAAATTATATCATAACATATTTATATAATTTGCCAGTGTGGCTCTGCTGTGTTGCAATTTGCTGTCAATAGGTAGAGTAGGCGAGAGTTTGCTCTGCAGCAAAAGTGTAGGCACACAGAGCATCTCAACATCAGCTGCCCGTCACTGGATTAATGGCTATGTGGGAGTCGAGGCCCTTGTTATTAGATATTTATTTATTTCCTTCACCGTGTGTGATAAAAGGACGCAGCAAGCCTCTATTTTTGTTATTTTAAAATAGACAGTCTGTAGAAAGTAGGAAAAGTAGAAAATGAAAATAGAAAAAAGCATTGTATTTTTCACTGTAAATTATAAGGTGTCTTGTACTTACAAAAAACAAATAATAATTTACTGTAAAAGTATCACCTCTATTTATATAGTTATTTGCACAATACAAACTGTTTCAAAGCAGCTTCACAGTAATAAACAGGAAAATAACAGAATCCATGATGCACAATTCCTCAAATATGAAACAAATTCATGTTCTGTTGTAAAGCAGCTCTAACAATAAAAGAGTGTCATTATTCAGCCCGTCAGGTAACTGTGTAAAGTTCAATTCAGCTATAAGCAGAAAAAAATTGTGTTATTATTCAGCTCAAATCAGTTCGACATTTACTTCAATAATAGTGTCGATGTTGCAAAATGTATCAATTATGCAACAAATTCGATTCAGCAGTAAAGCAACTCTACAAAAAACAAGAACTATGTCATCAAGCCTAGTTCTTGTCTGTTAGTGTTAGTGCAGTCCAAGCAATAATGTTACTGTATATTTAGAGTCTTTTGAACCCCAGCCCTAGCAAGGCATTGTCTTGTTGAATATAATATAGATTCTTACTGTACATTGTCATTCATATACTGTATTTTTACATTTACTGTAAACTGGTTCTGAGGAAGTGCACCAAAACAAGCTCAACTGTTACACCACAACATATGATTGAAATTGGAGTTGCCATCTGTATCCTTTTCATTTGCATTCTTTCTCATTCACTCATACACCATGAAGCCATATGCTATTATGCAGTCTTGTTTTTTTGCTCTGGGTTCATGACTAATTCAGCAAACCAACTCCAATAATTCCTGCTCACTTCCCATTGCCCACCATCTGGGACAAGCTTTAATCTTCTATGCACTTACATTAAGTGTTTGATACAATACTTACTCTGTACATATTTTTTTTTTTACATACAGGTAGGGTTAAGGGTAGGACGAGGGGTAGGGGTAGATTTAAGGGTAGGTTTGAGGTCTCGTCACCAGGATAATTACATGCAGGTACTTTAAAAGTATATAAAATAAGTACAGTGGTGTGAAAAAGTGTTGGCCCCCTTCCTGATTTTTTATTTTATTGCATGTTTGTCACACTTTAATGTTTCAGATCATCAAACAAATTTAAATATTAATCAAAGATAACACAAGTAAACACAGCATGTGGTTTTTAAATGATGGGTTTTTTTTTTTATGAAGGGAAAACAAAATCCAAACCCACATGGCCCTGTGTGAAAAAGTGTTTGCCCCCAAATAAATTCAGGAACAAATGAGAAAGAAAGTAATTTAGATCTATCAGTCTGGAAAAGGTTATAAAGCCATTTCTAAAGCTTCGGGACTCCAACGAACAGTGAGAGCCATTATCCACAAATGGCGAAAACATGGAACAGTGGTGAACCTTCCCAGGAGTGGCCGGCCGACCAAAATTACTCCAAGAGCGCAGCAACGACTCATCCAAGAGGTCACAAAAGACCACACAACAACATCTAAAGAACTGCAGGCCTCACTTGCCTCAGTTAAGGTCAGTGTTCATGACTCCACCATAAGAAAGAGACTGGGCAAAAATGCCCTGCATGGCAGAGCTCCAAGACGAAAACCGCTGCTGAGCAAAAAGAGCATAAAGGCTCGTCTCAGTTTTGCCAGAAAACATCTTGATGATCCCCAAGACTTTTGGTAAAATACTCCGTGGACTGACCAGACAAAAGTTGAACTTTTTGGAAGGTGTGTGTCCCATTACATCTGGTGTAAAAGTAACACAGCATTTCAGAAAAAGAACATCATACCAACAGTAAAATATGGTGGTAGTGTGATGGTCTGGGGCTGTTTTGCTGCTTCTGGACCTGTAAGACTTGCTGTGATAAATGGAACCATAAATTCAGCTGTCTACCAAAAAATTCTGAAGGACAATGTCCGGCCATCTGTTTGTGACCTCAAGCGAACTTGGGTTCTGCAGCAGGACAATGATCCAAAACACACCAGAAAATCCACCTCTGAATGGCTGAAGAAAAACAAAATGAAGACTTTGGAGTGGCCTAGTCAAAGTCCTGACCTGAATCCTATTGAGATGCTGTGGCATGACCTTAAAAAGGCGGTTCATGCTCGAAAACCCTCCAATGTGGCTGAATTACAACAATTCTGCCAAGATGAGTGGGCCAAAATTCCTCCACAGCGCTGTAACAGAGTCAATGCAAGTTATCGCAAACGCTTGATTGCAGTTGTTGCTGCTAAGGGTGGCCCAACCAGTTATTAGGTTTAGGGGGCAAGCACTTTTTCACACAGGGCCATGTGGGTTTGGATTTTGTTTTCCCTTCATAATAATAAACTTAATTTAAAAACTGCATGTTGTGTTTACTTGTGTTATCTTTGATTAATATTTAAATTAGTTTGATCTGAAACATTAAAGTATGACAAACAAAAAAAAAAAAAATCAGGAAGGGGGCCAACACTTTTTCACACCACTGTATGTACACAATTAGCATTTTGTATCCTAGGGCTTAGGAGAGCCGATACCGATCAGTTTAAAAAAATGCTTGACTGGCCCTGATCCCAATCCTTGAGATCTGCTATAGAGCTACATAGTAATTTGCATAGTTTTGGTCAAACGTCATCCGAAGTGTGTATGTGTGCCTCTTCCTCCTTTTACCCCAGGACCTAGCTAATGAATCTGACCTTAACAGTACAGTAGCAATTCAAGAGGATTGCTTCATTAAAAATGTAATTATGGAAATTGGCGGGAACTTGTCAGCGGACTGACTGATTTGTGAGATCTGAAAGAGTTGTGAGATATTGAACAATCTGTCTAATGAGTCTCTTACTGTTTTTCAACACAAGACAGACACAAATGTAGTAAGATATTCTACAGATATAAAAGACAGATAAAAGAGGTACTAACTCAACACAACCTCTAAATGAATGCAATGAATGGAAAGTGCACGAGTTAGATGTTGTTTTCATCTTAGAATTTCAGCATCTTATGGGAAGATAAAACTGTGTTTCTCTTCACAGACTATGTGAAGAACCTTATTCCACATTAAAGAATTAAATGAAAGATGGCCATTAAACATGAAACTTCAAATATGAAGCACTGATCTCCTGGAGCACCCAGAGGGTCATAGTGATCTGGGAAATTCAGATGAGGCCCTGCGGTGGGTGCAGAAGGTCCTTAAGAATCTGGAACATGCTGATGAAAGAACCTTGAAGTGAAGGTTTAGTCACTGGAGCTTGACTTTGTTGCAGATGTGTCTGTATTGTCTTCTCCTCTCAGGGCCAGAGGCTTGAGAACCTGGCATATGTTTCTCTGTGATTCAGAGTCGAGACATGCTGTACAGTATGTGTTGTTGCTTCATAAGCTGAAAGCACAGAACATTTTGTGTTTGTTAATGTGTTTCTCACTGGACAGAGACTCATAGGCACATAGTGTCTTTATTACTTTACAATAAGGAGGAAATGAAGAGAGTTTGGTTAAAATGGTGACTTGAAAGTTTTATCTATTACACACTTCTCAGAATACTTTGGCAATGAATTAACATGTACAGTGTCATGATGGAAGAGTGCTGAACTATCATGCGTGCATTCATTTATATGTTAACAGCTGAATATGAGTGAAAATACTTCTCTGAGTAAGAATGAAGTGGATTTGTTGTAGTCGCATGTCCATTTTGAGTAAAAAAAAAAAAAAAAAAAAAAAGCGTGTGGAGGTCCATTACAAGGACACACCAGCATCGTAAGGCGCATAGCACTTCCACATTAAGCAGCTCAACCATTTCCAACACATAATAATAATAATAATAATAATAATAATAATAAGAAGAAGAACAATAATAAGAAGAAATGTTTCTTGAGCATCAAATCATCATGTGACACTGGAGACTGGAGTAACAGAGCTTTGCTATGACGGGAAATAAATACATTTGAAAATAATCTTTTAAATTGTAGCAATATTTCACAATGTCACAATATTGTTTTTTACTGCATTTTGATCAAATAAATGAGCAGCCTTGGTGAGCAGAAGAGATTTCTATCAAAATCGTTTGTAAATCTTACCGACCCCAAAGTTTTAACAGTGGTGTAAACTAGGACTATTTTTTATTCATAATATTTTACTATATAATAATTACTACTATTACAATCAGAATCAGAATGAGCTTTATTGGCCAAGTATGTTTACACATACAAGGAATTTGTTTTAGTAACAGAAGCTCCACAGTGCAACAGAAAGACAGCAACAGGACAGGACACAGATAATAAAAGAATAATATACAAATATCCAAATAGGCAATGTACAAAACAGCAAAAACACAATATATAATATAGACAACTATGTATGTACAGGTCTGATATGTGCAAATTTGAAATGGAAAAAAAAGAAATAAATAAGTAAATGTGGTGAATAAATCATGTATAATAGAGTTGTGTGTTCCACGTTTATTGTTGAGTGTTCATGAGATGGATTGCCTGAGGGAAGAAACTGTTCCTGTGTCTGGTCGTTCTGGTTCTCAGAGCTCTGTCCCACTTCAGGTCCTGAGAAATTGTGGTACCCAGGAATCTGAATGACTCCACTGCAATCACAGTGCTGTTCATGATGGTGAGTGGGGGGGAGAGCAGGGGGGTTCCTCCTGAAGTCCACGATCATCTCCACAGTTTTGAACATGTTAAGCTCCAGGTTGTTAAGACTGCACCATACAGCCAGATCCTTGGCCTCCTGTCTGTAAGCAGACTCGTCACCATCCTGAATGAGACCAGTCAGTGTGGTGTCGTCTGCAAACTTAAGGAGCTTGACAGAGGGGTCTTTAGATGTGCAGTCATTGGTGTAGAGGGAGAAGAGCAGTGGGGAGAGAACGCAGCCCTGAGGAGCTCCAGTGCTGATGGTATGAGTGCTGGATGTGAATTTACCAAGCTTTATTAACTGCTGCCTGTCTGTCAGGAAGCTGTTGATCCACTGACGGACAGAGGTTGGGATGGAGAGCTGTGTCAGTTTATTCTGAAGGGTGTCTGTGATGATGGTGTTAAAAGCGGAGCTGAAATCCACAAACAGGATCCTCACATAAGTCCCTGGTCTGTCCAGATGCTGCAGGATGAAGTGCAGTCCCATGTTGACTGCATCATCCAAATACCTGTTTGCTCTGTAGGCAAATTGCAGGGGGTCCAGTGATGTCCTTCAGATAAGCCAAAACCAGTCTTTCAAATTATTTCATGGCCACAGACGTTAGAGCCACAGGTCTGTAGTCATTAAGTCCAGTAATTTTGGGTTTCTTTGGGACGGGGATGATGGTGGAGCGTTTGAAGCATGAGGGGACTTCACACAGCTCCAGTGATCTGTTGAAGATCTGTGTGAGGATGGGGGCCTGCTGGTCAGTACAGGTTTTCAGACAGGCTGGTGACACACCGTCTGGGCCTAGTGCTTTCTTTCTTTTGTTCTTTCTGAAGACCTGGTGCACATCTTCTTCGCTTATCTGAATTGTAAGTGTGGGGGAGACGGGGGTTGCTGGAGGTGTTAATGGTTGTGTGGAGAGGTGTTCAGGGTGGGTGTGGGGTGATTTTTCAAACCGGCAATAAAAGTCGTCTGCTAGTTGTTGATTCTCCAAAGGGCTGGGGGATGGTGACTTGTAACTGGTGATATCTTTCATACCTTTCCACACTGAAGCAGAATCACTGGAAGAGAATTTGTTCCTTAGCTTGCCAGAATAATTCCTCTTTGCCACTCTGATCTCCTTTTCCAGTGTGTATTTGGCCTGTTTATACAAGACTTTAACCCCTTTCTGTGAGCATCTTCTTTGGCCTGACGGAGCTGTCTGAGTTTTGCAGTGAACCATGGTTTGTCGTTGTTGCAGGTTAAATGAGTCCTGGAAGGAATGCACATGTCCTCACAGAAACTGATATATGATGTTACAGTCTCTGTGAGCTCGTCCAGATCGGTGGCAGCGGCTTCAAAAACAGTCCAATCAGTGAGAGAGAAACAGGCTTGTAAATCCCTCTCTGTTTCATTAGTCCATCTCTTTACAGTCCTTAATACAGGTTTAACAGATTTAAGTTTCTGCCTGTAGATTGGAATAAGATGAACCAAACAGTGATCAGAGAGTCGTAAAGCTGCTCGTGGAACAGAGTGATATGCGTCCTTTATTGCTGTGTAACAGTGATCCAATATATTACTGTCTCTGGTGGGACATGTGATGTGCTGTCTGTATTTTGGCAGTTCGCGGGAAAGATTTGCTTTATTAAAGTCCCCGAGAATGATTAAAGCAGAGTCTGGGTGTTGTTGTTCTGTGTCTGTGATCAGATCAGCGAGTTTCTGTAAAGCTGTGCTCACGTGTGCTTGCGACGGAATTCTCACTCATGAGAATGAACGAGCAGAACTCCCGCGGCGAATAGAACGGCTTGCAGTTAATGAAGAGCGTTTCTAGATCTGAACAGCAGATTAGAGAGAGAGAGAGAGAGAGTATACACAAATATGTATTTATTTAGAGCATGCCATTTCCCAAAAATTTTAAAAGCTATATGAATTATTTTATAATTCATTAATTAATTAATGTAATGTAAAAAAAAAAACCTTTAGAACTTTTAACTTAATCATGTAGCTTATCATAAATTGAATACAATCAGCAAAAGTGATCCATTTTATTTTATTTTTTTTCCCCAACAGAAAAACAACAAGAATAAAAACATATGTGACACGTGCTGGTAAAATGAGTGTGAATGTGCACGGTCTTGGTCGAATTTGAGGTTTTCACAAAAATTTGTTCATTAAGCCCTCTTCTAGCGATCCCAAAGCTCCAAGTAGTAATTAAACATCTAAAATGATCTTTATATGTATGTTTTCTGAGAGGAGTATCTTTTACTCTACTCACTGGATGACTGACTGCTCACCACAAACTGTAGGTCTGTTGTAGTCTCGCGTAGCCAGAACTTCAGAATGACAGCTGAAGGTCTGGGAATTTTGACCACTTTGAATGGCAAAGGCCCGCCCAAGAGGCCATATGACTGAAAGGTAAAGCAACCACGTTTAGATTTGTTCCGCATCATTTTTCGGGGCGTGGAAATGCCGCCACAATAACAGACCAGTGTGTAAAACTCTCAGACATATTTTAAAGATTCTATGCTGCAAACTTTAAATTTTTCACATACTTTTGAAACTCCAGCATTTAGTTGATCTTGATAATCACTCGTCGTCACAGTTGTAAACATGACGGCTTTCTTCTTTCGTGAGGGGGTTTTGAGCCATGGCTTTTTTATTTCCAGGCAGAAGTTTAAAGAACGCGACACACATGTCTCCCAGAAATCCTGTATAATTTAACCAATCTGATGACGACTTCAAAACTCCTGAAGTGTTTCCAGCTAAGTGTGCCATATGCATCAGACATTTAGCCAACGTCCCATGGGCGTGACGTCTAAGGCTGAGACTAGGTCTGTTTTTGCAAAGCGTTGCACTCCAGCTTTGTGAATATTCATATCTAATTCTTGATTACACATAACTCCAAACCAGGGAAATATGATTTTCAAACACATGCTGATGAAAAAAAAAAAAAGATTGCCCTAACTGGCATTTGCAAAGCACGTGCATAAGATGTGCCTCTCAGAGAGAGCGCAATCTCCATATAAAGTAAATTTTTTTCGAAATATGTCTTGGCGAGATTCACACAAACATAATCTGTTATGTCTTACATACACATTTAGTTAATGGCTGGGGAAAAATCTGATGTACAACATTATATTTGATCCATGCATTACAGTAGGTCTTAATATAGATCTGTCTCAGTGTTAATCAAACATTAAAAGAAGAGACAGAATCACTTTTGATTAAACTACTGTTTATTTACATCTTTGTTCTTATTTTTAATAAAGATAAAATAAAAAATAGCTGAATAAGTGAATAATAATATTGTAATTATTATAAAGAAAAGAATTGGAGGAAAATATGCAATGTTGCAAACCTTCTCCAAATCAACTCTGCTGACTCTATCGCCTTCAAACGGCTGTAGTAATTTGTAATTTGTCCGAATTCCAACAAGTCATATATCATTTGAAGGTATTTTATATTTTAAATGTGAAAATAAAAAAATTCATTTAAATTTTTCAATTTTCATTCTCATTGTCTAATTTTCATTCACTCATTTTATCAGCACAGGTAACATATTCTGTTACATTATGTCTGAATGCTAGAAACTATAAGTTTTTCTTAATTTTGTTGGACAATTTGTTGGACAGTCGTACAATACATTTCACTACATGTCGTACTACGTATGTATATGTATGTGACAAATAAAATTTGAATTTGAATTTGAATTTGATTAAGTTGTTTCATGGGAAGTGAAACAGAATGCGTACAATGAACATGAATTATGCAACATATTACATCAAAAGTGCATAAAACCCAAATGAATCAGTGAATCTTTCTACACTGGATGTGCCAAGTTGGCAACAGTAAGCGGATATGTCTTTCTATTTCTGACAACAGGAGAAATAAGGATAACTGTGCCATGTCTCTAAATCCTTTTATGTATCCCTACTTAAATTGGTCTCTGTAATGTGCCAAACTTGTGGGAGGTCTGGTCCGTTGAGTAAAGCTCTAATTATTAGTTATTAGGTAAAGCCTAATAACAGAAAGGTTGCTGGTTTGAGTCATACATGGGATGATGCATGAGCCATTGCTTTTATGCAATCAGTGTGATTTCCCTTGGGTGCTGGGTATCATAATTGCCACTTGCAGTTTTATTTACTCTTGTGTCTATCATTTACACCAGAAAGAACTGTAGAAATGTCATTGGGAAATACATTGTGCTAGAGAATTGGGGACCATTATTGGTCTTATGTCACATTTTAAGTTGGATCTCTTGCTCTCTTTCAGTTTGAAGTGGTCTGAAGTCTATCTTCTCTTCTGCTGTTATGAATATTTTAAGGGCTTCAATGTGGAAAATAGTTTTGTTTCCCCTGAGAACATTATTTCCCAGCAACCTTTGATTATTCACTTCAGTCAGTCCTTGAAGTGGAGCTGTCACCTTAGTAGCAACATGTGCCAATTATTCTTGGATGGAGCTTTGTTCCAGGGAGTTTTTTTTTGTTGGTGGTGGTTTCTCCACCCCCCCCCCCCCCCCTTTTTTTTTTGTGTGTGAGAACATCCCTGTGGTCCAAGACCCATTGTGAAACCACCATACTCTGACACTTTACACCCTGAAAAAGGCAGAACAATTTTAAGAGCTATGGACTTCTGTTTCTTGTCAATCACAATGGCATATTAAATTGTAATTTTTAAATGTTATTATTTGCATTTAGCAGTGTTTTGTTAATTGAGGTGACTGTTTAACTGATGACTTTTTTTTTTTTTTAACAGGGATTCTTTGTGTCGGTATTTTACTGCTTTCTTAATGGGGAGGTGAGTCAATGATGCGTTTAATTTCATGGTTGGACAGAAATGGAAGATGACTATCAATATACAAGCCCTTTCCACAGCCATATCACCCCTTCACCTTATCTGTTTTCTGCCACCCTAGTCTATTATTATGTGGGAGGCTATTTACACTGACTCGCTGCACACAAACACCAAGAGGAGCAGAGCAATCTATCAACACCCTGCAAACTGCTCTCTTTTAATAGGGCCGTTTTTATTACTTATAGAATGCCTCTTCAGTCACCTATAACGGTATCTTTTTAATATCAGTATCACTTGACACATCTGTCATTTTCTCCGGAGATTTCCCTCTTCTATGTCAAAACAGAACGGTCAATCTCATATTATTTGTGTGTGTGTGTGTGTCTGTATAGATATAAGCTGGCTCACATATAGAATGTGTGCATATTATTAAAATTGCTGCATTGTGTGAGAAAATTTGTCCAATTTAAAAAGATTTTAAATTAAGTGGAGTCACTTTTATTGGTAGCTTATAGCATGATCAAGTTAGCTAAAATATTTAGTAATTGAACATGCAGGGGATTACATATGCAAAGCTGATGCTGTGGGAATGTGATAGTCTGAAGCCTGTATAGAAAAACGCCAATTGATTGGCTGATGATGCTTAAGGTATGTGTCAACAGGACATGTTTGCGTCATCACTCATTAGATTTCTTCACTGAGGCAGCCATCAGCCCCGTGTCATTTCATCTCATAACTAGGTTTTATGTTTTACGTAGTGTCTTTAAAAACAGTCCCTCCAGGATTTCATGATTTTTTGTGTGATTTCTGCGATCAAAATGACTGATTTTGTGGTGGTAATTTTCCATAAATTTGCAATTTGTTTTTCTTTTATGATATCACATTTACCAAATTATCTCAAGTGAAGTCACCTTTATTTATATAGTGCTTTTAACAATACAGATTGTGTCAAAGCAGCTTTACAGTATCAAATAGGAAAATAGTGTGTCGGTAGTGCAGAAGGACAATAGTAAACACTCAATTATCAGTTAAAGGTATTTCTTTATTGCATTCAGTGATGTCATCGTCCAGCTCAGTTCAGTTCTAATAGTATTTGTGCAATCAAGTTGACAATATCGCTGGAAATTAAGCGATTTTGAACCAGCTGGAGTTTATTAAACATGGAGATTATGTATTAGGCCTATGTTAGATGCACAATATTCACAAATAAAAAACAAAATTCATAAAGCTGGTTTATTTTGGTCTCTTAGTCAATTCTGAAACATGTTAACTTTTAAAACAACCTTAGGGACTGTTCCCTATCTGTCGGTCACTACGAGTTATGTCGTGACGACATTAGGGGATTTACTTGAGAGCCCCGACTGCCTCTGATAAGAGAAAACGCCAATGAAATTTGGCTAGTGGATTTTGCATACCTGAGCCACTCCCCGTGCATACGGGTATAAAAGGGCGACAGGTGCATCCACTCATCAGATTTTTGCTTCGGAGCCGAGTGGATGAGAAATCTTCAAAACAGATCAGATCTCCACAAAGCCGTCTGCCTCGAAGTTTGTTCCTGGGTGGCGTTACGGTGCAGACAGCGGTGTCCCTGCAGCAGCGATTCCCCTGGGCACTTCACCTGAAAGAGCAAATTTCTAAAACACTGGGCGGTTGCGGTCGCTTCCTGTCCTCGGATGACGGTCACGAGCGTTGTCTTCAGTGTCTGGGCATCCAGCACGCTGAAGATGCGTTTGTGGATGAGTCATGCGCCTGTTGTGGGCGTATGAACATGGCAACGCTGCGTTCTCGCCTTTCCTTTCTGAAAGGATTGGCACCCTCTGCCGCCACCCGTCCCGGTCTCTCTGGCTCGAGCAGAGGACCGCCGGCTGGCGCTCTGGGAGATCTGAGGGTGACGGTAAGAGCTTCTCCGCCGGGCACGTCCCCGCGGACCTCTTACTCCTCCCGCAGCGCTTGTTCCGTCCGGTTCCCGAGTGATTTCGCTGGTTCGCCTCACGGGGCCGCCAGCATTTCATTCGGTGCGCCGCCCGAGGATCAGATGTCGATCGCGGCATCGGGGGATGGGCTTTCGTCCTCTGAGGATGAACGATCGGCGGGGCTGCCCCCCTCGGGTGTTGTCGCCACTGCCGATCCGGACCCAGAGCTGACGGCCATGCTTGCCCGGGCAGCCGTGAGTATCGGGCTGGAGGTCAACAGACCGCCCAGTCCCGAGCCCTCGCGGCTGGATGATTGGTTCATCGGCGCAAAACGCGACCAGCGGCCGCACTTTGCCCCGGTGCCTTTCTTCCCGGAGGTGCATGAGGAGCTGACGAAGTCGTGGACGGCCCCTTTCTCGGCCAGAAGCCGCTCGTCTCCCTCCTCCGTCCTCACTACCCTCGATGGCGGGGCGGCCAGGGGGTACGTGGATATTCCCCAGGTGGAGAGAGCGGTTGCGGTGCACCTGTGCCCGCAAAACGCCGCCACCTGGAGGAATCGTCCGCGTCTCCCGTCCAAAGCCTGTAAGCTGACGGCCGCACTCGCCGCCAAGGCCTACAGCGCTGCGGGCCAGGCCGCCTCTGCCCTGCATGCCATGGCCATCCTGCAAGTTCACCAGGCCAAGGCACTAAAACAAATGCACGAGGGTAGTCCCGACCCGGGGTTGATGCAGGAGCTGCGCACGGCGACTGACTTCGCTCTCCGGGCGACTAAAGTCACGGCGCGGTCCCTCGGGAAGGCGATGTCCACGTTAGTGGTCCAAGAGCGCCATCTCTGGCTCAATCTGGCCGAGATGAAGGACGTCGACAAAGTACGCTTTCTCGACGCCTCCATCTCCCAGACGGGGCTATTTGGCGACACTGTCGAGGGTTTTGCCCAGCAATTCTCGGCAGTACAAAAGCAGACGGAGGCAATTCAGCACATCCTTCCTAAACGGCGGGATGCTCCAGCTGCCACCGCTGGCCCAAGGGCCAGGCCCCAGTCTGCTGGTCGCCGTGGGCGCCCTCCTGCGTCCTCCAGAGCTGCTCCGCCCCGTGCTGAGTCGTCACCTAGGCCGGTGCGTCGAGCCTCTCGCAGGAGTGCGGCGCCCCCTGCGCCTCAGCCGGCCGCCAAGTCCTCCAGGAAGACGACAAAGCGGCCCTGACGCGCACAACCCGGAGATGGAGGAATTTGCTCTTTCCCAGGAGACGACGAGGCTAGCGTCGCTCCTTCCCCCGGAGGAGGGCCGGGTGGAGAATCCTGTGTTTTCTTTTCTTTCTGTTCCGCCACTGGCTCAAGGGCCAGTGGTACCCACATTGTCAAAGAAAGAGCAATTTCCCTTCCCTCCGGGTTCCCAGGTCTGCGGGCTGACAGTGTGCGACGCAATGCCTCCTCACTCTCACCCGAGACCCATATTGCCAGTGGCCAAGAGAGTGCGGTCTGGGGACGCGATGCCTCCCCGCGCACCTCTAGCCAGTCCCCCCGGGGACTTAGGGAGTTTTGTGGGGATGAGTCAGAACGCACTGCCTTCTGTTCCATCCAACCTTACTCCCCCTCGCTGCACCACTGCGGGCACGTCGATTGGGCCTTTGGTGCCGCTTGCACGGTATCTGGGGGCGTGGCTTGCGCTACCCAGCCCGTCTCGCTGGCTCATTCGCACAGTTCGACTCGGCTATGCGATTCAGTTCGCCAGGCGGCCGCCCAGGTTCAGCGGCATCCTCGAGACTTCGGTGGCAGTCCGAGATGCACCTGTCCTGCGCGAGGAGATTGCTGTCCTTCTGGCAAAGGGTGCAATCGAGCCGGTCCCTCCAGCCGAGATGAGGCAGGGGTTTTACAGCCCCTACTTCATCGTGCCCAAGAAAGGCGGTCCTGGACCTGCGAGTCTTGAATCGGGCCCTACACAAGCTCCCGTTCAAGATGTTGACGCAGATGAGTTCACTCCGTGGATTGGTTTGCAGCGATCGACCTGAAGGACGCTTACTCTCATGTCTCGATTCGCCCTCGACACAGGCCGTTCCTACGGTTTGCGTTCGAGGGGCGGGCATGGCAGTACAGGGTCCTCCCCTTCGGGCTCTCCCTGTCTCCCCGTGCCTTCACGACGGTGGCGGAGGGCGCCCTTGCCCCGTTACGGGAAGTGGGCGTCAGGATCCTCAACTATCTCGATGATTGGCTCATCCTGGCCCGATCGCGAGAACAGTTGGGTGGTCACAGGGACCTGGTGCTCCGGCACCTCAGCCAGTTGGGGCTTCGGGTCAACTGGGAAAAGAGCAAGCTCTCCCCCGTGCAGAGAATCTCTTTTCTCGGTGTGGAGTTAGACTCTGTGAGTATGATGGCACGTCTCTCGGACGAGCGTGCCCAATCAGTGCTGAACTGCCTGAGTTCCTTCAGAGGCAGGACAGTGGTTCCGCTGAAACAGTTTCAGCAGCTCCTGGGGCATATGGCATCCGTAGCCGCAGTCACGCCGCTCGGGTTGCTTCATATGAGACCACTTCAGCACTAGTTACACTCACGGGTCCCGAGATGGGCATGGCGCCGCGGGACACGTCGTGTCACCATCACGCTATCGTGTCGCCGCTCTTTCAGCCCCTGGTCGGACCTTGCCTTCCTACGGGCCGGGGTGCCCTTAGGACAAGTGTCCCGGCATGTTGTTGTCACAACAGATGCCTCCAGCATGGGCTGGGGCGCTATATGCAACGGGCAGGCAGCCTCGGGGCTCTGGATGGGGCCTCGACTGCTTTGGCACTTCAACTGCCTAGAGCTGTTGGCAGTGCATCTGGCCTTAAAGCAGTTCCGGCCACTGCTCCTAGGCCAGCACGTGTTGGTCCGCACGGACAACACTGCGGCTGTTTCGTACATCAACCGGCAGGGAGGTCTACGATCACGCCGCATGTCACAGCTCGCCCGCCATCTCCTCCTCTGGAGTCAGTCACAGCTCAAATCGCTGCGCGCCGTCCACATTCCGGGGGAGCTCAATCGTGCAGCCGACGCGCTCTCACGACAGCTCACTTCCCCGGAGAATGGCGACTCCATCCCGAGACGATCCGGCTGATTTGGAGTCGATTCGGGGAAGCTCAGGTAGACCTGTTTGCTTCCCGCAAGTCCTCCCACTGCCAGCTGTATTCCCCCTGGCCGAGGCCCCCCCCCGGCACGGACGCACTGGCACACAGCTGGCCTCGGGCTCTGCGCAAGTATGCGTTTCCCCCAGTGAGCCTGATCGCACAGACACTGTGCAAGGTCAGGGAGGACGAGGAGCAGGTCTTGTTGGTTGCGCCATATTGGCCCACCCGGACCTGATTTCCGGAACTCACCCTCCTCGCGACAGCCCCTCCCTGGCGCATCCCTCTGAGGAAGGACCTTCTTTCTCAGGGGCTCGGCACCATACGGCACCCGCGTCCGGCTCTGTGGAACCGCCATGTGCGGCTCCTGGATGGGACGCGGCAGACTTGAGTGGCCTGCCACAGGCTGAAGTGGAGTCTGTTCGCGGACTGGTGTTCTTCTCGGCGGGAGGACCCCCGAAGATGCACGATTGGAGTGGTGCTTTCTTTCCTGCAAGAGAGGTTGGAGCGCGGGCTGTCGCCCTCCACCTTGAAAGTGTACGTGGCTGCTATTGCGGCCCATCACGATGCAGTGGACGGCCGGTCCCTGGGGAAGCACGATCTCATCGTGAGGTTCCTGAGGGGTGCCAGAAGGTTAAATCCTCCTAGGCCACCCCTGATGCCCTCCCGGGATCTCTCTATTGTCCTGGCTGGACTTCAGAGAGGTCCCTTTGAGCCGCTGGACTCAGTCGAGCTGAAATTCCTGTCGGCCAAGACAGCGCTCCTGACCGCGCTCACTTCCATCAAGAGGGTCGGGGACCTTCAAGCATTTTTGGTAAGCGAAGAGTGCCTTGTGTTTGGGCCGGCCTACTCTCACGTTGTCCTGAGACCCCGGCCTGGATACGTGCCTAAGGTTCCCACCACGCCTTTCCGCGATCAGGTGGTGAACCTGCAAGCACTGCCCTCGGAGGAGGCAGACCCAGCCTTGGCGTTGCTGTGTCCCGTAAGAGCGCTGCGCATATACGTGGACCGCACCCGGAGCTTCAGAAGCTCTGAGCAGCTCTTTGTCTGCCACGGAGGTCAGCAGAAAGGGAAGGCTGTCTCCAAGCAGAGGTTGGCCCACTGGATAGTGGATGCCATCGCCTTGGCGTACCAATCCCAAGGCGAGCCGTGCCCCCTCGGGGTGAGGGCTCACTCCACACGGAGTGTTGCCTCCTCCTATGCGCTGGCGCACGGCGCCTCTTTGGCAGACATCTGTAGAGCTGCGGGCTGGGCGACACCGAACACCTTCGCGAGATTTTACAGTCTCCGCGTTGAGCCAGTCTCTTCCCGTGTGTTGGGTAACAGGTAAGTGGCGGGAAGAGTTGGCCGGTGTCACGCTTGCTGCGCCATTCCCCCTTACCCGGGGATACGAGCGCCTATTCTCTCCTCCAGTTAGTTCCCCGAACGGCGAACCCTGGCGGAGTTCCTCCAGCACCCCCGGCAGTCAGGCTGGGCGGAGCAGTCTGACGCCAGGCCCAGTACCGGTGTTAGCTTGCCCGGGTCTCCGGTCAGCCCCTGTACTCGGCTAGGTGCCCGTGCGGCCTGATTCCCTTCGGGTGATCCCACACGTGTATTCATCCACGGTACGGTTTCCCTCATGGTAAACCCGTGTCTTCCCTTTGACAGAGCTCTGTCAGGCCCTGCTGGCAGCCTTCCTCCCTTCTCCTAGGTAGGATCTGCCCCAGGGTCCAGGCGTATGTAGCACTGCCCCAGGCTTGGGCCAGTCCATACCAGTGTCTCCACACGTTACCTCCCTTCGGGCAGGGTGTGGCCTCCGTAGCGCCCTTCTCCGGAAGGCTCGCTTCCCCGTCGTTACTGCCGGGCTGTAACAACAAACAGGAAAGACTTGAAGCAATCTTTCATAGAAGGTCGAAATCCCTTCCGATTTCTGGGGAAAGGAACAGCGGCTTGGCTATCTCCAGCAGCAATGTACTCAGTGGTCCCTGCGGGCACCAAGGTTAGCGAATTTGCGCTGGGGCGACGGGAAGGTTGCGACCTTCGCATCGCATTTGTCTGTCACGCGCTAGCTTGTCAACATCTGCATGCCACAAGGTCGTGACGGGGTTCAGGTTGTGGCGCTTTCCATAGACCCCTAATGTCGTCACGACATAACTCGTAGTGACCGACAGATAGGGAACGTCTCGGTTACGTACGTAACCCTCGTTCCCTGATGGAGGGAACGGAGACGTTATGTCCCCATGCCACAATCTTGAACCATCGCTGGTTGCCAGGGACACGTTCTCGGCTCCTCAGCGGAAAACCTGATGAGTGGATGCACCTGTCGCCCTTTTATACCCGTATGCACGGGGAGTGGCTCAGGTATGCAAAATCCACTAGCCAAATTTCATTGGCGTTTTCTCTTATCAGAGGCAGTCGGGGCTCTCAAGTAAATCCCCTAATGTCGTCACGACATAACGTCTCCGTTCCCTCCATCAGGGAACGAGGGTTACGTACGTAACCGAGACGTTTTTTCCACCTTAGCTATGTAAACATTAACAAAGAAGTATTGTAGCTGTACATACTGCTTGTAAATCCAATTCATACATTTGGTATTTTGGTCTCTTAATAAATTCATATATATATATATTGATATATAAAAAATAGAAGGGGAAACAATTAAATAATTAAACAACACTGCGTCGTCAGCGTTGGTATTGTACCAGACTTTACTGATCATTTTGCACTTAATGCACTTAACATTATATGAAATAAATGGAGTTAACAAGGACTTTGACCAGCGAATGAGGAGATGAAGTGTTTTGTCTGCTATTAGAACGGCTGTAACTGTTATCTGAGGCAGCAAGTGCATCGCAATATATGCTTTCATCAACTTTTACAGGTTATGTAATGTTTATTTTAGCTATATGGGCGCTTAGTTTTTCTTGTTGTTTAATACACTTGGTCAAAATCTCAAATTAAGCGCTTATGCACAGGATATTTAAAAACCGTGGGGTTTTAGTCAGGGCCTTCAGTAAGCAACTGTAAACTACATGTACACATCTTAGACATCTCTGTTACAGCTAATGCAGCTATATGCATATAATGCACATATTATGCCGCACACAGGCTCTCAACAAACAATGACGGCTAATCAACTATTTTAATACTAGGCTAGATTGGGGTGGGTTAAATGCAGAGTAAATTTCCCTACATGGTCAGTAAAAGTAATCCGCCAGTACACAGGTCACTATGCACATTCATGTCACTCTAAAATGACAACGCGCCCAAAGCAGCAAAAGTGTACAAATGCTGGACATCCACACACCACACCACAGTATTATCAACACACCACCTCCATAACAATGTGCATGAGACAATGCTCATCAAATAACGCACTCACTTGTCACTTGTAAATAAAGTCCATGGGTCTGCCGTCCATGCCACTTTACTCGGATTTAAAAGTAAGCACAGCCAACAAAATAACATGTGCTCGGTGCTAGCTGTTAGCCACTCATAGCGCTCATAGTCGCAATCTTTGAAATGGCACATAAAAACTTTGCTGGCCTTTGTTAGTGAATTCACTTTGGGTGTAGGTCTTCCTTTCTCAGTTATTCTCTTTTGTCTTTTGTAGATCGGCAACAAGATATGGTGTAGGCGCCGATGACTGCAGCTGTCATTTTTTTTTCCGTTTAATTTCATGTTCGTACGTTAGAAATCCCTGATTAAAGGGGCGGTCTAACGCTGGGGGTAGCACTGGGCATGTAGCTGGACCCAGAGGGCGGGCTGTCATTGAAAGTCAAAATTTGATTGGCTGATGATTCTGTCACTAATGCTTGTAACAAATCAGATGTGACGTCTTTCAACAAAAGGGTAGCACTCTCTGTAGTGCTGGCCTCGGACTTTTTTATGTAGGATATTTCAGTTCAACCTCAACTAAACTAATCATAGGCAATTTAGTGGACATTACACAAATGAAAATGATACCTAAATAATCAATAAAGATATAGATATTTAGTCATAATTTTTGTTGACGAAAGCAACACTAGCGCTGACTGACCATTCTGAAGTCTAAACAAAGGACAAAAAAGAACTGTTGTATAAATAAATAGACACAAATGAGCTAATTAAAGCAGTATTTGGATTCCCTGCCAGATGAACATTTGTTTATTCTTTAATTTGTGTATCTTTAGAATGTTCTGTAGAATTCTGCAGTCTAATATCTCTCTTTATATCTGATCTGTATTTGGGGTAATAATTGGATTTTTGTTATGACCCCAGGCAAGATGGAGAATATTCTTCCTCAAGATGACTCATCAAGCTCATCCTAAATATCTAGACCATCAACATCAAATCAAATCATGTCAATACCAACTGTCACTGTGTTATGTTTGCCCATAAATAATATAATGTTTTTAGATGGAAGCAAAAACATCCTCGCTCATGACTGACTGATTAAACAAAGACAGGTTTAAAATGGAAAGCCTATAATATGATCGCCCAAATCTTTTTTCGAGAGCGTCTTTTTTATAAGCATTTCATGTAAATCTTCTTGACCTGGCATGTGTGCCAGCATTGGCATGGAGAAGGATAATCAGTGGCAAGAGGTACATACCGAGGTACATTTTGAGGTGATCATTCCTCATAGTTACACATCCTGTTAGGAGCTATAAACACAATGAAACACAAACACAATGTAACATTTTTGTTATACTATGGGCTATCTACAACAATAAAAGAACCAAAGCCTCAGAAGACATTCCGCAAATAAATATAACAAACAATAGGGTAAAAAAATGACAAAATGTCCATGTTTTCCACCTTTATGTATGGAAATCACGATTTCTCCCGTTCTCTCTCACAGACACACAGACACACACTCACGCAGAGACACGAACAGAAACTTACCATCAGTGCTGCCCTGCAATTTATCAGTAAAATAGTTTCACAGCTGAAAAGCTACATGACATTTCTCAGTAGTGAGGTTCTTGAAGCAGTTAACTTAAAGATTCACTATTAGTAGACGCTGCTGGATTTCAGGACTGAAACATGACAAATGTCTTGGAAATAAATCATCTGAACAATGAACACACTTGAAATGGTAACATGGCCACGATGCTGGAGCCTTAATGGAACGGTCTTTCTCCATTCTCCAACAAATTAAGATGTTTGATCTTTATTGACTGAACGCAAACGCTTATTGCGATAGAAAACACTGATAATAGTTTCCACTGATTATGAAATATTTTTGTTTGCTGGGTTAGTAATATTATATAGGCCTATTAATAAGGAAGGGGGAACCAAAATGTTGTTTTGCCTATGTCATGATAAGAGGTAAATCAGCCCTGCCCACAACCGCTGTGCATACGAGGCGCACCAGATCAACGCTGCAACGTGCTTTCTCATAGGTTACTTCCGTCATGCTACGCGGTTGAGAGCATGGCAGCTTACAGTTTATTCTACACTTGTTGCTCATAGCTATACATAAATTACAGCTATAAATGCTGGTTATTTATAAGTCAGTACGAATCACAAGGAAGGTGTTGTGTGAGCAACAGCATTCACACATACATACAGTGGTGTTCAATAGGATCACACTGTAAATCTCTTATTCAAAGTCTAATTTAATCATTAAAATAAACAAACTTTTAGGATTTCAAAAAGTTTATGAAACAATTTATTTAAAAAAATGCTTCAGAAATAATTAAGATTCTGCAATATTTGTATGATAATCAAATACAGATTTTCAACTGGGCATTTAAAAATTATTAAAATATATTGCTCTATCCGTTTTAATTTCAAATCTTACATTTGAATGAAGACTAAACTATTCTAGGGCAAAATATTTTTTACAAATAGTCAATCGGGAGATTCTCATATCCAGCGATACTATATTTAGTACCTCAAAAAATGCTACGATATGATTACAATGCGATTCGAGACAGGAGTATATTGATCGATTTATCAATATTATTATATTGTACACCTATTTTAAACAACTACACTGCACTTTTTTTTGTAAATTCAATGAATATTTTTTTTCAGTGTAGCTACATTTTTATTAACTCACAAATGCAACCAAAATATATAATATGAAAATTTATGAGACATTTTCACATCCTTTACCTCAATTGGGACACTGACAACAAACAATATCCCGAGTCTTTTACGCTTGCTTTGTGGCTTCAGGCAGTCTTATTATTGAGTCCTGACACATGAGTTTGAATGAGAATGCACACGTTTGCGGTGATGCGTGTGAAAATGTGGACAGTGCCAAAATAAGGTGCCTGTTTATTCCTATTAGATATCGATATTTTATGCATGGCATCGATATATCTCATCGTTAGACATTTTTATCAATGTATTGATCCATATCAATGGATCATTACACCCCTACTCTGCAAGCTCTTTCCCTGGTAGCATTTTTTTAAAAAGTTGGCTGCATTTTTTTTTATCATTTTCAAAAAAAAAAATCATGCCCTCCAGAATAATTGGTTGTATGAATATCTGAACATGCAATATGTCAAAAGAAATATATATATAAATAAATAAATAAAATTCCAGCTTTATGCACTTCATTTTTACCAACATTTGAATGTTGACAAATTTATTTAAAAAAGCAAAGGCTACGCCTTGATCAGATTCAGAATGAGGGTCAGAACATAGATGTAGCAGATCGCTTTCATTCACTGTCCTAAACCACAGCCTGGCTCCATATTTCATTCGCCAACGTTAGGCCGTTTTGATTTATATGCTGTTTAAATGTTTGATGAACACATTATTTTAAATGTATCTGCTTACATATGCAGTGATTTGGTTCTGCCTCTTCTTCACTGTGTTTTGATCCAGACATTCAATATTCTTTCAGGATATGTATAAAATGTATGTAACAGTGGAAACCAAGAAAGCGAGTGCCTCAAGGAAGAGAAATCGCTTTCTTAACCTACTGTGACATTCATCATTCCTCCCTGTTGTGGGTATCAAAACAAGTAAACAACTAAACAGATTTATGCCACTGGCTCATGCTGTTAACATAAATCAATAACATTCTAACAAGACAAAGCCTGTGCAGCCTCTTAGCCTCGTTTGACTCAAAGG
The DNA here is from genome assembly GCF_936440315.1 of Barbus barbus. Taxonomy (NCBI): domain Eukaryota; kingdom Metazoa; phylum Chordata; class Actinopteri; order Cypriniformes; family Cyprinidae; genus Barbus; species Barbus barbus. Next base: position 28,657,821 of record NC_136754.1, read on the forward strand.
TCGAAGAAAAAAATACCTCAGCACCACAACCTGAGAGTGGAATTGATTAGAGGCAACCTTAAGCTCTGGTTGGAGCAAAATTCATATAGGATGGGCTTGATGATAAGGGATGTAAATCAGCAATCCTCTTAAGGGATGTCAGGACCAGTAACAAGATCATCGTAAGAGTCAGGATTCTTACAGAAGCTGACTCAAGCGACATGAATATAACATTGCTGGTATATAGTGTTACTTTATTATTATTCATAATTTTGAAACCTTACTCAAAAGTGCTCAAGAAAATCAGAAAATAGGTCACAGAAAGGATTGTTTTACAGCTATTTTAGATTCTTTCTTTATTTCAGTCACTTTATATGACAGAAACAGTGCTTCTGTCACCAAAGGCTTGTCACATTTTTTCAAGAATTATCTGGCAACAAATTTAAACTGTCAAAATAAAAATGCAAAAAAAATAAATGCAAAAAATAATCTGTATGTTAACTAAGGCCACATCCACACAAAGCCCCCCTCCCCCCCGTCCTTTCCTCTTTTTTTCATCTCAAGAAACACAAAACCACTGAAACCGACTCAAAACGATGTAGTATACATGCCAGACCAGTATGTGACACTGTAATTCTGCCACAGAGATGCAATAAAAATGGAGAAGACTTGAAGCATGTGCATAAACCTTGCGCACTGTATACAACATCATCGTTTCACAAAATATACGGATTGGCTGTACACACAAAATTGCAATTGTCTCGTTTTTCAGATTATCCACTCTGGGACCCGGTTTCAAAAAATAGTGGTTTCAGACTCCCAAAACACGGGATCTGTCTGGAAACGGCGATACGATACAAAATGTTTATGTATACAGCTAAACACATCTCTGTGTGGATGAGCCCTAAATGTCTGGTATGGTATGTCATGTATATACACTGATCAGCTACAACATTAAAACTACTGCCAGGTGATATGAATAACACTTATTATATTGTTACAGATGCACCTGTCAAAGGGTGGGATATATTAGGCAGCAGGTGAACAGTCAGTTCTTGAATTTCATGTGGAAACAGAAAAAACTAAATAATACTTATTGTGAGTGTCCTCTCTCATATAAAATCCACTGAGACACACACTTTCAAAAGGGCATTGCGTTCCACCGTGGCTAATGATAAAACTCTCCTCGATATGGCTTAGTGAAACATGATATCCAATAATGAAGCAATCATCCAAAGGCTTCTTAAAAATCACAGACATATAAACCATCTTCCCGAAGAAGGGAAATCTGAGTGATGGCACAGGCGTGTGTTTTTGAGGCACTGGAGACGTAGTGCCTCGGTGGGTAGAGTTGGCAAATTGTCATGATTCTAAACGGGCTTCAGACCATCATCACACCTGGAGTAGGGATGTGCCCGAATCCGGTATTCGGAAAGGTAATGATGTGTTCTAGGCAACCGTAAAGGGAATAAATATGAGATATATGAGAAAAATATATTTCAGTGCTTTCAGGGAGCTGCTATTAATATTTTCCGTGCCTTTCCGAATACGGATTCGCTATTCGGGCACATCCCTAACCTGGAGGGTGTTATATCCACTGCTAAGTGCAAATATGAAAGGAAATCTAATTATTTATTTTTTTTACACTACACAGTGGCACTGTAAACCAAACGAGAAGTTAACAGCTATTTGTAATTATATCATGCAATTTAATGGAAAACTATGTGAGTGGTGCTCTGAGGCCCACCGGAATTTTGAAAAGCATCTTGTGTTATAGCTGGAGATGTGGAGAGACGTTGATGGTGCCACCGATGTGCTAAAACGACACAAATGGTTGTACTTTTCACATTTTTACTGAATACAGTGAATAATCATTGTCAGTGCAGGATGTGAAAAGTAACCAACTCTTGAATTTAATAACTTGTCAATTCTCTTTTAGCAGAAAAACCTGCTTATTTATTATTTTGGACCATCTCTCCCCACAAATATGTTTCATTTTATGAATATTTTTGGGTTGTCTTGAAAGCTCTGCTCTCTTTGGGTTATGCCATGGCATCTGAATTAGCTCAAGGTCAGGACTCCAGGAAAAATTTTTTTAACCTTTAGTTGATTTACTTGTGTGCTTTGGATCACCTAACCTTTCTAAAGCTTTGAGTCATGAACTGCTGTCCTGACATTCCCCTGTAAAATCGCTTGATAAATTGTAAAATGGATTGTTTTTTCAGTGCTTGCACAACATCCAATCCTTGGAACAGCAATAAACCACAATGCTATTTTTACCATGCTTCACAACCGGGGAGAGATTTTAGTGTTGGTGTCCAGTGCAATGTTGTGCACTTTCAGTAAATGTTCTGAACTGTCTTTGCTTTTGGACCATTTGTTTATTTGTATGACACACATTAACTAGTATTTCTAAAGAGCAATAAATGTGTCAAACCTGTGCAATCCACACATCCCTTTAATTAATTCCAATTAGCTTTTGAGAAGTTGTAATACAGAGGTTCACTTACTTTTTCCAGTGCACCCTGTCAATGAAAATACAACTGTTTGTGTGTAATTAATCCTATTGATTTTGTCTATAATTGTGACATGAAGAAGAAGCTCCAGCACGCTTAGAAAGCTTTAATACTACTAGCATTCCAGTGACCCTACATTTTTGGAGTAAGCAATATAAAAATCTAGATATTTTCAAATGGTTCTCAAACTTATTGTTGTTACTGTATAGATGCATACCATGTTTGGTCCCATTTTTTTTCTTCTTTAAATTTCTCTGAATTTAAAAAGGTATCTCAGCAATTGTGCCATAATCAAATTATTGTAGGCTACATTATTTATTTACTAATTCATTTACACATTAATTTATTTTACATTTACATTAATTCATTTACATTTATTCATTGAGCAAATGCTTTTATCCAAAGTGATATACAAGCAATTCATCATAAAGAGGCAAATAACAAGTGCTCGTATACAAAGTTTCAGACATAGTTTAAATGCAAGAGCATGGAGGGCTTAAGTAAAACCGAATGCATAGATTTTTTTTTTTACTTTTTTAATTAAGATGCAGTTAAGTGCTCACGGTAGTGATATTTTATGCAACATTGTTTTTAATTGATTACATAAAAAAAAAAATACTGCATTAAACAGGTGGCAAAACTAAAATGAATCATAAAATGCAACCTATGTAAGATTCAATCATAAAATGCAATCTACTTAAGCTTTGGTTGCTTTTGTGAAACAAGGTTCAGGACGTTCTAGCAACCATATAGCAATGTGCTGTGCATTTTAAATAAATGCAAAAAAAAAAAAAGATTGTAGTATAGTTTACCATTTGCATTTCATGGAATTCTGCAGATTATCATCCATAGTCAGTGCAGAAAAGTTCAAATGCTGAAAGTAAAATACAATAAATTTCTTTTTTTTTTTCTTTCTTTCTTTGTTTATAGGTACGTTCTGCAGCCAGAAAGCGTTGGCATCGCTGGCAGGATAATCACGCGCTGCGAGTCAGAGTGGCGAGAGCCATGTCCATCCCCACCTCCCCCACCCGCATCAGCTTTCACAGCATCAAGCAGACCACAGCCGTCTGACCTTTACACAATAGCTTTTCCTCTTTTATAATTCAGCCACACAGTTAGACTGCAAGTGGCATGAGAGACCAAGTGATTGTTTTTGGCCTTTGATGGTAGTGGGCGTCTCCTCTGGCAAGAAGCAAATTAAATTTATATGTCTGTGTAATTTTGTGAATGGGCCCTGAATTGATGAAATGTTTTTTTTTTTTTTTTTTTTTCACTCAATAGTGATTGTTCTGGACAACCATAAAGAACACCCTAGCATCTGTTTCATTTTACTGTCTCCCTGCCTCCCTGCCAACATTTATTTTTAAAGTTGCCAGCTGCCGCCAATATTTTTGATAATTTCTCAAAACTTTGATTTCCCCAGAATATTTTGTTGTATGTATTTCTGAACAAGCATTATGTCAAAAGAAAAAAAAAACATAGCATGTGCTTTTAAACAAACAAACAAAAACATTTTATTCCAGCGTTATGCATTTTTTCATCAACACTTGAATGTTTTTTTTTTTTTTTAATCAACATTTTGAACAAAAAGCTGAGAAAATCACTTTTTTGTCAACGACTATGTCTGGTTCAGATTTAGATCGTTGATCAAAACACAGATGGAGTAGTTCATCAAAACCCCCACATCTTCACAGTTGTAAATCACTGTCTGACTCAACATTTCATTAGGCAGTTTTGATTTATATTCTATTTAATGTTTGATGACCGCATTATTTACAGTATGCATCTGCTTACATATGCAGAGATTCAGTACTCTTTCAGAAGATGTGTAATAGCAAAAATCCTCATTTGTGTGGTGTCATTGCGATTATTTATCTGCTCCCGATCGAGTCGGAGCGTCCCTGATCTTAAACCGTAAATATCAAACATTTCATATCAGCCATAACCAATGGGATCAAGCTTCACCAACCAGATGTTGCATGCTTTTATTGCTTTTATTTTATGTTTGTTGCAGCTACTGTACAAACATGCCACGAAAGTGGAGGTTTGAGAACGATCACTCATATTCTTTTTTCTCCTTTGTTTTTCTTCCCGTAAAACAAAACTCATAATGTCAACCGTCCTCCATTTGTTTTTCTTAGCAAGTCATGTTTGGCGCGACAAAATACTATAGAAGCCATTATAATCAATGATGCTGTCTACACTGGATGCTGCGCAGCGCGACAAAACTCCGACAGACAACTGCTGCCGCATTCTATTTATGATGTGCTGACACTAATTTCAAATGATTTTTAACAGTCGCTTTATCGTGTCTGGTGTAGACACGGTGTTACTAACCTATCAAGAAGAAACAAAGCAGCCTCTGCGTCCGATCGCAGGCCTTGAGTTCTCTCCAGCGCTGGAAAGCTGATCCGATATTTACACGGGTCCTACTTCTTGCCTTATCGTTCCGCAGAAAGTTTTCCTCATTTGTTTTTTTATCCGCCGTCTCTATCTTTCTGTCGCTCAGCTCGGCTAATGTCCGTCCTGTGCACTGAACGCTCTCTCCTCCACATCATGAGTAGACACACCCCTTACTGCTGATTGGCTACAAGTTTGTTTTGGTACTCGGCCTGACTCAGTTTTCTAAAGCGTTTTTGAAAAATTACATACCCCACCTTTAAATCTGTGGTCTCCACCATTTTTAAAATTGGTTAAGATTTGAAAATTGTCTAGTTTGTCCCATGCCTAAATAAAGTAAAATCCGGGCGTAAAAAATGGCGGGAAAGAGTTAAAGGTATATTTCACCTAAAAATGAAAATTCTGTCATTAATTACTCACCCTCATGTCTTTCTAAACCTGTAAGATATTCGTTCATCTTCGAAACACAAAATAAGATATGAGGGTGAGTAATTAATGACAGAATTTTCATTTTTGCATGAACTATCCCTTTAAATATAGCTGGTAGCTGACTATCCCACCTACAGCTAGTAAAAACACTCCAGGATTTTAATAATATTTAAGAGAGGGAACGGATGAGCACTCAGCAGACTGATTAGGCAAATCAGTTTATTGCAAAAAAGTCCCAATGTTCTGTAATAAAAGGATCCTGGTCTACAGTTCAGTCCACACCATCAGAATCACACTTAGCTTCAGAGTCTCCAGATATCCACACCAGAAGTAGATATGGCAACCTCTGCTACCCAGTCCAAACATTATCCAGTGCTGGTGAAACACATCAGCGTTGAGTCTGATATCTGCAGTAACCCACTGTACATCTCATCAGCTGGTCATTAGCCTGCCTCACACAACACAATTCCAGCAGTGCTCAGTTGGCCACTCACTGCTCACAGTCAAAAGACTCACCAATGCAAATTGCATCTCACTCTGGACAGCGTACTTTTAACACTTGGAAGTGCTTCATGGTATCCTCTCACTTTGAAGATAGACAAACTATCTGAAACTGGCACTCATGTGTATTGGAGTCTGTCATCGTTCTGCATAATACTCCATCATTAAAGTGATCATTAAAGAGATAATTCCTAGGGATGGGATAGATTGTGCTAGTTGTGTGCATTGGAACAAACTGGAGCTTCAACTTCATACAGCCTCATGAATATGCAATCATGTACAGGAGAGAAGAAGCTGAGGTCAAGATTATTATAAATGTTTTACAAAACTTATCAATTAATTTTTGTTTTTTTTTCACTTTGCATTTAGAACACTTTGAACATACAGTATATTGCATGAGAACATTCTGTGATACTTTTTTAAAGCTTGAATGTTGTCGCTGGTCACTGCCATTATCTGGACAAGTGCAAGCAGGATATTTTTCTTGTCCAGCCTTGGACTTCACTACCAAATCAAAATTGGCAAGCTGGACCACCCAACATTGTCCTGTGGCCCCAGGCTTGGCTGTCTGCAAATAGGTAAACTGTATTTATTTATTTGTTTGTTTGATTAGTTAGGTTAGCTACTGTGCTGAGGTTTTTTCTTTTTATCATTGGGAGGTAAGGTCTGTGGTTCTTCTGAGTCCAGCAGCTTTTGAAATTGCTTTGTAATGCTTTCATCACTGATGTATTTTAATCAACTTTTCTATTATGGTCACCGTGGGGATCACAACATATGGCACCTAGCCTAGCACAGGGGTTAACCAACAGGAGTGTTAGACCTGGTGCCGGACGCTCCGCCACGTCCAGCTGCCGAGGGTGACTGAGGAACTCCACAGGGTTCACCGTGAGGGGAACTGAACTGAAGAGCAGAATAAACGCACGTATCCAGTCCATAGAAGGGAATGGTGCCGCAAGCGAGACACTGAGTAGTTCCTCTGGCTTTACTGACTACTAGAGGCGAGTACATGAGAGGACACTAGCTCTACACGAAGGCTATAAAACTTAGCAAACATGTTTGGTGTCGCCCAGCCTGCAGCTATACATACAGTATATCTGTCAGCGAGGTGCCTTGCGCCAGCACCCAGGAGGAAGCAACACTCCTTGTCAATTGTGCTCTCAAGGGGGCAAGCAACGCCTTGGGTTTGATAAGTAAAGACAATGGCATCCACTATCCAGTAGGCCAACCTCTGCTTGGAGACAGCCTTTCCCTTCTGCTGGCCTCCGTAACAGATGAAGAGCTTCTCTGAGGTCCTAAAGCTCTGCATACGGTCAACATATATGCGCAAAGCGCGAACGGGACAAAGCAAAGCTAGGGGTGGGTCTGCCTTCCCCGAAGGCAGTGCTTGCAGGTGCTTGTCCACCTGATCCCTGAAAGGCGTGGTGGGAACCTTGTGCACATATCTGGGTCTCAGGATAACGTGAGAGTCGGCTGGCTCGAATTCAAGACACGATTCATTGACCGAAATGCATGCAGTTCCCCTACCCTCTTGATGGAAGCCAGTGCAGTTAAGAGCATTGTCTTTACTGACAGAGGTCTCAGCTCTGAAGACTGCAATGGCTCAAAAGGAGCCCTCTGCAATGCCGTAAGCACCAGAGGGAGATCCCAAGAGGGTACGGGATTCGGGCGAGGAGGATTTAGTCTCCTCGCGCCCCTCAGGAACCTGATGATCAGGTCGTGATTCTCAAAAGACTCACCGTCTACAGGATCGTGATGTGCGGCAATTGCGGAAACATACACTTTTAGGGTGGAGGGAGACAGCCTTTGCTCCAACCCCTCCTGGAGGAAGGAAAGCACCACTCTGATCAGGCATCTCTGGGTTCAGGCATCAACAGGTTCCACTTCAAGGTATAGGCATGCCTCGTAGAGGGTGCTCTTGCCGAAGTGATGGTGTCTACTACCGCCTGGGGTAGATCACCAAGGACCTCAGCGTTCCATCCAGGGACCACATGTGGAGGTTCCACAGATTTGGATGCGGGTGCCCCATCTCTGAAAAAGTAGATCTTTCCTCAGAGGAATGAGCCAGGGAGGGGCTGTCAAGAGGAGCATCAGTTCTGGGAACCAGGGCCGGTTGGGCCAGTAAGGTGCAACTAGCAGGACCTGCTCCTCGTCCTCCCTTACTTTGCACAGTGTCTGCATACTTTACTGCGGCTGTGGATGCCATATGCCTTAGGAGCCTCTGAAATTATTTCAGTGGGGCCGCCGTCCTGCGCTTCAGAAAATTCAAGCAGTTCAGCTTTGACTGAACATGTTCCTCTGTGAGGCGTGCTGTCAGGTTGACCGAGCCCAACTCCATACCAAGAAAAGTGATCCTCTGCACTGGAGAGAGTTTGCTCTTTTACCCAGTTGACCCAAGTCCCAACTAGCTGAGGTGACTGAGCACCATGTCCCTGTGCTCGCACAACTGATCCCACGACTGAGCCAGAATGAGCCAGTTGTCGAGATAGTTGAGAATGCGAATGCTGTGTTCTCTCATTGGAACAAGGGCTACCTCCGCAACCTTCATAAAGACGCGGGGTGACACGGACAGCCCGAAGAGAAGGACCTTGTACTGATATGCCTGACCCTCGAACGCAAAGCGGAGAAATGGGAGGGAGAATCGAGACATGAAAGTACGCGTCCTTCAGGTCGATCCCTGCAAACCAATCTCGGGGACGGATGCATTCGAAAATGCGTTTCTGCGTCAACATTTTAAATGGTAGTGAGTGAAGGGACTGCGATTTCTGCCCGTAAGACGCGAGCATCGCTGGTCAACATGGAAGTGAACTGCATGGCCCTGAACTTAGGCGGACGCGGGACGAACTGAATCACATAGCCGAGTCTGACGGTCGGAATGAGCCAACAAAATGGGCCGGGAAGCGCTAACCAGGCTCCCAGAAACCATACAAGTGGGACCAGAGGAACCACAGATGTACCCACGGTGGGGCAGCATGGTGGAGGACAGGGACCCGACTCGGGTTGCAACCGCGTGCTCCACCGGGGGGATTGACTCTTAACCCCAGGCTACCCCACCATGGAGGGTAGTGAGGGAGGAGGAGGCATCAGACTGGTTTCGGGCAGGAAAAGGTGCCTTCCATGACCGGGTCAACTCCTCATGCACTTCCGGGAAGAAAGGCACCGGGATGGGGGCTGAGAACCAGCCCTGGCCGTCCAAAGAGACCAGTCATCTAACCTCGATGGCTCCGGACACGGTGCCTCTCTCCACTCGAGCCTGACCGTTTTGGTAGTCCGGGAATGCATAGCCATTAATTCTGGGTCAGGCTCAGATAACGCTACTCTCCCCAAAGTGGGCAACGCAGCCAAGTCCTCAGACACACAGGTGGAATTACATGTTTAAAAAGATGCAATACCCGTATATCTTGCTACCACATGATAACTCATCCTTTTGGGTCTCAAAAATCTAAATCAGTGTAAATGGTTTAATACATTGACTTGTTGTAAAAAATTAAATGAATGATTGAATATAGTTTTAGTTTCATAAAGTTTAATTGTTTTTCAAAGAAATCTGCAAAATACTTAAGGATAATTTTATAAATCCTAATAATATTAACAACACATTGTCTAGTTGCAAGACATGACTGAATTTATTGCGCTCCAATTAAAATACACATTATTTGTTTCTTTTAAAATAATACAAAGAATAATACTTCCATAAAGACACTCATAACTCATACTAAATTGGAATAGACACATGGTCAATGTGTGTGTGTGTGTGTGTGTGTGTAACATATCTTTCATACATGTAAATAGAATTTATATGAGGAAAGGCAGTATTTTATTTTCAAATTAATTGATTGAATGAATTGATGAATTTCAAACTCTGTGTGAAGCTTGATTTAGACAAGTGTTATTAAGGTCATTAATATGATTAAAGTGATGGCGTTTTTCCAAGTCTTTATCAACAGTGTACATTGATACGTGATTTTCATACATTTGAATAAAAATATGTAAAAACTAGTTGTGAATTGTCTATAGATAGTAGAGGGTGAACCTTTCTCCTCATGAATAATACTGTATATTTGCCAAAGATAAGAATACATTTTTGTATTTCATTTCATTTGAAATTAATTTTGTAGAATGTTTTAATATCATGTTTTATATTTGTTTATTAGTGTCATGCCATAAAACTTTGTATGTAATCTATTTTCTGTAATTTAATGAAAAAAGCCAAAATGCCTTAAAAGTGTGAAATAAAGGATGTAAACAATATACATAGACATTTTAATCAGTGTTATTGCTCGGATCGAATATAAAACATTACAAAAACTTAGAACGAGCCTTTCTTGTCTCATGACACTTCATTCATGTAGTCATTAGCCAACATTAGTTCCTGATTACATCAGACTGTTCTGTGCAGGATTCAGGAAACTTCTTTTTAATGCCTCTAAACAGACAGTATTGTATCATGTTAAAAACACTTATGAGGACTAGTTATTATTTAAGCAAAATGTATTGAAAATATGCTTCAAATGTCTTCCACAAAAAAAATAAACAAAATCCAATGTTGGGTTTCAGAGATCCCAAATACGAGAACTGCATAAATGCAAATAAATTTCACATGATATTATGCTCTTAAATTTCAAATAGCCAGATTGTCACCAAAAAACAAAGTGTACATCTACATTGCGACTTCAAATCAAAATTGTGATCTCAGTATAAGTACCAAATCCGTTCACAATTTCACATTTTTACAACACTTTAACCTTTTTTTTATCACTCAGTTTTCCAATGCATGTTACACCCTTAACATAATATCAATTGGATCAGAATCAACATTGATATTAATACAGGTTTGTAAAATTACATTGAATAAAATAATAAGAACATCACATCCAGATGCTAGACACTGATGTATATTGGGAGGATGAGTATCAATTTATGTAATTCATAGCTGAATTCATCCTGCATTCACCTTTTTCTCTCACCATTAAGAGGACATCTGACACATTTACTGGCTTGTGACAACTAAAGGCATTATTACAGTTTGTACTTGTTAATGTTAGCCATGTTTTGTAACTATAAATGCAAGTGTGAATGCTTTAAAATACACCTCAGACATATCGCGTAGGGTGTTTTTGGAAAGTGAAGACACTTCTGAGGTTTATTGGATATTTGAACACTTTCTGGTTGGCAAAATTTAACCTAATGAACTTGAGGGGAACTGACTTCATACTGTACGGCTAAAAATCAACACCCATTTGGTTGTCATTGCAAAAATGGTTCAGATAATGTAAGTTCTGAGAAAATGATACAGGGACCACTTGGTTTGATATTTTGTTGTCTAATGCAATAGAATCCATGTCATCTATGGCTATATACAGCATTCACTGACAGTGTAGGCAGTATAAGTTGGAGTTTGAAGCTATTTTAGTAGCAGAGGGCCACTGCATTGCCTGGAGATTGACTCATCCCCAGTGACCCAAACGTTCTGCAAAAACCCAACTGGATAGATTAAAAACTCTAGTGGATTAACCGATGAGACCCAGACTGCAGTGCAGAGCAAAAGCTCAATGACATCAGTGGCATCTGGGTACAAGTTTTGTTAATATGACAGGCTTAGAGTCATATTGACTTAAAACAGTTTGGTCAAATCCCAAATGTCAGTTTAAGAACAAGATAGCATTTATGCTCATTCATGATTTTTTTTTTTTTTTTTTTTTTTTTTTTTCACATCAGCAAGCAGACTGATAATCTCTCTAATCCAATCACATCCACTTCAACATATTCACATTTGGACATGTTTCGTTATAAGATTTGGTGTCTTTGTGCACTAAAATGAATCACGCCAGGTTTGACATCAGAGTATGAACATGATGTGAAGGTCAGTAAAAGATAAGAGCATTTTCACTTTTGCTTGAACTAATTTACCTGTAACTGTCATTTTGTTGTGAATGCAGACAATGCAATGTCAGTTTAAATTGTCCATTCAACAGTTTTGTTATGAGTTATTTTATAATTTAGTGTTCATTTCATGTCCATTGGTGATAATTGTATTTTTTGCTAACAATTTTCTTCAGAAATGTCATATTTTACTAATTAAGAGAATGCATACATGTATTTTGCGCACACACTGCATTTCAGTTTACTTGAATTTGCCTTAAATTGACTTAAAATTACAGTTACTGCAAAGTATGCTTTTTTTGCATTGAGTCTAAAATACTGAATAAAAATATTAAAGTTAAGATGATCTATATTAAAGATTGTTTAAATTAAAATTTATTTTAAATTAAAAATATTTTGTCTACAAAAATGGTCAAATCAATTCAACAAACACACCCTGGAAATTCAAAATAAAAGCATGTGACCAGCATCATGTCATTTTCTTCTGCAGTGGACATTTTGAACAATATTTTGTTTTCTGTATTTGATCTCCAGTGACCTATTGTCAAGAAATATGCATATTAATTGCCTGTCAACAATGCTGGGTACATTGATTTTGTTTGCATTGTTTTTATGGTTTTAATTCAAATAAATATTATTGATTTTTATTATTGATAAATATTATTGTAATATTGAGGTGAAACTGATCAAGAAAATGACATTTGGTTGACCAGACAAGGCCTGTCATTGAAATTATCAACATTTTTAATTATGTTACCTGTAAACCCATACAGTTTGTCTGTAACATAATAGCTATCAATCTCACCAGCTGGAAACATCTTTTTCTTTGTAATAACAAAATGATAATGATTACACTTGGAAACTAGCAGATATCAACTGAAAGTAGTTGTTTTACTGAGAAAAGCAGATTGTTTTTACACCTGAATCCTGATGTGAAATGAAGGCTACCCCAAATTATAGAATGCTGGCATAAAATCTGATACATGAAACTGATAAACACAATGTAATTTGATACTTTCCACATCACTACATGCAGTTCTATTGTTTACAGTATCTTTTTTATGCACATCTTCCTCTGACAAACACACAAAAGAGCATTTATTCACTGTAATCCTGTGAGGCCTCAGGAGAGAAGGGTTAAAAGCCAGACTGCATTTTAGACATGCTTTTAAAGCAGAGAATTTAAAACTGTGGCATAAATTTGTGCTGCTAATAATCCCCAAGTCCACAAGCATCGCCACATTGTTTTATCTGCAATGACAAGCTACAAATCCAGGCCTTTGTTCATTTAATAGCATGTTTATATGCCATATTAGACTGCCTATCAACCGAAAGACCAAAGCGTAAAGGACACTTCCGTGTGCTTTGAACCTGATGTGCTGACTTTGAGTGAAAATGCCAGTGCCCTTGATCACAGAGGAGCAGCCCGGGGACTGACATAATGGAAACTAAGCTGTGAAATCGCAGGAATGAGCCAGAAGGATAGCACACTTTCGTGTGTTTGATGCAACGCGGCTCTCCTGCACAGAACTCACTAATGCATACACATCTACATTTTTATGTTTGTCACTGTTTGTAAAAGCACATTGTTAGTCCTTTCCAGAGCATCTTGGCAGTGGATTCTAGCTGTAAAATCTCAGGTGTTGAGAACATCAGGCAGTCAGACAGACCCATTTCTGACCCAGAAAGGATGTTAACACGAGCAATATTCGTCATTTCTTAATTGCAACTTTGAATGCATAAAAAGACATGACTATGGGGAAATGTATCTGGGGGCCTCCACCTAACATTATTACTTAATGCTGGGAAAATCACGTTTCATGCAGAATATTTGAAACATTTTTTATTTTTTGAAAACAATTTAAATTAAACATATTTTAGGTTCTGAATACTACAGAACACTTCTAACGTGTTAAACTAAGCGTTAGGCATTTTCTTTTCTTTTGCAATAATCACTTACTGAACCAGTTAGATGTTTCTGTAGTCTCTAGTTAGTGTATAGTCTTCCATCTAGTGGTTAAATGAGAGAATACAGACTCTCTCTCTCTCTCTCTCTCTCTCTCTCTCTCTCTCTCTGTCTCTCTCTCTCTCTCTCTCTCTCTCTCTCTCTCTCTCTCTCATTCAAATGAGCTTCATTGACATGACTATGTAAAACAGCACAATTCTTCCAAAGTAATAAACCATAAACATATTACACAAACATATACATGCCCTTATTATACATACACTGCCTTTCAAGAGATTTTTTTATATTTTTAAGTCCCTTATGCTCATTAAGGCTGTATTTATTTGTTTAAAAAATACAGAAAAAAACATTGATGTTGTGAAACTGTTTTTTGTTTTAATATAGTATATAATATAATTTATTCCTGTGATGCAAAGCTGAATTTTGGTGATAATTGCTGATTTATTGCTGATTTATTATCAGTGTTGGAAAAAGCTTTTGCGGCTTTTTAAATTTATATTGGAACCTACTTTTTTCAGGATTCTTTGATGAATAAAAAGTTAAAAACAACATAATTTATTCAAAATAGAAATCTTTTGTAACGATAAACAAACAAAACTGTTCAAAATCTGGGGTCAGTTTATTTATTTCTTTCTTTTTTTAAAGACATTAATAATTTTATTTAGCAAGGATGTATTACATTGATTAAAAGTGTATATGTAATCAAGTAAATGTTTGCAGAGTGCAGTGATAAAGGGCAAAGAAGGTTCAGTCTTTGTTTCTCATGATGGCAGGAGGACACACACGGTGCTGCCAGGCTTTTCCTTCTCTCGCAAAATACAGGAGAGTTTGTCTGTGCCTTGCTTGCTGGAATTCAGCGTTCCTGATGTTCTTGAACCTGCTGCTCTCTGTGAGGAAGTACAGCTCGTCTTCAGTGCAGTGCTGTCGTCTTTAATACTGTTCAGGTAACAGTGCCAATTTATAACCAGACTTTATTCTGTGAAAGTATGTCAGTTTCTTTAATTGAGCTACTTTGTCAGGAATGCTTTCTACTTAGGATATTGAAAAGAGGCATGTGAACATTTAAATGAAAATAGGAGGCCTTGATGTGTTCATTTGTTAATTTATTCAGCTTTGTTGTTTGGTCGAAGAATATGCATTATAAGAAGAGTAGTAAACAGAATATCTGACAATAAACTTTGACCATATTTGATCTCAATTCCTTTTCCATTTGTAAATTTTGAAATGTGTCAGACACTGTATTCCATACGTTTTGTGATCTTCATAGACTGAGACGTCTTCTAGAGAATATTTTAGAGGTTTTTGGCAGGATTTCTCCAAAATGTGTGAGCTTTTTTAAAAATGTATCAGGCAAAGTTGACTATTTGGAATGCATGTAAAATTGACCATAAAGGAAGTGAGGTCAGTATGGCTGAACTGTTTAAAGCTTTGATGAAGTCTAGAGTTAAAATTGAGTATGAGTGTACAAAATAATAATATTGTGTCAACGTTTAGAGCAAAGTGATTCATAAGCATTTTTTTTTATTTATTGATGATGATGAATTAGTGTTTCATTGGTATCGAATAATCAAAAAAAAGGTTTAATGGATTTATTTTCGAGTCAAATGCTATATTGTATTGTAGGCTATTTATTGTTACTGATTATTCAACTTTCTTTGTGATGCAATGGTAAAATAAAGTGTTTTAAAAGTTAAAGCCCAAAGTCTCTCTTTCTCTAGCACATTTCAAAAACTTTTAATATATCCTTTTTTTCTTCTTCTTATGACATCAATTTAAAGTGTATGAGTTCTAAGAGCACAGGGGCAGGATAATGGAACACCCCCATTACTTCACACCTTGCCAGACCGTGGGAGACAGGGTCCGTCCTGTGAATGCAAGTTCATACAAGGGTGCTAAATCAAGGGTAGATGTGAAGTCCTCTGCTACAGAAAAGGAGAATATCACCACTGGGCCCGGCACATGGGACGACCATGATTGAAAACAGTGCATAGACTGAGGAGTGAGATGATGAAGAAGAAGAAGAAGAAGAAGAAAAATGCTGGAATGTGATATTGCTATCTATCTATCTATCTATCTATCTATCTATCTATCTATCTATCTATCTATCTATCTATCTATCTATCTATCTATCTATCTATCTATCTATCTATCTATCTATCTATCTATCTATCTATCTATCTCACATGGCCAGCTACACTGCAAAAAATGGCTTATCTTACGTAGTATTTTTGTTTTGTTTCTAGTCAAAATATCTAAACATTCTTAAATCAAGAGATTACTAGATAAGCAAAATGACTTATGATATTTAGTCTTGTTTCCCTGAGGTAAAAAAAAACAACAGCAACTAAATTAAGTGCATTTTGCCTAAAACAAGTAAAGTTATCTGCCAGTGGGTTAAGTAAAGTATTCTTAAAACAAGAGTTTTTGCAGCGTAAGAACCAGCTCAAACCAGCAGCCATGCTTCAAAGCATACCTAACCAGCATATGCCGTTTTTTTTTTCAACAGGGAGTAGGCTTGCAAGGAAAAAGGTGGCTATTCACGTGCTATTTAAAGCAAATCTCAGCACCAGAGTCTAATTTGTTATATTGGTTTGTTTACTGGTTGTGTCAGTAACCACTCCATCGAGGCAGGACATCATCATCTTATCACCAGACAGGCTGCTGTAGACTATTATTTTAGTGAAAACATGTCAGAACCACCCATGTCATTATCTCCTCCACATCACACCTCTAAACGCAGATATTCCAGTACAACTGAGAGTTTCAGTGAGATGACAAGGATTCAGAGAGAGGAGGCTGTTTAAACCAAGCGTGACATTTGTTAAACTTTTTTTGTATTGACGAACAGTTATGATGATGGAATAATTTAGGCGTAACAGACTGAGGAGCCACACAAAAATGAGAGTCGGAGACAGTGGACCAATGGCAAGAAACACCTGCGTGGGTTTTAATAAAAAAAAAGCACAACAATGAAATAAAATTATGTTGTATCCTCATATGAAGTGTCTTGATCATCTGAAGAAAAGCAAAACAAAATACACACACACACAAAAAATCAACAATCGACACTAATAATAATTTTCAGTGCACATGCATGAAAATGAGAATCTAAGTGCTTTATAGAGTGAAATGATTTGAATTAAACATCTAGTGATGAATGCACACTGAAACAACATATCAAAATTTTAATAAATAATCAGATCAATCAATCAATCAATAATTAATTGAAGACAAAGTGGGAAAAGAGTGGTTTGTTATACCTGTTCAGCCAGCCATGATGTGCTTTACAAAAGCTGTGGGGAAAATAAAAATAAAAATAAATATTCCGTGCTATATAGTTTATACTATTCTGAGCCCAATAGACATCCAAATTTAAAAATTGTACAAAAAGAGACAACACTGCCATCTAGAGGTAAAGAAAACAACTGCATTCTGATTAGAGATCAAATATATTGTTCTCATTATCACTTCTACAGAATAGACATGAACTGTGATGCAATCAGTCTGTCGATGACAGATGTTAATTTATAAGGTAGCACATATTACTGGACACACTGACATTGAATGAAACAGCTGAACAGCAGGTGACGGAGGGGTACAATTGTGTACAAACTCACCTTCGTAGTTTATACAGCCGTTTGCATCCTCCTGACCAGCCATCAGCTGCTCAACCTCATCTTCCTTCATCTTCTCACCTACAGAGAAGACACAAGCACATATTCTCACCAGAGTGAAAGCAGGACTGGAGTGAAAGTGTTAGTTTGTCATCTTGTCTTTGGATTAGCTAGTCTGATGCCAATGAATTCCTAGCTCTGAAATATGTCCACATTTGAAGTTACGGGGAATTATTATTATTTTTTATAACATACAGAATAAAAGTGTAGTGCTGTCTTTTCTTGCTGAGATTTATTATATTATATTATATTATAAATATATTATATTATAGAACAAATCCAGTCAAAACCATGATTTTGAGGAATTAAATGTATTTAATTATTATCACTCGATTCAGTGAAAATATTGGATTCTTACCAAGTTTGCTTCTCAAGAGAATTTATCTTGTTTTAAGGATGATAATAATAATAATGAGACAAAAAATATTTCTGAGTATCTAATATCTGAGTATCTGAGTATCCATCTATAAATAATGGCCCAGGATTATCATAGTTAACTAAATATAAAATAATAATAATAAAATAAAAATAACATAAGTAATATAAATTTTTTTTAAACTAGTTTACAAGGTAATGTTTTAATTTAGTTTAACCTTATGTACTAAAACATATAAAACATACTACTAAAAAACAAAAAACAAACTAAAGGTAAAATAACGTAGAATATAAAAATAAAAAGTGATTGAAAACTATAATGGAATCTCGATTTTACAGTGACAGAACCAAATCTTAATGCAAAAAAAAAGTACTTCAAAGAATTTACCACAGGAATTTGCATATTTTAAATTAGTTTATGATGATTATTTTAGATGTTGAAGCTTACCCAGGGTAGCGAGGACGTGTCTGAGTTCAGCACCCATCACTGTTCCATTGCCCTCTTTGTCGAACACTCTCAGGCCCTCAACGAAGTCTTCAAAGGTGCCGCGGTCTTTGGCCTTGCAGATGTGTTGATGCATGGGCAGGAACTGATCAAAATCCAGCATTTTCACATTCATTTCTGCCAAAAAAAGAAGCAAGCTGAATCTGTGTGGCATGATCGGGCTGAACAGTTTGGGTCTTGGCATTTGAGAGCGGGCAGTCAGACATATGTTAATTTTAGATTTATAGACCGTGGAGATCTGAGGGATGGATTCTGGTCTCACCTTCAGCTTTGGGTTTGCCTAAGACGTGCATAACTTCAGCGTTGGTGGGGTTCTGACCCAAAGCCCGGATCAGATCACCACACTGAGCGTAGGTGATTTTCATCTCGTTGGTTGGCGTCCTGTCAAACAGTTGGAACGCATCCTTGAAATCTGCAGAGAAAAAGTCAGTTTTTCTTGAGTTTCTCACACTCCAGCAGACATGAACCCTCTACACTGGTCATGCTTTACATCACTGGCAGTTTGAAGTCTGTGTTAGATCTCTGTCCTGGAAATACAGTGTTGAGTCTTTATTCTATTCCATTCCTGAAAAAATGCAATTATGTAAAAGCAAAATGCATAAGATGTTAAGAATTCTTTTGAAAAAATAATATGTATAACATTTTCTGAAATTGTTTTTTTTGTTTTGTTTCTTGTACCAAACATAAATCTAAAATCTAAAAAGTGTATTTTTTTAAAGTTTGTTTAGGTATTTTTACTGTAAGTAACATATAATAACATAACAGAAATGCTGAATCAGATTTAATTAATTAATTTATTTATTTGGACCATACACAATAGCAGTGTAATTACAGCTTTATCTGCTGTAAATGTCCTTTTGAAGCTAAAGCAATATTGAAATACATACAAAAATCTCACTTACCCTCGATCTGCTCAGCAGTGAATTCGAGCTGCCAAGAGAAAAAATAAATAAATAAATAATCATGCAAAACTTTAATAAATCATATACAAGACTACAATGGGTCTGCTTGTTGAAAATGTGATTATTAATGTTTAGGTGCTATTTGTCCTTCAGGGCTCTGGTTACTCAAACTCATGTTTGTCCTGTGACTCATTGTCCAAAGGAATTTATGAGCAACCTTGAGCCAGAGGGTGCGTGTGGCCCTGCGGGTGTAAATCCGATATCCCTTTTGTCATAATAGCGCAAACTATTATCAGTCAGGGTTAGCAGACTTAGACAGTGATTGAAGGCTGCAAATGCATGGCACTGACAAGATGCTTTTTATGGCCTTAGGAAATGGGAACATGCCAAATAATGCAACTGTTACTTTGCAACCTAACAAAGCAGCTACATTTTTATAGATATAACTTTGTATTTTGTCCATAGATACTGAATCGTTAATGCATATTGCCCACCGAAACATCACAAAAACAATGCCACTGGATGCAGTAAATTATAGAGTTACCATAAATGATGATTCTCAGTAATCAGAGCTCATTTGAAATACTGCATCTGTTCTAGCTGAATGCCATACTTTGTGTCTTTAACATAATCTGTAGAAATCGTGAATCTGCAAAGGCTTCAGAATGAACAATTCCATAAGTTTGGGTGGTCTATTCTGGAGCAGCGTAATCAAAATCACATTGTGTGTGGCCTAAACCTCAATGGTTTGGAATATATATTACGGCTTCTCCTAACCCCAAAATTTCAGACTATGGAAATGGGGTGTAAAGTGGCAATTTTGACCACTAAAATATCTCCCCTGAAACTTGAGCTTTCCTGTCAGTTCACCATTACACTAGGAAATCCAAATATTTCTTGACCTGCAAAAAAACGAAAGGATCGGAAAGTGATACACCACTTGGTATTATGTTGTATTTATATGTTTTGTGTTTAAATACGTGGAACTTCTGAGAGTTGCTAAAACATTTGGATTTGGGAAAGACAGAACGCCAAATTCTCAGACAATAGCCAAACAAACACTGACAATTGTTTAGTTCAAGCAAATGGCTTTTCAAATCAATTCTGAACTCTGCAGATTAAACAAATATGTGCACAACACACTGCCAAGCAGTGACGGTGGAAGATAGCATTTGTAGATGCTAAGCCAATGAGTCTTTTGAATGCATTAAATGGTATCTCTGAAGTTGCTTAAAATAGCTCATGGACATCAATGAAAGCAACAAGAGCGTAGCAGTTGTCTGTGAGAAGGAAACATTTGTCATCAGGACATTCAGTAGATGAGCTGATATCAATAAACTCTACATTCTTAAAAACAGAGCTTTCGCAGTAATGCTTTAGAAGAACCATATTTGTTTCCTAAAAGAACCTTTTAGAGAGCAGTTCTAAAAATAATAATAATAAAAAAATTCTTAATGTGAAGCACATTTTAATATTCTAAAGAACATTTTGTGCAATATACAAAATCCATGGAGGTTCTTCATGTAACCATCAATGCCAATAAAAACTTTGTAATCTAGAATTAATAAAAACAAACAAATGCCAATCAATTCCAAGAAAGTGCCTTGGTCTTTGTCTTTGATTCTACATTTTCATTTTCTCTTGGTCTTCATCATAATTAATAGGCAAAACAGAACACAGTGTGCTCAGTGTGAACCAAACAAACACTAGTCAGACTAGACACCATATTCAATTTGATAGAAATGCAACTGAACAGTTTTAAGTCTCAAATATTCACAATATTTCCTTTGGAAGTTCTATTTCCATTTGTCGGCATCTAAATGCTCCACAAAAGGCGCAAGCCACTGATAGGTTGCAGTCTTCCCTGACTAAGTGAATAGATTTCAAGTCCATCTCTTGCAGTGGATCTCAACAACTTAGATGTTAGTACCTTGACTTCAGCTGGGTTAAACTCTGGCTCCTTGGGGGGCTCAGGCTCTGGGGGCTTGGGTGCAGCAACTGGTTTGGGCTCTTCCTTCTTCTTGGGGGCCATGTTGATGGTTACGATGCAACACAGAGGGATGGAGACAGCACAGGGTCAGACACACT
Organism: Barbus barbus; assembly: GCF_936440315.1. Classification (NCBI taxonomy): domain Eukaryota; kingdom Metazoa; phylum Chordata; class Actinopteri; order Cypriniformes; family Cyprinidae; genus Barbus; species Barbus barbus. Next base: position 28,679,036 of record NC_136754.1, read on the forward strand.
CTGGGTACAGGACTCCATGCTGCCGGAGGGCACTTTATCCTCGGGCTGACAGGTATGTCCCGCCCCCTTTTGTCCCAGGAAGGTGCCAAATACAAAGAGGAACGCCGTAAAAGGACATGGCCAATGGCTTCTATTTGAGACACATTGTTCTCTCACAACAGACGCTCTCGTCCATCTGTACTGGCCGTAGGGGAGAAAGAGTTTGTTAATTTTGCTAGAAACATGGGATTGTGGATTATGGTCATTTTTACAGCTACATTCTTTACAGTGAAAGATACATGAGGTCACTGCCTGTCCTTCAGAGTATTCTTTATAATCCATGAATCTCCTCCAAATGCATTTTTCAAGCTGTCCGGGGATAATTTGGAACACCCTATATTTAATGCCATATATATATATATATGAGACATCAAAAAGTTCTTTACATATACAAGAACCAGGACATTTTTATTCATTAAAGAACCCTGTAATTCTTCTATGACACATTTTGGTTTCTAACATTAATTTTTAAGCATGTAGAGACAAAAATACATGCATTTCATAGCTGAATGTTAATAGACAATATATGGTGCTATAATTGGCAGATTATTACTCATCAGTATTCAGAAGCTCTGAGGGCTTTTCTGCCAATCACAAAGTAATAATAAAAAATTAATGTCTATAGTAAATGGAGCAGAACACTTTACAAGTTACAGTGTATCTAAATAAATAAATAAATAATTTCCTGGGTCATGCCAAAAATAAATGTCATTAACTAGATATTTTCCACATAGCACAAAACAATGTTTTCAACAGTAACCCATAACATCTATAACAGCTAAATCTAAATCAGCTAAAGAAAGCAGTTGATTAAAGAAACTCATGTAATTCTGGCGAAAAGGCCTTTAGACATCAAAATAAAAAAAGATAATATTTTGCATACAGAAAATTAAGCCTATTTTAATACCAATAGAATCTTTGCAGTGTGGCATTTCTTCTGATTATTATAAAATTATAATTACCACAGAAATGGCAAAAATGATACATTCAAGTTATTTTGATTAAAGGCTTTCATCTGACATTTTGAACATGAGTACTTTTTGGATAATAAACAATAATGAAATTAAGATCCTATTTAAGAGAGTAATAATAATATTACAATATATTCAACATAGGGGGTTGCATATATTACATTTTAAGTTTTTTTTTTGTTTTTTTTTTTACTTATTGAGGTTTTCCCAATAAGATTTTCCTTTTTTGCTCTTAGGTTGCTTTTCCTAAACTCAGAATATTCTCAGATTTTTCACATTTTAGTATTAACCTCTGAAGTTTCTCATAAAAAGCCTTCAAGAGTCAAATCTAAGTAAACAGTATGAGAAGCATGGGAGATATCTTTACTGTCTTGCTGTAATCTCATTTAATACTCCATTATAGCAACGTTCTATTGCTCAGTCGTCATTTTTCCCCACCTGATTTTTCCTTAATGCTCAGAGCTGTAGGAGGAGACACAGGGAACAATGGGAGAGGCGAGAGGAGACTCATGGTGTCTGAGGAGCAGCTGTGCCGCGTGTCAGAGCTCTGCCCACATAACTGTGGATTGGCTTGTACAGTATGTCGCATTTAAGTATCAACTTTGTCTTCAGATGTTTTTCCTCAACTTTTATATTTGGAGAGACATCTAATGTTATAAAAACTGAAACTGTCCTTTAAATAATATTGTGCATTTCAGGTGATCTCCAGATTACTAGATTAAATTAATCTCATCTTTATCTTGCAGCACACACTGCAAAGGAATTCATCAATTTAAAAAGTTTAGTGCAAGATACAGTATATAATTGCAAATGTGGTATTCGTGTACTAGAGCTCGATGGTTGTTGAATAACCTATTTTTCTTTGTTTGTTAACATGGGGTGTTTTGCTTGCATTTAAATAGGCCATGATTTCCTCATATATAATCACTGTATCAGTAATAACTGCCTACACTAAATGATTTTAACTATGATAATGTATGCAGTCTGATGATTGTAGGGATGAGTGAGGGTGAAATGGACGAGAGTAAAACAAAAGCACTGATCATGAAATTCAGAATTGATATCTATATTAAGAGTGAAATAATGAGGAAATTGAATCAGAATTATGCTTCATTTCTGACATAAGCAGTCATTTACATTTTTATTGATTGATTGATTGATTGACTGATTTATTGATTGATTGACTGATCGATTGATTGATTAATCGATTGATTGATTGATCGATTGATTGATTGATTGATTGACTGATCGATTGATCGATTGATTGATTGACTGATCGATTGATCAATTTATTTATTGATTGACTGATCGATTGATTGATCGATCGATTGATTGATTGATTGATTGATTGATCGATTGATCAATTTATTGATTGACTGATCGATTGATTGATCGATTGATTGATTGATTGTTTGTTTGATTGACTGATTGATTTATTGATTGACTGGTCGATTGATCAATTGATCAATTAATTGATTGATTGATTGACTGATTGATTTATTGATTGACTGGTCGATTGATCAATTTATCAATTGATCAATTAATTGATTGATTGATTGCTTGATTGGCTGATTGATTGATTGATTGGTTGATTGATTGGTTGATTAATCGATCGATTGATTGATTGATTGATTGATCGATTGATCAATTTATTTATTGATTGACTGATCGATTGATTGATCGATTGATTGATTGATTGATTGTTTGTTTGATTGACTGATTGATTTATTGATTGACTGGTCGATTGATCAATTGATCAATTAATTGATTGATTGATTGCTTGATTGGCTGATTGATTGATTGATTGGTTGATTGATTGGTTGATTAATTGATTGATTGATTGATTGACTGATTGGTTGGTTGATGAATTGATTGATTGATTTATTGATTGGTTGATTGATTGATTGATTGATTGATTGATTGATTGATTGTGAACGCTGAATTGAACGTGACTTACGAAAGCCATATTATAAGCTCAGTAACCCTGGAGCTTTCTTTGCTGAAAGACACAATTCATTAATAATGTAATGATAAATACTATTTTTATATTAATATTAAGAAATGTTTCATATCTTTCAAAGTGATATATTTGACTTGAAGCACAGTTAGTACATTTGTTGAGATCATTTGTGAAACTTTAGAGGAGACAAATGTGAGGGGTTCTGTTTTTTTTTTAATGGTGAGAAATGTAGCAGGAGACTGAGACAAAAGTCTCCAGTTGGTGTTCATGTAAACATTTCTGTCTAGGAAATTATTTTAAGTTGTTAAAGAGACTACCCTGGTTTATTTAATTACTTAATTCATCAGTTAAATATTATTATTATTATTTTAAAGCTATGTTAAAGCTACTTTAGGTGTTTGTGACATCTTTAAAATGTATGTTTTTTGGTTCCCTCCTGATGACTTGTTACAAATGTGCATTTCCAGTAAGTAATTCTGAACAAGTCCTAGTGCAAAGTCCTGGAGTTGTCCATTCATCAGCCAAAAGACCACCAACATTTCTCAAATGATGAAAATGTCAGGAATCACAGCTGATTCAACTCAAGACTTTGATGATAGTTTGACAAACAAGATCAACTGTTAACTGATTTGTTGTGGTTTCCACAAAGCAAACCTGAAGTGTTTCATTTTGTACAAAACAATTTGCACTGCTTGATAACTAATAATCATCTAACTAACAGTTTTTCCAATACAGTGTGGCAACAATGCAGAAAATATAGAAATAACGGTGACACTTTACATAAAGCCTTTATGCATGATGCATTATAAAGGTATTCATAATGTACGCTATAATGCATTATTTCATAAATAATTGTAACCAAAGTTAAAATGCATTATAATACATGAAGGTTTGTTTATCATGTTTTATTGCGTTATAATTTCTGAAGGTGAATAGGTGAGTATTATAATGTATTATAACTGTGGTTAAAAATATTCATAAGATTATATAATGAATTATAAGGGTTAGTAAACGGCATAATTAATGCATTTTTTCATATAATGCACTATTCACAAAGGCTTTAAGTAAAGTGATACCATAATAACATTTAGGAAATATTACATTTTTAACAGTAATATTATATAATATTCATTTTATTTTTATAATATTCAAGCGTGTCCACTTCACTGTACCTTTTTGTTCTGCCTGCAATTGCCTCTATAGAAATTAACTCAATGAACTGATTCTCAGAACCTCCAATTAAATTTCACAGGATTTTTGACACTTCTGTGAACTTATTATGAAGTTCCCTTCCCAGCACAACCTGCCACAGAAAGAAAGAAGTGTGCGCCGGTCGCAGGTATAAATGGCTCCAACCTTGCATAACAACACAGGCTGTGCAAAGAATATATCAGGTGATCAGGGCTGAATGCATTTTAAACATGCCTGCCATGAGACCACAGAAGACAAGCTTGTAAACCATGCAAGATCTGTTTAGAAAGTTATTTTAGCAACAACCTGTTGTTCACTTGGTATGAACCCTGGGTGGAGTGCAGCTGAATTACAATGACAATTGTCATTTGACCCTCTCTGAAGTGACCTTCATGTCTAAAAGCAGCTGCTTGGGATCATCAAACAATTTACAAAGGCAGTTATGCAAAGAGTTCGAAAAGCAGCATGCATGCAGAGGACAACTCGGAAGCAATTAGACTGGCCAAAAGAGCATTCAGTGCTACTTTGTTCTAATTTGGAGTGATGCTTAAGCTAAAACATTTTTTATGCATCTAACTCCCATGAAATGAAGGATGATTATCCCTCTATTGGGTAAATTATGCTATATTTATAAATATTTATAAATGACGCTAAGAAAATTGCCAGTAAATTGCCTCTTCAACCAGTAAAATTAAAATGTATTAGTCATGTGCTTCACATTTTTAGTAGTGAATGCTTATTAATTAATGGGGTTATTATTCAGTATTTCCACACTGAAAAAAAAAATGAAAAAAAAGTTGAGCCAACTTAAAATTTTAAGGCAACCAGCTTCAGCAAATTTGTTTTAAGTTTATACAACAAAACGTTAATAAGTTGAGAGAACTCAAAAAGCTGGTTACCTTCAATTTATTAATTTCGGTAACCAGCTTTTTGAGATTCTCACTATTAACTGGTAGCTTATTAGCTAGCATATTGGTATATTGGTTGCTTAGAGACATATTAATGTCTTATTCTGCACGACCATGCATATTCTAGATCCCTTAACCCTTCCTCGTACCTAAACTTAACAACTACCTTATTAACTATTAATAATCAGTAAATTAGGAGTTTAGTGAGGGAAAACTTTTGGTCACACTTTATTTTAATAGTCACTTTATTCAAATTATTTTAATATAAAAATTTAGACATTCTACTAACATTAAGTAACTTTGTAACTGCATGTCAACTGCATGTCTACTAACTCTCAGTAGGGTAGGTTTAGGGTTAGTAGAGTAAGTTGACGTATACTTGCAAAGTTTCTAATAGTCATCAAAATAAAGTGTTAGAAGATATTAAGCAGACAGTCTACTAATACTCTAATGACTGCTAGTTGACATGTAGTTGCAAAGTTACTTACTGTTAGTAGAATATCTAAAGTGGACTATTGAAATAAAGTGTTACCAAACTTTTAGCTAACATGTGTTCCCTAATGTAAAGTGTTCCTTATTTTTGAATGAATCCATTTTTGACAATTGATTTTCACTCCTACACTCAAAAAAATAGCACTTTGGTTGAACATGATTTAATCGTGGACAGTGGTTCCATGTGATTACACCACATTATCTTAACAACAATGGATGATGTTAAACCAGCTTGAAATATTTGTGTTCATTTAACATGAACAGATGACATTCACTAAACATGATTTAAATATTTATTAACTTGAATTAATGGTTTTTATTGAACTTCAATTAATCATGTTATCTTAAATTTAATCCTTGATGTTAAGCCGATATGTTTACATCACTTCTAATGAATCCCATTTAGTCAAGTTACTACTATGTTATAAAATAATGAATATCACCCGGTTTCCCCCATAATTCAATGATGACTACGGAGGCAGCAAATATGTAATAAATAATTTTTACTAGGGAACAGCTTAAGCAGGTGTCACACTTTCAAAAACATTTCAAACACATTAAGCCTGAATTTGACAATTTATATACATTTACATTACATTTATTCATTTAGCTGACGCTTTTATCCAAAGCGACTTACAATTGCTATATATGTCAGAGGTCGCACGCCTCTGGAGCAACTAGGGGTTAAGTGTCTTGCTCAGGGACACATTGGTGTCTCACAGTGGATTCGAACCCGGGTCTCTCACACCAAAGGCATGTGTCTTATCCACTGCGCCATCACCACCCCTTATAAAATACCACCCCTTATATATATAAAAATGTGTACAGAAATGTTTTCCTTTACAATGCAAAATGAAACAAACAGGTTTACATTCCTACATGTACAACAACCCATTAATAAAAAAAATAAAAAAAAATAGCCAAATTCCAAAATGTGCCTGGATAATTTTTGTAAAGGAAAAGCAAACACAATGTGTGCTATGTGGAACATCTTTGAAAACTATTTAAAATACATTGTCATTCAAATGTCTTTCCTTGAAGAACAGTCAGAAGCCATTAAAACCGTCATTGAAAAAAAAGTTTAAAAGGACAACAAAAAATAAATAAATAAAATTAAATAGTCCCCATTAACTAACCCATGAGTCATTGAAACCCTTGATGGTTTTCCTTGACCTTCTTTGGGTGAGTTAAGGACAAATGTAATTTTTAAGGAAACTATTCCTCTTCACATATGCCTTGATGTTTAAAAAAAATCAAATCAATAAAAGGCATTAAAAATGTGTGAACATGAAACATGAACATGTTTTGACTATTTGACACAAAAAACATAGTTTCAAGGTAAAGATCAGTCTGTTCATCAGTCCTTTAATGAGGTGTAAAAAGCTTGGTCTTGAGGGCTTGAACTTTGGTGGAGAGTTTGTGTCCATCATGCTCCAGGAACACTTTTTGCAGGAGTTCAAAGGTGTATCGAAACTCCTTCGGATAACTAAAATTTAGGGCATAAATAAGCCCAAAATCAGCAATGCAACACCATTAGCTGCATTACCAAGCCCTTCTAGTGCTGTAACTCCTTCAAGAACTACTCCAACATCCGCAGGTTCATCACCAACTTCACATCCTTCACATCTGATGACAAAAACACCCATCACCATTTCTTTGAGTGCAGCTTCAGCGTTGGAAAAATCGACATCCTATAAACAGAAACAAAGTACATTAATACTAATGTACTATAAAATGTATTGTTATACACAAAATATTGTCAGAATATTCAGCCAATAATACCATGTACTCCTTGATGAGATTGTCAGGATCCTCATTTAGGTAGACAAACAGGGCTTTGAGGACACACTCCCTCTTAACATTAATGCAGGCATACTAGGGAAAATAAAGAAAATTAGCAACATGTACCAATCAACTAATACATTTTCAAGTCACACAAATCATAAGTGAGAAACAAATGATTAATTTATCTAGAAAAACAATTTTCGCAGTTATCATACCTGTGTAAGTGGCACAAGAAGTTTCCTTATCCTTTGTCCCTGAGCTCCACCTCTCTTGGCAAAGATCCTCAGAAGACTTGGAGTGTGTTCATCCAGCTTTGAGAAGAATTTTGAAATTAAGGCAACAGTTATACCCGTGCAAATTCAGCACAAACCTAAAACACAAAGAGAAAAACACCAAAACTTTAATGTATGCCCAAAAAAAGCTAGCTAGCGTATGTGTTCTAACTTGCTTATATGGTGTAATTATTTTATTTGACTTATTGGCATTTTAATACATTTAATTTTATGTAAAATCCCACTTAAAGACATTAAGGTGAATTACCTCATTTATTGCTCATAAAGTCAGCAATAAGTGGAGATTCTTTGACAACCTCTTGTCTTCTCAATGCAAATGAAAGGTCCATTAATCTTCTCACAGTTTGCTCGTTGTTCTTCTTCTTACCCTCAGAAAGAAGGGAACACTATCTGGTGCCCCCACCAGACCCAGAGATTAGCTGAACAGATTCAAAAATGGTCAAATTCATGGTTTTCTCTATGGGAGTTGTAAAATGAGACCATTTAAAAAAAACACTGTAACGTTACTGTACTGGTTACAGTCAGTATTTCTATTAGTTTATACAACTTTAAAATGTGTGTGGTTCTGAAAGACACTAATAACAAATATGAATAACTATAAAAATTATTAGCCATACATCCATACCATTCTAGCAACCAAAGGCGCAAATACCCATTATTGATATTATTATTAACAATATTCAGTAACCAATAATAATTGTCATTAATGCTTTCAAAACGCACTGAACCATCAACCACACAACACAACATTGTTATAATATCCTTGATCGATGCCATGAAAATGAACAGAGTGCAAAGATAGATGATTAAACTAACAAACATGTGCAAACTTAGACACATAACTTACCTTTTCGTTTGATGTTTAATTCTGTTAATGGCGCGGTGATCTCTTTCAGGCATAAAATCGTGGATTCTGTCATAAATTCATCCGTATCAGTCGACATAATAAAACCGTTGGCAAAATTGTTTCTAATAACACTGATGCAAATGGATAGATGAGTTAAGTTAACAGTAAGTTAACAGTTACCTGTTCGTGTGCTGTTTAA